>NC_137800.1:67324643-67704643 GCF_963383645.1 Muscardinus avellanarius
AAAAATGAAGAACAAATATCTGGATAATCAAAAGGATTTATCTAAACCAACCAAAAAATTAAAAAAATAAAGAAGAAAGAAAGAATGGAAAAAAGAGAAAAATCAGAACTGGGCAAAATATATGGACAGGAAGAAGAAACAAAAATAAAAAAGCATCTGAAGGTATACACAAAGGCATCTGCCATTCGACTTACGCATATTCAAGCAGTGGGATCACATTAAACCTCCTAGGATGGCAGCAATCGGAGGGCAGTATAAGGCCAGCATTGGAAGGAGGCAGAGATATGACATCCTCATGCACTGCTAATGTGAGGCTGGTCTGATGATTGTTCTTCATAGCATTCAGTAGTAGTCAAATAAATATAAACATGTAAGTGAGAGAGAATATCCACCACCTTCTCAAGGAGATTCTTAAAGGAATGAGTGTAAAGGCTCATCACAGTCTTTGTGGTGGTGTTGAAGACAAAAGGGGAGACACCCAGTGAGTATGTCCTTTAATAGGAATTAGACATATCAGAATAGTTGCATGTAGGAAGAGATGCAGAACAGTCGTAGGGAATAAAAATAAGCAAAAATGGCTCAAATCAGAAAGGGATTTTGCATGGCAATTGATGATAGGCTGCCACGGAAGGAAGGGTGTAATTAACTGTCTATACTTGAGGTCACAACAGCTACTGATGTCCTGGAATGAAACAATACTTCAATCCAGAACTCTACTGCCCTTAGGGCTCATGTTCAATAAAGCTAGATAGGTTAAAGGAGAGAATAATTTTACCTTTCAAAACACAGGTTAGAAACTGTGATTTATCCATGGTCAGCCCTGAAAGATGACTAAGTTCAGGTCCCGATTACCTAAAGGCACTTCATTTCAGACTTGGAATGTGCTATCGTTGTTATCTTAAGTGTCCTCCAAAGTCCCATATATTAAGGCTTGGCTCTCAGCTTGACACTACGGGAAGGTGGTGGGAGTCTTTAGCAAGGGGAGTCTAGCTGGACATTTCAGGTCACTGGAGACATCCCTCAAAGAGGTCTCCTTACTCTCTTATGCTTCCTGGCCACCATGAGGTGAGCAGCTTGTTCCACCATCCGCTTCCTGCCATGAAGATCTGTCTCAGCAGAGGACAAAAAGCTACAGGGCCCACTGACCATTGACTGACACCTCTAAAACTGTGAGCCAGAATAAACCTTTCTATTTTATAAGTTTCTCATCTCAGGTATTCTGTCTCAGTAATGAAAAGCTTACCGATAATAGGCTCATACTTAAGAAAACACATATTTTGATTTACAAAGGTAAACTATTTTTCAGTAGCAATTAAAGTAATTTTAGTAACATGATTCATGAGCTGGGCATGTTGATGCATACCTATAAAACCAGTACTTGGGAGACTGAGACAGGAGGATTACAAGTTCAAAATTAGACTAACAATTTAGTGAGACTCTTTAAAAAAACAAAACAAAGATCTTCACATATTCTATTGGCTCTTTCTTGAATTTATAGATAATTTACTTTGCTTCACAGAAGATCTTTAGTTTAATACAATCCCACATATTAATTTCTCATGCCTTTGGAGTCTTCTTGAGGAAGTTTTTACCCATGCCTGTAAGTTGTTGGATTGTTCGTCCTATGCCCTCTTCAAGTAAATGCATTTAAGTCTTATTTCCAGGTCTTTGATTCACTTTAAATTGACCCTTGTGCAGGGTGAGAACTGGGATTTATTATCATTTTTCTGCCTATGGGTAATCAGTTTGTCCAACACCATTTATTGAAGAGACTATCTTATTTTCCAGCGTATGTCTTTGGCCCCTTTGTCGAAAATCAGTTGGCTATAAGTATGTATTTGTTTCTGAATCTTCTATTCTGCTCCATTAGTCTACATGTATATGTGTCTGATTTTGTGCCAGTACCATGCTGTTTTTATTACTATGAATCTGTAGTATAGTTTGAAGTCAGCTATTGTGATGCCTCTTGGATGGTTCTTATTGCTGAGAACTATTTTGGTTATTCTGGGGTTTCTGTTATATTTTCCAAATGAATTTAAGGACCAATTTTTCTATATCTGTGAAGAATGACCATGGTATTTTAATAGAGATTGCAATTAATCTGTAGATAACTTTTGGAAGAATGGCCATTTTGTGATATTTATTCATGTGCATCTAAGGGCATAAGAGATACTTCTATCTTCTCGGTTCATCTTTAATTTCTTTCTTTAATTTAGTTTTATAATTTTCATTGTAGAATTCTCTTACCTCTTCCTCTGACAAAGAACTAATATCTAGAGTATACAAAGAATTCAAGGAACTCACTGCCAAAAGAAAAAAAAAAACTCGATCAAAACACGGGCAAGTGAACTAAATAGACACTTGGCCAAAAAAAAAAAAAATACAAATGGCCAATGAATATATAAAAATAATGTTTAACATCATTAGTAATCAGAGAAATGCAAGCCAAAACTATCCTGAAATTTCACTTAACCCCGATTAGAATGACATTCATTAACAACACAAGCAATAATAAATGCTGGTGAGGATATGGAGAAGTATGGTGGAATTGCAAATTAGTGTAAACACTTTTGAAAACAGTGTGGAGAATCCTCAGAAGAAGAGGAATGGCATACCATATGACCAAGCTATACCCTTCCTGAATATCTACCCTAAAAAAACTGAAATCAGACTACAATAGAAATGCATGCATACATGTGTATATAGCTGCACAATTCATAATTGCCAAAGTATGGAACTAGCTGGAATGTCCATCAAACAAGAAATAGATTACAAAATTATGGGATACATACATATTGGAATTCTACTCAGCTTTAAAGAGAGAAAAATATATCATTTGCAGGGAAGTGGATGAAACTGGAGGCTCTTATGCTAAGTGAAATTAGTGAGTAACAAAATGTGAAGAGTCAGATGTTCTTCTCACATGAGGAAGCTAGGGAAAAACTGGGACACAGGAGAGACTACAGACAAAGGAAGAAAAACCTTAGTGGAGTGAAGAAGGGGACCTGGCTGATGAAGATGGGAGAGAGGAGGAAGACTTGAAGAGGGAAAATTTCAATGGTCATCATGTACGTACACAAACTTACTAAAACTAATCAGTGTGTTTAGCACAAGAAGACGGGGAGGGAGAGGTAGTCGGTGGGTACTGGGGAGGGTTTAAAAAGTACTGTGTTTATGTATGCCTCTATCATTCCAAAATTTATCAAGTATATCTGTGTTACTCCTTTGTTGTATAATTCTTCGCTTGATTGGAGTAACACAAAAAATCATCTGTCAGGTACTTTACTACTCACTGGTTTTTATAAATTTTATTCTAGTTCCTGAAACTCCACGTATAATATTTCTCATCTTTTTTATTTTTATTTTTGCAGTACTGTGGATGGAACCCAGAAGCATTCTACCTGTGAGCTATACTCCCAGCCCCATTTTTATTCTTTATTTTGAAACAGGGTCTCACTTAGTTGTGGAGGATCTCACTAAGTAGCTGAGGCTGGCTGCAAACATATGATCCTCCTGTCTCAGCCTCCCAAGTACAGGAATTTCAAGCATGTACCACCACACCAGGCTTATATTTCTCAATCCTTAAATACCAACGTCACAGGATTGTCGTGTGTTGTGCAGATGAAATGGAACAATTTATGTGAATACATGGATAGACCAATTAAAAATAAAATACAATAAATTAAGAATTAGGCATCAGAGTCTAATGGTATGTAGACAAAGCCAAGAAAACCATCAAGAAACCTCACAAGCCGGGCATGGCGGCCCACGCTTGTAATCATAGCATTCAGGAGGCTGAGTCTGGAGGAATGCGGTTCCTGGACAGCCTCAGCTACTTAGTGAGGCCTTTTGCAGCTCAGTGAGACCCTATTTCAAAATAAAGAATAAAAAATAGGGCTGGGGGTGTAGCTTGGAGGTAGAATGCCCCTAGGTTCCATCCCCGCCCAAAAAAAAAAAAAAAAAACCTCACAATTTTGAAAAGTAGTATAGGAAACAATAAAAGAAAAAAAATGCCTATTCAAGTTGTAAACTCTTTAAAACACATAGGTATTATTGTTTTCAAAACAATAATTCTTCGTGTCCAAAAATACTCCTTTCTGAATAACCCAGGTACTGTAGGCATAATTACGTGAAACAACATAAATGATTTGAAGCCCTGTGAGTATGATGAATCATCAGGACAGGAGGCTGATGACACCACTTGCCATGACAAGGCCTTTCCTCCCTTCCTTCAAATGTGCCTGGCTTCCCTGGATATGAAGTGCTTCTCCGAGGTAGCACTGGCTATGCAATAAGCTCCTAGGCTTCCCACCATGTGTCCCTCCACAAGGTAAGCACAGGAGGACATCTACACCTATGCACTCCTTCATCTACCGGGTGTCACGTGACCCCAAGAATCCCAGGCCAATCCTCTGCCTGCATTCTTTCAGGTGTAGACATCAGAGAAATGACAGCAGAAACTGGGGTTGGAGCTAGACAAAATGCAGTTTCCTAGGCTCGTCTCCCAAAATACTGACTTACAGAATGGCAATGATAAAAAATATATATTCTGGAAACGATGTAGGGGAAAAAAGGAACTCATCTATACTTTGGTGGCAATGTAAAGTAGTATCACCACTATGGAAAACAGCATGGAGATTCCTCAAAACCAAAAACAGAATTACCATATGATCCAGTTATACCACTTCTGGGTATATACTTAGCGGAATTAAAACCAATATATAATAGAGATGCACTAAGTTGCTGAACTTAGTGACACTTCAGCAGCCTAGCGAGACCTTGTTTTAGAACAAAAACATTTAAAAGAGGAGACTGAGGGTATATCTCCTAAGTAGATTGCCTCTGGGTTCAATTCCCAAAGCCAAAAGGAAGAGGAAGAAGGGGGGGAAATCATATAATTTGTAGAAAAGTGTATGAAATTGGAAATCACTTTGTTAAGCAAAATTAGCTAGACACAAGTATAAGTATTGCATGTTTTTGCTTATATGTGGAAATTAAACAACAACAAAAGGGATGTTCCGAAAATAGGAGATGGTCTATTAGTGGGGGGAAAGGGGATCTGGAAGACGCAGGAGGGAAGGGAGAGGGGATCTGGGGTCCTGGGGAAGGAAGGAGAGCATAGTAGAGAGAGTGGGTCTGATTAAAGCACAAAATATGCATGTATGGAGATCTCACCATTAAAACTCGTTATTTTTTACAATTAATATGATCAAGTAATTACGATAAAAAGAATAATGACTTAGTGGTAAAAGAACTCCTATCCATGACCAATAAATGAATTAGCATTGCACAACGAATTTGAAGAACCATTGTCTAAACAATGTTTAGACAAGTTAATTTAAGCTTCTGCAAGGAAAAGGCCAAGCACAGTTTTAGCCCGCTTAAATAATTTTGGCCCATTTTGAGCCAATATATTAATTTATTTTATTTTATTACTGTGGCCGTCATCTCTACTCCCGTGGACTTTTTACAACTCTCTTTTTTCTTCTTTAGGGAAAAATATTCATTTAAATTCTATCCTCAATTCTTTTTCATCTCCTGCATGATATTTTTATTTTTGTTACTACATCCAACATATGACAGACAGTTGCCTAAGAACTCAGCATGGTTCTTTATGTGTGAGACACTGCATTTATTCAGCTATATTTTTATTTTATGTCTTAATTAATACACTGAAAACATAAAAAGTGTCCACAACACTGGAGTGTTATGATGACAGTCATGAGCCATATAATTGTGTTATTTGTGTCTCTGAACAACATACTGGATGGTGGTTCCAGACGATATCACCTACTAATGTGACCTTCATCTTATTTTGTGTGAGTACATTCTGCAATGTTCATACACTGACAAAATCATATGCAGATGTATTTCTTAGAATTTATTTTCTATATTAACTAACTCATGAGTGTACATTAGGGTTAAGGATACATCCAACAGTCATTCTTTCCAAAGCATTTGCATGATGAATTATATATGTGTTTTTAGGACTTTTAAAAAATGATTGAACAGTAACTAAAAGTAATCTGGAATAGCTAGCTATACTAATAGCAGGCAAAACAGAGTTTAAGACAAAAAGTTTTCCTAGGGAAAAGATAGTTCATATTGATAGAAAACAATGTATCAGGAAGAAAGATCAGTATCCATTCAGTAACATTACTTCAAAATATGTGGTGCACAACATTGACAGATGAATGAGAAATAGAGAGAAATCACAAATGTAATGGGAGCTTAACATAATCTAACTAATGGCTAATAAGGTCATCAGATCAATAGTCTTGAAAATAGAGAAAATCTGGACATGATTAGCAAACATGATCTAAGTAAAATGTCTATCTTATTCATCTAACAGGAAAAGAAAAGTCTGTATTTCAAGATTACATGAATCTCACTCAAAATTATTTCTCGTGTAAGGTCGTGCAAGCTCCGGTGCCTGTCAAGTAACTGAAACCATTCAGGGTACATTTTCTGATTACAGTAGAGGTAAGTTACACGTTAATAAGAAAAACTTGGCAAATGCCCAATAGATTGGAAAGGAAGCAATAAAATTCCTGGATAACCTGTGTGTCGAGAATAAATTACCATTGAGGTGTTTCCCCTTTCCCCCTTCCTGTATGTATATACACCTCTCCTACCCTGAACTTCATCAAGATGTATGATTACAATGTACCAATACAATTTTAAAAATTACAACAAAAAAGAATAAATTACCTCAAAACATTTTGAACTAGGGACATCATGAACAGTTTAATATTAATGCATTTATAAATATAGAAGAAAAATTTAAATTTTCTAGGTAAGAAGTATATTCCCAAAAGTAAAAGGAAGAAAAAAATAGAAACTTGGAATCATTCTTTAACCATTAAAGAATTTGAAGCTGTGATTGAATACCTTCTCTCGAAGCAAAATCTATGCCTAACAGTTAATTCTCAAAATACGCAAAAGTGTCACTTCTCAAAGCATTTGATGAGGCCAGGGCAACCTTGACATGAAGGCCAAAAAAGGCGTCAAAATAAAGAAAAGTCACAGGGTCACAGGTCAATATCTCTTATAATTATATATACAAAAACTCTTAAGGGAAATGACTAAAAAACAAATGCAAAGACACTTAAAAATAATAATAGGTCATGGCAAATTTAGGCTTTTTGTTCCTAGAAAGATGTTTGGTTTAACATTTGAAAATCATGGTAATTTATCACATTATCAGAAAAAAATATATATGTATACATATTCAGTCCTTACAATAGATGCAGAGAATTGGTTTTAGTTAACACTATTCATGGTAACAACATTTGTTTATTTGTTTGTGTGTTTGTTTGTTTGTTTGCAGTACTGGGGATGGAACCCAGGGGCATTCTACCTCCAAACTACACTTCCAGCCCTATTTTTTTTTTACTCTTTATTCTAAAACAGGATTACTGAGTTGCAAAGGGCTTCACTAAGTAGCTGAGGCTGTCCGCGAACCCGTCTCTGCCTCCGAAATGCTGGGGTTACAAGAGCGCACCACCACGCCAGGTCTATGGTAACATTTAAAAACTAAAGATTAAAAAAAAATCTCTTTCAATTGATGTGTTAAGAATAAATATAGATAGAAAATAATGCTTAATAGTAAAATGCTGAAATATTTTTCTGGAGCTCAGGCATATGACAAAGGCATTCATGATGACTGCTAGTTACACTTTGCTTGAAGCACTACTCATTGTGACAAAGCAAGGAAAATGATTCAGGAGGAAGAAATAAAGATGGCATGATGGTTCACACTGTCTACAATGGAACCTGTAAGTCCAGTTAGTAACGTAAGCAGGAACAGATAGTGAAAGTTCAATGCAGAAAACAAGTACTATTTTTACCAACCATCATAAATAATTAGAAAATAAACATTTAAAGGCCAGACATTGTGGCGCATGCTTGTAATCCCGGTGCTTGGGAGGCGGAGACAGGAGAATCACAGGTTTAAGGCCAGCCTCTGCCACTTAGTGGGACCCTGTTTTAAAATAAAAAATAAAATGTCTAAAGCCACGGCTTAGAGATAGAATGCCCCTGAGTTTAATCCTCAGCATGTGCACAGGCATGTACACACACACACACACACACACACACACACACACACGTGATAATGTGAAAAACATAAAATATTTATTCATAAAATGAAACCCATTAAAATTACTGAAAACACTGAAAAAAGGGAACTTTCAAATAATAGAGGAGAAACCCCAGTGGGGCGTGGAAGATGGTGTGAGGAAGGTGGGGATGGAAGGGAGAGAATTGAGGCAGGAAACATCCCACTGACAGTATGTACATATGTGAGACCAGGGCCAGTCTAAATATGATGTATGGGGAAGGGGAAGGAGGTGAGGAGGTGAGAGGGAGCTTCAGGGGGCCGGCCAAGTGCTGTGTGCATGTATGCCACTATCCGTATGACTCTAATGCATCAATAAAGTATTTTTAAAAGCTCCCTATAAATATATGTTTAAATCCTAAATTTTATTAGCAAGGAAATACACTCTCAAAACTCACTGTAGTTCTACTGGACACATCACAATGCTTACAAAAAAAATCAAATAATAGCAGTGCTGGTGAGGATGACGAGCAGTAGGAGCTCTTCTGAACCAAAAGAGAATCAGGACCTGGTACATTCATTTGGAAAACAGTTGGCAATATCTATTGATATTGACTATAAATAGTGTGAAATGTAGTAGTTTTGCTCCTAGACGTATATCTGATGTATCCTCATTAAAATGTATTTATATAAATCTCACCTCAGCACCACAATGATTAGATCAAAATGAAAGCAACTGGAAAGCAGAACAGATAAATTAATTGCCATGTGCTTATGCAATGGAATCTTAGCATTGCAAAGACATTAATGATTACTCATTACACGTCACAATATGGATCATTTCTGATACTTTATCCATTGGTAAGATTGTGTGTGTGTGTGTGTGTGTGTGTGTGTGTGTGTGTGCATACATATGTATAGACACAGTATTGATACTATCTCCTTCCAAAACACCAACCTTATTACTGTCCCATAACAATCACCTCCAATGTCTATAACATTAAAAAAACCATCATGAAATATATTTCTGACCCTGGAGTTTTTATATGCTTTAGGTGTGTATATGGTGTAACCTGTGATGTGTGTAGCATGTAGTAAGGTTGTGTATTGTGTTGGAGATAAATAGATTTAGAAAAATCAAGGAATTAGGTAAAATTTTTTTAGAGTATCATTTTGCTTCTGTTGAACAAAATAGTGATACCAAATTCCAATGCATAAGTAACTGAAATAATATGAATGTAATAATCTAATATTTTCCATGTTAATTGTGTATATATGATTCTAAATTATGCAATTACTAAGTAATAAAATTGTGTCTTGGAGTGACAAAGAAAAGTAGAAATGGTTGAAACTAGCTATCTCATTTTATGTTCAGCTTTAATTATAATCTTTGCTCATTTTATAAAACTGTCACTGTTTTGTTTCATTCTCCATAATATGTATAGGAAAAAATGAAATATTTTCAAACTTCAAATTCTTCCCACATTTCTGTGTTGAGATATGCATTCAAAGTTATGAATATTTGTTTTTGATGAGAATAAGTGAGTTATAGGAGAACTTATTTTTAGTTTAGTGAAGAAAGGTAAGCAATCAGAGTGAATTTAATCTTTTAAATTTTATTCTGTATCCAATTAAATCATATGATTGAAGAATGGGTGTTTGTTTTTCAAAAATTAACAAGTGCCGATTTCCTCATTGTTTCACTGGTAAGTCAAAGTTATCCAGGAAAGAGATTTAAATCAAAGCGCACACTTGTAGCCCAGTACTCGGGGGCTGAGATGGAGGAATCGCAGGTTGGCAGCCAGCCTCAGAAACTTAGCAATGCCACTGGCAACTCAGTGAGACCCTGTTTTAAAATTTTTTAAAAAATGAAATAGGGCTAGCTAGAGGTATAGCTCAGAGTCAGAGTGCCCCTAATTTCAGTTCTCAGTAACACACACACACACACACACACACACACACACACACACACACAAATATGAAAGAATAACAACCAACACTGCAATGTAATAGAACACTTTACCACGGTTTTGCCTTGACATAAGTTACATCAAACCTCAGAACACAAACAACTCTTTCAAATGTTGTGTCTCGAACAAGACACTATATTATCAAAACTATTTATTCACAAAAGGCTAAGGAGGAATTTGAGGTTTGACTTTAAGCGCTTAGAGGCTTAGGAGAAGACTGGAAGCCCGTTTGTCCCTTGGTTGTTTCCCTTCTCTGGCCAGCCTGTTGCTCCCCTGGTCCAGTCTCGCATCACAGATCTCTGCGTGCGTCTGGAAGCTGTCGATCTTCAACCAGAAGAAACATTAGCATGTTTTTTTTTTTTTTATCATGTAATTATTATTCTGTTGAACAACGTATTTGCTCCAGAGTGGTTTGGGGTAATTGATTGGGTCGTTCTGTGTCAGGGAAAGCGCAGAAGAGGGCCAGGGCAGCCAGGGCTGAGACAAAGGCCTCTCTCCATCTCCAAGAGGAAAGGGGCTGCTGGCGCTTCTGTGTGGGCAACACAAGCCCTTCCGTGGTGGGTGGTCCACTGGGAGGTAATTGTAGGTCTGCAATATGTCTACTACAATCAACAAAAGGGTACAATACTTGCTCTGTAGGGAATCAGGGGAGGAGAATTTGTTGAAATGAAACTGTGAAGGCTTCAGAGTGGAAAAGCCATTCTTCAGTGTTCTGTACATTGTCTGAGCACATGAAGATTGGCAATCACTTAGTCTCAGGCCAAAGCGCTGGGAACAGTAAAGTTGAACTTGGTGTAATACAAAATGAAAGTACGCAAGTTGGTGCTGTCTGCACATTAATGTCACTTCAGGACTTGTTCAGCAGGGATTCCAATCTGTAAATGTTTACAAGGGTCTGTGTTGTCTTTATGCAATAACCCTAGCACCAAACTTAGATGGGAAAACTGTTAATACCTATATCTATTTAATATAAGTGTGTGTGTGTGTGTGTGTGTGTGTGTGTGTGTGTGTGTGTGGTGTTGGAGATTGAACCCAGGGGCAGACCTCCAATCTACCCTCTCTCCAGCCCCTTTTATTTTCTATTTTGAAAAAGGGTCTCACTAAGTTGCTGAGGCTGGCCTTGAACCTGTGATCTTCCTATTTCAATTTCCCAACTACTGGGATTACAGGCGTGTGCCACCATGTCTGGCTATTTATTTATTATTTCAATGCCAGGTCTAAGTAATAAGTATAAAAATTACTCTTGAGATAGAGCAGATATAAAATAAAACCATCAGTGGTGTTAATTAAGTTTTATCAATAAATTAAGTCTTGCGTATTCCTGTTGGTTATCTCTGGGTATGTTTCAACAATGACATGAAACCGACATGAAAATTATTAGATGCCATTGGATTGGAATCTCAAAAGAAATTAAGTCCTGGGTAAACTAAATTATTTGCTGAGGAAGTAACAAGATAAATCATGGCCCAAGAGAGCGCACTTGGAGTCATTAGGTTAATCGTCCTCCCTGCAATTAACCCAGTGACTCTTCACTTGGATATTAAGAAGATCATGAAGGAGCCCAGAAAATATTGTGGGCACAAACATTAGTTTTGTGAACAGAAAACTATTTGTTTTCAACACAGCAAAGTCAATGCCTTAACCTAAACCTCTTTCCTTTTACATGCTTTTCTATTTCTATTTGTTCTAGAGCTTGCAGAGTGTTTAGTGTTTCATAGGAGAGGTGGACCATTTCCCGTTGAATTTGTTGTTCAAGCCTGCAATTGAAAAAAAAAAAAAAAAAGGAACAGCAAGTGAAGAACACACTGGAATGAGCAAAAGTAACGCTTTATTATTTCCTCTGTAATTTCTGTGGATATACCAAATTGTGTTTTGCAAAACATACCTAAAGGAAAACTTCCTTTATTTGTCTTTAAAGAAAAACAGTCTTTGTATTGGTGGTAGAAGTAGAATGCTGTAAATTCAGGCCAGCCTATGGGTCCTCAGGTTATTTGTTTGGGATGCAATTATGTGATTCATTTGCTTTTCCCATGCCAACATATTGATCCCCACGAGAAATAAAGTAACTAGGAATAACAAATAGTTGTGAAAATATCTATATGTGAAAGAGATTATGGAAGAATTTATACATGAGAAAAGCTGCCCATCTTTCAAGCACTGGGTAGAAATTTTGTTGAGAACATCTATCTCTATTCACAGCTCCCCTTTGTTGTAATTAAAAAAAAAAAAAAAAAGAATGAGCAAGGAAGGCGGGTCTAAATATCCCTCACTTATGACCTGCCCTGGCATGCTTCCAGGACTGAATGTCTCCTAAGCAGAATGGAACAGCTGCCTGAAATTGTGAACAAAAACTGTTCAAGTAGCTGGGCGTTTCTGGGTGACTTACCACTAATCGTTTAAAGGGACTATTCTCTCCACACTTGGTCTTGGCTGAAAACTGACTTTCAGATTTGTTGCAAAGACTTTTCCCTTATGAGAAAAGGATGCATTGTGTTAAAGGTGGGGAAGAGAAAAGTCTTCCTCACCTCATTTCATCATATCTAGATCAACTGTGGTAGCATTTAATAAATGTTATGTAGTATTATTAGGAAATAGTGACTAAGATGACCAATTTAACTGAATTAAATAATAATGCCTTTTCTGATTATAGGAAGCCACTGATAAACTAAAATAAGGAAAATGAAAGAAAACATGTATGATATTTACATTTAAAATTCATTTTGTCATTGTTTTATTTTGTTTTAAGCACTGGAAACCTAACTCAGGGTCTTGTGCATCCTCAGTCTTTTTGCTTTTTATTATTGTGAGACAGGGTCCCGACTGGCCTGGAACTTGAAGTACCACTGCCTCAGCCTTCCAAGGAGCTGGACTTATAGGCATGTATCTTCTTGCCTGGTTTGAAATATATTCTAATGTTTTCATTATTCAAATTTCAAATTCCAAATGAAGGAATAAAATGATGTTTTTCATTTGCTTTTAAAATTATTTTATTAGTGAACTGTAATTATACATCAAGGTGAAGTTCAATGTAGTAAACAACATAAATGTTCACAGTGGTCGTGCATGGCCCTGTACCTCTTCCTCCCTTCCCTTCTCCCTCCCCACACGTTAGTGAAATTTGTAGAAATACCTTCTCATATTGCCGTAGTATTAGTTGAATTGCTTCTTTCTTTAATCCCTTTTCTCCCCCTCCTAGCTCCCTTCCTTAAGTGCCTTACACCATTCTACGAGTCTCTCTTCACATTCTTAAAAGTCCTTGTGAAAGAATGGCTTTCAGTTATGGTTAAATTCAAAAGTGACACTTAGCTCCAGTTTGAATAAAGATATTGACAATAGACTATTTGAGAAAAATAATATTACTCCAAATCCTCAAACTTGTTCACTATAAGTCATTGTCAGTTACAGATTTAGTTATGGAATAGGGATATGGCTTAAAAACTAAGGCCACTGTTTCTCTAGCCTCTATTCCTTTTTTTGCTTGTTTTCGGTGTTAGGTTTGGAATCCAGGCCTCTAACATGTTATGTAATCACTATACCCCTGAACTACATTCCCAGTCTTTCTAAGACATCCATGTTCTGTTAGAAAAGTAACCCTAAATAGTCTTCTATTTACTCTTTGAGAATGTCTGATTTTACTTTCATTCGGTAACTCTGTGTACAAGGATTTTCCTGCAAATGTCCTTTATAGTTGGCATGACAAGCAGCCAGCGTTCTGGGAAGCATAGGAATTATTTGCTATCCTTAGAGAAGAACACTTCCTACAGAGACCCGTGTGCTAAAGCAAGATAACGTTTCTCAGCAGTAGATTTTCAAATGCAAAGCTCTAGGCAAAGTTGCCTTGGAGTCCCCTTGAGATCTTGGAAAGAGAGATAACTCACGTGAAGAAGGGATGCCCCTCGGCCAGTCAAGGAGCCCCACGTAGATGAGAGGGGAGCACAGCATCTCCCGTGGGTCTGATACAGGGAGGCTAGAGCAGGAGGCTCGAGACAGGCATCAGTGTCATGGGTCCAGCTCTAGCCAGGTCATTGATCTTGTGGTAAATGCTATTGTGCAGCCCTGTCTTTGTGGCTCTGAGGCACACATCTCTGTGAGATCCTAGCGGCTTGAAAACAAGGACGTATAAAAGCATAGACAGTCAATGTCACATCTTTTACACAAGAATGTGGAACGGTAGAGAGCAGGAAGTCAAGCACAAGTGAGAAGCATTTGATGTGGCCTTCTGCTGCTGATTACAGACCTGGGAGCCCTGCCCTCCCCACCCTGGCTCGCCAATGCCCTTTGATTAAACACAGGCACGGATTCAGTTACCACAGCATGCATCCGCCTTGTTGAACTTCCTCCAGCCTCACTTCCTGCTTCGGAAGTGAGTTCCCACAATCCACAGTTATCCTACCAGGCCCATCCTAAACCCTTAGCTGGAGAGACAAAGCTGGGGTGGTTGTGCCTTAGGATACCCCCTAAGAAGCTCAGGCATGGAACTTGGGGCTCTTTATGCAAGAATGTGGCTTTCTCAATATTTAGATTTGACAAGCATAGCTCACCATGCTCACTGAAAAGAGACACAGAAATTCAGCAGTTTTATCTGGATCAAAACTTCAGTTCCCCATGCAGTCTTGAATGTCTTAGCTTTCATTATTTTTCCATGATGTCTGGCTGTACCAGATTCCTTGTCTGTGTATAAGCCTGCTGTTCTGTGTGGTTCACAAGGATGGAACCATATTTTCCTTAGTCAAAACAGACTAGGTTCAAAATGAGGCTGGCCTTATAGGATGGCATGGATTCTTGTATAACTGTGTCTCCATTATTTTAATTAAAAGAATAAAGTCATCCTGTACAGGATGACTTCCTCTACAGAATCACAGAATTGAGAATCTAAAGGCAACCTAGATGCCATCTGTTTGACTTCCTGCCAAATGATAAAAATCTCTTCTGGAGCAGGTGCTACTTAGCAGTGGCTCTCATAATTGGAAACTTCCTTATTTTATGGGACTTAAGTCCCCTATCTTATTATTTCCACTCATTGCTTCTGGTTCTGTTTCCTGGTAAAATCGCAACAATAACACAACAAAGACAACCGCAAATCAAGTCTTGGGTAGTGTTCCAAATTAGAGAAGGCTGTAGTAGAGATTGATGTCCTTTTCCTCTCTTAGTTTTTAGCCAGTTCACTGGCTGGATATAGGAATACAAATAATACAGAAAGTGACTAACAAGAGAAGAGCATCAGGATTGTCTTATTGTATTAATTTTACACATACATGGTTATCTTCACAAGAGAGTGAACTCTGAAGAAATAGCCAGGGCATGATGCTTTTATAATTTTTAGATAAAGAATAACACATCTGTGAAGGAATGACAGGACAGATGGATTTCTGGACTAGAGCAACAAATTCTGAGAACATTACTAAAAGGCATGGGGTAGGTGTATACGAAAGGTAGAGGAAGGGAAGTGTTACTTTGAAAGTTTATTTCGGTTCACTGCTGACCCAATGGCGAATCTCTTGTAATCACGGCTATTTTATATCCTTGATATGTGAAGGACATCAGTCCCAAATAACCTGTTATGGCTTCATGCTGTAGGAAATGAGGCCAAATGACCCTTTCTGAAGTCACAGTTTCTGTGGTGAATTTAATTTACCGTATCAATATACCAGTAAAGCACATTTTGAGACAGCACATCTTTAGCTCCTCTAAGGTGCTTTTGGATCATTCCTGTGATATCATTTTGGTTATAGTATGGAAATTGGTGAGGATTCTTCCCTGGGTACATGAAGGATGCTGCAGCCACTGGTCTCATCCCTACTAGGATACAGTGGAGAAAGCAAGGGTAAGATTATGCACCACTCATGAGCATTGTCCTCTCTCTATAAAAATTATACTATTCACAATCATAACACTTTATGTGGATTATTAAATATCAATATTAGTATTTAGATATGTTTTTAGATAAAATAATATCACTTTAATTGCCCTGCATTTGCAATGCTTTATTTTATTTTTCTATGGTTGTGGCTAATAGAGTATTGACTTGAGAATTTAAGTTTCTTAAATTAAGAAGGTTCTTCAGTCTGCTGTCATTTTTCCTCTTTGGTCTTTGAGTTCTGAACCCAGGTAACCTGGGTTCAAACCCTGATTTTGCCATTCAGCCACATAACCACGAGCAAGCTAATTCATCCCTCTTAAATTTAGGGTCTTGCTGAGCATGGTATACTTGCTGAGCATGGTATACTTGCTGAGCATGGTATAATCCCAGTATTGAGATGCTAAAGCAGAGAGATTGTAGGTTTGAGGAAAGTGTTAGCAACTTGGAAAGATCCTTAGCAAGTTTGCAAGAACCTGTTTCATTTAAAAAAAAAAAAAAAAAAAGACTGGAGTTGTATCTCAGAATAGAATGTCCCAGGATTTAATTCCCCGTAAAAAGGAAGAAAGAAAAGAAACAAGGAAAGAATGAATTAGGGTCCTTACCATTAAAGTGGAAAAATGCTTGACTTATAAGAATTCTGTAGGCAAATGCCAGACAGTATTTAGTGCTACATCTAGATGCAGCATTGCTTCAAATTCATTAGATCTATTCCTATTCAAATAAAGTTGGGGTGGCCTTATTGAGGACAGCTTCTAATTAATATAAGTGTATCTTTTTATAAACTTATATACATCTTTGCTTAATTTAATTCAATTGAGCCAAAATCTATTGAGCACTTCCTATGTACCAGGCACACAGATGACAACAAGAACTATGTTTTATTGAGCTCTTGCCTTGCTTCTGGCCCTCTGCTAAGAGTTTTATCACTTTATATATTTTGACTCTCACAATAACTATGAGTGAATCTAGTTATTAATCAAGGTATTTAACAAGTAGAATGGCCCTGCCATTTTAAAGAATAGAAAATTAAGGATTTGAGATATTAAATGAACTTGTCTTACCTAGAAAGTGGCAGACCTTCTAGGGCTAATTTACAAGACTGTGATTTATGTGCTACTTGTGTTAGTCAAGATTGGTCCTTCCTATAGCTGTGGCTTTCAGCTCTCAGTCTTACTGTGCTTCTGTTCGGTAGCATGTGACTATACATTTTACAGGTTAATGCATCCAGAAAGCTTTGAATTCAAGTGTTCCAAACCATCAGTTACTTGATCAGAAATCTTGACCGTTTCTGACTCATTGCTATGAGTTCTGGCCCATGGCATCTTCTGACACCTATTATTACACCTATTATTGCCATAAAAGAGCTTCTGACACCAGCGATGTAGTCATCTTTCTGCAGAGGTTCCTACCACTACCTAGAAAGTCTTTCTGGGGTTCTGTGCATTCTTCCTTTGCTCAGATTGTGTCTGAAAAGGCTTTTCCAGGTCAAATTGGGTTTTAAAGAACATAAGAAGGGAAGCCAGAATATGATTTTATTTCTGCCATTTATTTTCTATTCTATGTACCTGAGAACATAGACATATATGGCAGTCTGTTACAACTCTTGGCACACCTAAATGTACCCATGGGCAATAAATCTACTTCTTTTTGTCTCCGATTTGCCTTCCCATCACAAGTTTTGGTTGAGATTGCTCACTACAAATGAAGATGGCTTATTTAGGGAGGAAAATGGGATTAGAAGGGCAAATTTTAGGAGGCTGGAAATCACATTAAAACATAACTTGAGAAATATTTTATTTGGATGATAAATGCTCAGGTACAGTTTGGGCATCAGGAATCACACACTCCTCTGTGCATAAGAAATGATATGGGCGTAGTGGTACATTCCTATAATCCCAGTACTTGGGAGGCTGAGACAGGATGATCACAGGTTTGCAGGCAGCAGCTACATAGTAACGTCAAAGACCTTGTTTCAAAATGAAAAGTAAAATAGAGCTGGGGTTATATTTTAGAGATAGAAGACACTCAGGTTCAATCCCCAGTACTGTGCACACGTGTGCATGTGCACGCGCACACACATACACTAACATAAATGATGAGTAGGCTAGGGATGTAGCTTGGTAGTAGCACACCTAGCATGCGCAGGTTCCAGACTCAGTACCTCGCACTGGGGGTATTTATTATCCATATAACTTCCTATGCATATCAGAATATAATGTGAATGTGTCTACTTTGAGATGTGTACAAATGACTGCAAGTGCTGAGCTCTATCAGCTTGTTAACTTTTGTAGCCTATCAAATCATGGTTTAGTAGAAAGAGAAATATTTTGCTGCCTGGTCAAACAAGGCCAATATTTCACCCACTTAGCTGTTTTATGTTTCTGAAGCCATCAGAAGGGTTAAAACATATGTAAGAACTAATATAGCCAGGCATGGTGGCACCTATCTGCAATCCCAGTACTTGGGAGGCTGAGACGAGAGGATTACAGGTTTAAGGCCAGTCTTAGCAACTGAGTGAAACTCTCAGCAACTTTATGAGACCCTGTTTGAAAATAAAATAGGCCCCGGGGTGTTGCTTGGAGTTATAATGCCCCTGAATTCTATCTCTAGTACTAAAATAAATAAATAAAAAAGAGTTACCATATTGTATCACACAACATCTTGAGTCAGAGAACAAGACTGAATGATATAAGGTAAAGCAATGCACAAATGACCATCTTAATCTCAGTGTCAGCTTTCTATATACTTTTTCTATATAGTTCTTTAGGAGTAGTTTATAATCTGCCAACCACCCCTTAACTAAGTTCTTTAAGCCATAATGCTGAAGAAAGGCAGTGGAGACAAGAGCACAGCTTGAGCAATTAGACACCAGACCACACATGAAGGCGTGTGGTATGGCAACATTAGCATCATCCAGTGTCCCTGGCTTATAGTAGGTTGTGACAAAGCAACATCTATTTCAGCTGTTATGTGGCGATGGCTGTTATTTATGAAACATAAAAAGATACTGAAATACAAAAGGGCTTGAAAAGACCAGGCTAAGATCAGATAAAAAAATGAGAAAGAAACAGGCATCCTGGGATGGTAACTACCCTGCCATGTACTGACAGGGAGGTTGTATATTTTTAGAATATACTGAAAGGAATGGTGCTTTTACTTAGGTTTTTATGGTTTACCACGAGATGCAATTTTCTGGCCTTATATGCAGTTGTAACAAAAGTCAGGGACGTTTTATGATAGCTGCCACAGTTCATAAATGATGGGATACACTAAAATATTTATAGAACTGTAAAATCTTGATTTCTCTCTGGTTTAGCAGATGGGACCCTAAAACCAGTTCCCAGATTGTCACATTTCTTCACCCTTTGATGACAAAGAAGCCTGTTATCAGGTTTCTTCTGTGGAGAACAAGTTCACTAGTGTGAGCAAGGTCACACTTAGTCAATTATCTAGATGCGAGTAATGCCAGTTAAGAAAGATCTGAACAGAAATTAAAATTATTCCAGACACATTTTTTGGCATGAGGCTTTGGGTTAGGATAGATAACATAACCTCTGATGGACTTTTTCTTAATCTATCCCTTGTCTTCATTTCTGGGAAAATTCACTTCCAAAGCTATATCACCCACAGAGATAAATATCACAGCAATATTAAGACTAGAATTTCTGCTATCAGTCAGGGTGTGTGTGTGTGTGTGTGTGTGTGTGTGTGTGTGTGTGTGTGTTTCTGAAATTTCATTCCAGAATAAAATTGTTATTCTGGAATGAAAGTTACCAAGTTACCAAGCTGAAGCTCCCTTTTACAGTTTAAGGGCACACCTGGAAGAGTAAGAAATACACCTTAATAGATGCCTTGTGGAATTTCTGATTTCAGGAATTCATTCAATCAAATAAATACTTATAAAATAAGTTTATAATGGTAGTTATTAAAAGAGCATTATAGGGAATATAACTAGAATTTTATTTTAGCAAACAGGTGAGATAGGTAGACGGATGAATACATGATATATAGATTATTCATAGATATAGGATGGATAAGCTGATAGAATAGACGAATTATAGATAAGATAGGCAGATATGTGGATAGACTAAAAATGTTTGCTTATATGTAGTTTGTAGTCAACTTTAAAATTTTCTATTTTTCTCTCAAGCAATGTTAATAAAATTAAGTAGATAAAATCTCTAATTAGAAGGCAGTTGCGGTGGTACATGCCTGTAATCCCAGTAGTTGGGAGGCTGAGACAGAAGGATTGCAGGTTTGGGTCCAACTTCAGGACTTAACAAGACCCTCAACAATTTAGTTAAACTGTACAGAGACTGGGGGTGTTGCTGAGAGGTAGAATGTCACAAAGTTTATTTCCCAATAATCTCCCCTCCAAAACAAGTCCCTAATTAAGATAAGTACATTGATGGTAGTCCTTTAATGATAAAAATAATACCACCATTTTTCTACAAAATGCCCTAGTGCCCCCATTTTTCTATAAAATAAAGTATATATCTCAATAATAAATATGTTAGAAACAAACATTAAATCTTGTTTTCAGAGATTAAAACAGTGAGAAGATTTATCTTAACCAGTGGCATTCAGTGTTAACAAAGAGCATGCAAACTCTCAGATTTACTGCATGAGAACCTCAAGGGGGCCAGAGATGGATAAATCTATAATCCAACACTCTCCCCGGGACATAAAGATGGCTGGCTGACTGGAGCAGGAGTCTCTCTCACCCCTCTGGCTAGGGGTGCTAGGTTTAATAAACTGAATGTATTCTTTCTAGTTGAGATTTTCAGAATCTTTCCATATTTCATAGTAACCATAATAAATGTAAACTCTTTGACTCAGTATTATTACTTAACTATAGATGAAAAATGTGGAAGTACTCATTACTTTATTTGGTAGAAAATTACATTGGTTATAATTACATTCTAAAACTATTTTGAAATTCTCTTCTGACCTATTGGAGTTTATTTCTGCATGTGCCCAAATTATCTAGCATTCTACTATCTCTCTGAACTGTATGGGTAGAGAGTTTATTAGGCCCTCATGCAATGCCAGGGGTAGCTGGCTGTTCAGCCTTAGCTCTACTGAGTAATTGTCAATCACCCCCAACATACACACACAATTACATTAGGACACTCTAGTGTGTGTAATACAGGAATGTTGTACTCACTATATAAGCAGAACTTCATATTGTCACCTGGAACCTTTGTAACCAAATTTCTGGCTCTCTACCTATTTTTCCTCTTGCTCTCCTCATTGAATGTTCTGGTTATCCTCTATGGAATCCCTTGACTGTTAAACCATTTCCCCACTTTTCTAGCCCATTTTATTGTACATGGCCTAAAGAATTGCATTAGTAACAATAGACTTTTGAAAGGGCTTGATTTAATTCAAATCAAATTTGGTTGAATCCTATACTGGGGTTCCTGGAAACCTTTCTACCTCCGGGCTACATTCCCAGTCCTATTATATAATTTATTTGGAAACAGGGTCTCTTAAGCCAGCACAGCTGGCTTCAAACCTGCTTGATCCTCTTGTCTCCGCCTCCCAAGCGCGGGGATTACAAGCGTGGGCCACCACACTGGGCGCTTAGCAAATATTTTTGATCCCTTGCCATATGCTAGGCTCTGGGCTGGCTAAGGAGATTGTCAACAAAGGAGACAGAGGCAGCTCACCTCAGGGAGCTTTAGCTTATGTTTGTTTCTAGGACAGATATGGAGGCTGAATGGGTTGCAGTTAAACAAAGGTGTCTTGAATTCAAGGAGATTGTGATATACTCTTTCGTGGTGGCCTACTTCACCCCTGGAATTGGTGCTGTTGCAGAAGAGATCCTGATCTGAATTATCTTCAGCCACAGAATGCTATATGAAGTAACAAGCATGGAAGTAATTTTAAGACCTAGGGCACAGCATGAAAAAGTTATGGAACTTGCAGAATACAGGATGAACTCAGTTTGCTCAAGTGTCTGCAAAGGATGGAATACAGCTAATTTTTAGAGTGGGTGACAGTGGATTTAAGTTCAAACTATAGTGTAAATTTAATCTATCCTCATCATTTAAGGATTTGATATCCACAAACTCTCCTCCCCATATTCTAAATTGCTATTTATGCCAAACTTCTTTCTGCCTTTATTCAAGGACATATGCAGAGTTGTGATAAATATAAGCTGCATCACACATACTTCCCCAGATGACACTGAACAAAGTCCCTTATTTTGCTTCTTTATTGTAAATGGGCCTCTTTTTCTACAATCAGCTCAGCTTCCTGTTTCTGGCATTTTCGTGCTTTTCTGGTGATTTTACTGTTCAAAATTTTCCCCAACCACCATGATGAAGTGCCAGCTAGTGTCCTGTGGTATGCCTTCTGAAGGAAACAAGTGCATGAGAAGCTTCATGAAGGCATTTGTTATTGTGAGGTTGGCTATAAGTTGAATGTTAATGCAAGAACAATATATTTTAAGTATCTTTAGTAACACATATAAGACAAAGTTCTATCAGTTGGCAAAAATGGTAACCAGAGACTTGCAGGCACTTAGCCTTGGATTTTCCCTAAGAACATTGGCTCTCCAATTGAGTTCATGGTCACTGCATAAAATACTCAGGCTGCAAATAATACAAATCAGCTCCTCTTGGTGTAAAGCTAAGAATGGAAGACATTCATTTTGGCTGGAGAATTTTTTTCTAACACTACTGGGGATTGAACTCAGAGGCATTCTACCTCCAAGCTATACCCCCAGTCCTATTTATTCTTTATTTTGAATCAGGGTCTCACTAAGTTGCAGATAGCCTAAGTAGTTGAGACTGATCTCAAACCTAGGATTCTCCTGTCTCAGCCTCCGAAGTACTGGGATTATAAGCATGTACCACCATGGCTGCTTGGCTGAAGAATTTTTAGCTTGGAAAGATTTTGGGAAAAGTTGTGTCATTTAATAATTGTGTGCCTGAAAGCAGAATATAAGGATATTTTGCAGAATATTCTGCAAAATATGTTGGAGAAGAAGGTTACAAAAGATTGGAGAAAAGAGTAAACAGTGAGATATTCTAGCAACAAATCTAAATGTAGTAAATATAATAAATACAACAAATGAATATTAGAGACTTGCATATTTATGGAAACCAGATATAGAGTTTGAAAATAGTTAAATGAGAAAAAAAATGCCCATTCTCCCTAGCTATGATATCATGGGTACTACAGTTTGGATAAATGTCCCCTCAAGGCTCACCTGGCTGCATTGCTCCTAGGAGGAACCTTTAGATGGTGAGATCTATAAGAAGGAAGTTAAGTCATTGCACACTGGAAGGGGACATTGGGGCCAGAGTCCCTTCCTGTCTTTCTCTTTGCCTGCCACCTGCCATGTTGCTACACTTTCTTCTGTCATACAATTCTACCATGATATGCTGCCTCATTAAAGAGTCAAAAGCAATGGAACCAATCAACTATTGACTGAAACTTCTGCAACCCTGAGCCAAAAATAAACCTTTATTACTCTGTATATTATTTAGCTCAGGTATTTTGGCTTAGTGATGGGGATCTAGCATAATGGGAAACGGGGACATACTGTTTGCATGCAGGTTAACTTTTAAGGGATCTAAATATCTGCAAGTGGAACATTTGAGTTGAGAGGTATCAAAGGCTTTTCAGAAAGCTGAAATTCCACATAATTCTGAAGCATACATGCGTATGAGAACTGGGATCATTGTGAAATGTGCTGAAAGATATCTCAGGACTGGTTTGAAGACCAAGTATTTAACATACCTGTAATAAGGACAAGGAGAAAATTATGGAGATGTTAACTCAAATGTTTTCTTGGTGAACTTAGACAATGGTGGGTATGTACAAATACTTGACGAAAAAAATGATATCTCATTGTATGGAAAACGTTAGAAGTTTTAAATAACTTATTTATTATTCACAAGTTTTAAATGAATAAATTATTCAAATCAAGGCCTCCCTTTGGTTGGGATTTCCCCAGTGCCTATAAGGTTTGAGTTGACCTACCATGATCTAATTGAGTTCAGTATGAAAGGTGTCATGATCTGTATTTTGATTCTTACCTTAATTCTAGTAATAGTAGGCCAATATTGGTTGATGATTTGACCTCTTTGTACTAAATTTGTAAGAATGAGTATAAAATCTTCTTTAGATGCCTCAAATTACATGCTTGTAATTCCAGGATTTGGGATTACGAGGTTTAGACAGGAGGATTACAATTCGTGGACAGCCTCAACTACTTAGTGAGGCCCTTTGAAACCCAGTGAGACCCTGTTTCAAAATAAAAAACAAGAACAAAAAAATAGAGCTAGAGTGTAGCTTGGAGGCAGAATGCCCTGGGTTCTATTCCCAGTACCGCAAAAAAAAAAAAAATGTTAATAATCTTAAATGCAATCATACAAATAAAAATGGTGCAAAGGTAATTTGTAAAGATATTTTAATAGCTTCTATAGAAACTTGAGGATTGACATAATGATCTTTCACCAAATCTTCTCTTCGGTCAGACATGCATTTCAAAAATAGATTGAGTCCGAAGGAATTTCGTCATTCTAGAATCTCAGCTAAATGTAAGCTTCTTATCTGGGGAAAGTAACATACTGATGTTTAAAAAAGGTGGATAGGCCGGGCGTGGTGGCGCACGCTTGTAATCCCCGCGCTTGGGAGGCAGAGACAGGAGGATCGCGCAGGTTCGAAGCCAGCCGCGCGCGTTGGCTTAGGAGACCCTGTTTCCAAATATAAAAATGTAAAAATAGGTCTGGGGGTGTAGCCCGGAGGTAGAAGGGCTTCCAGGAATCCCAGTACCACACACACAAAAAAAATAATAATAATAAAAAAAATAAAAAATAAATAAAAAATAAAAAAGGTGGATATATTCAACAAAGTATTTAGTGGAAACAGGAGCATGATTTCACATTTAATAGGATTTGGTAAGCTCTAAACAGCACGATCACCGAGGAAGATCTGAGAGGCAAATAGACTCTGAATCTAGGTGTATGTTCCCTTGAAAAAAGGGACACAGAGCCAGGTGTGGTGGCGCACACTTGTAGTCCCAGCATTCAGGAGGCTGAGACAGGAAGATCATGGTTCACGGCCAGCCTCAGCTACCAAGTGAAGCCCTTTGCAACTCAGTCAGACCCTGTTTCAAAATAAAGAATATAAAACAGGGCTGGGGGTGCAGCTCAGAGGTAGAATGCCCCTGGATTTCATCCCCAGTACCACAAAAAAAAAAAGAAAGAAAAACAAAAAGAGACACAGAGAAAAAAGAAAAAGAGCTAACAGAAAGCAGGTAGGGCTAGAAAGAATACCCAGTCAGCACATTCAGTACTGAAGTGGGATGAGATATGCTAAGTTCTGAATTTTTATGCTCCCATAAAAATTTATACATTGAGACCTAATTACCAATGTAATAGTATTAAGGAATGAGGTTTTTACTACCCCAAATAAAGTAAACCAAACTACCAAACTAATGCATGCATATCTATGTTCATAGCTGTACAATTCACCATAGCCAAACTATGGAACCAGCCAAGATGTCCATCAACAGATGAATGGATTACAAAACTATGGGTTATGTACACAATGGAATTTTACTCAGCCATAAAGAAAATCACAATTACATCAGTTACAGGGAAATGAATGGTACTGGAGGACATTATGTTAAGTGAGATTAGTCAGTCACAAAGAATAAGAAATGGATGCTTTCTCTAGTATACAAAAGCTAGGGAGAAATGGGTAACAGGAGGAACTCTAGATGAAGAAGGAGATTCTATAGATGAGTAAATAAGGCGACCTGACTGTGGGGTGGGGGGAAAAGAGAGAGACTCTCTAAAGCACATGATATACTTAAATAAACACATCAAATCAATCACTAAGCCAAACATGGGAAGGAGGGAGGGGGAGGTAATGGGACAGGAATTGGGTAAGGGTTAATTGGGTGATGTGTGCATGTATGTCTCCACCATTTTTTTTATCCCATTAAGATGTATGAATACAATGCACCAATAAAAATTTTTAAAAAAGGAATGGGGCCTTTGGAAAATGTGAGGCCAGAAGAGAGGAACTAGTGCTCTTATAAAAGAGATTTCAGAAAGCTGCCCTGCTCCTTTGTCTTCTGAGGACACAGTGATAATATCCATGAACTGGGAAGTAAGCCCTCACCAGCCAGAAAATCTACCAGAACCTTCTTCTTGGCCTCCAAGACTGAGCAGTGAATTTATATTGTTTATGACTTCCTGGTTTATAGTATTTTT
Source organism: Muscardinus avellanarius (assembly GCF_963383645.1). Lineage (NCBI taxonomy): Eukaryota > Metazoa > Chordata > Mammalia > Rodentia > Gliridae > Muscardinus > Muscardinus avellanarius. The sequence goes on from NC_137800.1 coordinate 67,350,771, forward strand.
ATAGCAGCTTAAGCAGATGAACATGACAACAGATTTTGAAGAATATGTATGGAAGATTTATTCATATCTTAAGTTATGCAATAATTTCTTTATTTCTATAAATTACCTGAATACATCTGATGCTTGTAGATCTCTAATATATGCCAAGATATCAGATAATCTCTTAGAGATATTTTTGAAAGAATTTATAGGAAGAAATGAAAATTGTGAGAAAATTAAAAAATAATTAAAAGCATTTATATCTACTTTCTAAAATGAAGAGCATAGGAAAAGCAAAGGATTTTAAAAACTAAACACCAGATATATCGCAGAATGATAATTTTGAGAGAATATCAGTTAATGCCTAGAAGAAAATGTTTCTTAACTTTTAACCTATGAAACTCTTATTTGACTTGAATTTGAAAAACACAAGTGCTTTTAAAATAAGACAAACTATGTGTACTGTGGCATAAATAAAAAAAATAGTAATTCTTAAGAATTATTTGAGACTGCTCAGTCTCAGCAAGAGGTTAGGCTAAAAGTTTCATGAACTTCAAATGGTTTTCAAGCTATATTCCATTGAGAAGTATGCTTGTAGAAAACCACAGACTAAAGTAAATATCCTAAATAACATTACATATCTCAAAGGGTGCAGGGCTTGAGCCTGCTGTTTGGGGAAGACATCAACTGGGAAAGACTTCACTTGATTCCAAAAGGGAACTGCAAAACTATGTTTTGTAACTGTTAGCACTGTCATAGCTATATGCAAAACAACTGACCTCACAACTTGGAGAATAAAAGATTTTATTTGCTCAGGGGTTGGGTAGTTTGAGTTCAGTCTATGTGAGACCAATGATCTTAGATTTCAGGGTGTGGCAGTAGGAAGTGAAGATAGAGAGCACAAGGGTTTGCTTCTCAGATCATAAAGGCTAGAAGTAGAGAGAGCAAGCACGGGAGGAGGGACCACATATAGTCCCCAAGGTCACACCTCCAGGGACCCATCTTCTTCAGCCGTGCCGCACCAGCCCAGGCTGCCACCCACTGCTGGGAATACAACCCCTATGATTCAGTTACATCAACTCCCAAACACCAATTTATGATCTCTTCAGGATACATTCTCTATCTATGTTTAACATATTTCTAGGTGGATATTGACATACGATATTTGACAAGTGAAAATCAAGCATCTATGTGTCTTTGTGTCTAAAGACTCAGTAAATTCATTAAGTCGGATGTGGTGGTGCATGCTTGTAATCCCAAGACCTGAGAGGGAGGCTGAGAAAAAAAGAGTTGTAGGTTTGAGATCACCCTGAGAAACTTGGGGAGATTCTTGGCAGCCTAGCAAGATCCTGTGTCAAAATTAAAATTAGAATAGAGTGGAAATATAGCTTGGAGGTAGAATGTCTGTGGGTTCAATCCCCATTACCACAAAACAAAACAAAACGCCTCAGTAAATTCATTGAGGACAAGAGTTGCTGGTATTATCTGGTTTCTCCCAAGTATTGCAGCTGGGAATATTGAATGGGAGTTTCATATGATTGCTTCTATTTTTCTGATTGCATTCAAAGTTGAAACCTGCATTACAGTGCTCACCTCCTTCATGCTGGCTATGGGCATCCAGGAAAAGAGTTGGAGGTTGAGTTATAATCCAAGCTGCATCACTGATTAGTCATGAAGCCTCAGAAAAAGCAGTTAACATATTGTTTTCCCTGACTTCATTTGCACAATGTAAAAGAATAGGAGAGCATTAGTTGGCGAGTGCACTTACAGGGTTGACAAATTTGGCATGCTTTAAGGTTAAATATGCTATCATATAAATATTAACACAATTATGAACAGGGTAGAGCTGAAGGGAAGCAGAAAGTATTTGAGTTTAGATGTACCCTTAATTACTGCAACATCTGCTGCGTTTGCAGATGCTACCCTGGAGATACACCTGAACAAGAATACACACCTGTGAGGAAATGCAAGCTGATTACCAAGTCAAATACTGGGGAAAAAAAGAATAACAAATTATTTATCTTTTTGTGCAGGACTTGGGATGGAACCCAGGAGCATTCTGCCTCTGAGCTACACCCCAGCCCTATTTTTTATTCTTTATTTTGAATCAGGGCCTCACTAAGTTGCTGAGGCTGTCTGAAAACTTGTGATACTCCTGTCTCAGTCTCCCAAGTATTGGGATTACAAGCTTGCACCATTCTGCCTAGCTACAAATAATTTCTTAACAAAAAATCAATTGTTCATTAATTTAATGTCTTTAATAAAAAATTCCAGCTAGATATGGTGGATACTCTTGTAATCCCAGCACTTGGGAAACTGAGACAGGAGGATCACAGATTCTCAGCTAGCCTCAGTTACTTAGTGAGTCCCTCCACAACTTAGTAAGATACTGTTTCAAAATTAAGAATAAAAATAGGACTAGGGTTGTAGCTCAGAGGTAGAATGTCTCTGTGTTTAATTTCTAGTACTACAAAAAATTTCTCCATTAAAATTATACAACTTATTACTTAATTTTTCACCAATGGATTGCTGTCCTTCCCATGGATCATAGAAAGACATTATGTCTCTGTAGTAAATAATATTCTACTTTTTTGGTCTCTTTTGCTATGTTGTAAATTGAGACCATCTTTATTTGTCTCATTTATGTTTTCTGGTTTATATATTTTATGTGTTTTGAAAACATTTATATTTTTAGAAAGACAATAAATGTCTTATTTTTGCTTATAGTTTAGGTAGTATTGTGTTGGGCAGAATTCCAGAACAGCCTTGCAAATTCTCCTCTTGCTGGTCTACATGTTGTGTGTCATCCCCTGACCTTCTGAGAATGTGATGATTAAGTCACCTTGTATGAGCAAGGGGGAGGCATCCTCCGTCTTATGATAACATTATATTATAAAAAAAGTGAGTCATATAAGACAAGGAACAACTTCTGTTGGTCTTGAAGGAACAAAGATACAGCCATGTGCATTCTTTGGAAGATTAAAATGACCTACAGGCTGACAGCCATCTAGAAAGCAGGAACTTCAGTCCAACAACTACAAGGAACTGGATTAGCCCAGCAAACTGAATGAGCTTGGAAGAGCATCCTGTGCCTCAGGTGAGAGTACAGCAGCAGCACACCCCGGACTTCAGTCTGAAGAGACCTTGGGCAGAGCACCAGCCCAATCCTGCTCAACTGTTTACCTGGGAAATTTCTAAGTGTGTTGCAGTTCATTATAGGGCAGAAGAAAACTATGACTGGTACCAAACATTTGTTGAGGGAAGACACTTTTCTATTGCCAGATATAAATCACTATTGAGGTATAAAAAAGAGATTGATTGGAATTCCCAATGCAAGAGTGATGAATTGCTAAGAATAAAGGTCAGTTCCAAAGGAGAAAAGAAAGTCCAACTCTCCATAGAAAATTTGCATCTGAAGAAAAATAAAAATTGCATCTGCACATAAAGACACTCGATTCTAAATTGTGCTAAAGAAATGTCACAATAGTGCCATAGAAGACTACAATCAGGAATGCCCTGATATTCCTGAACAGTTTTAATTATGCACAGATGGGCCCCACTTTACAATGGTTACAGTTATGATTTTTCAATTTTATGATGGTGGGAAAGTGATGCACATTCCATAGAAACCAAACCTTGAATTTGGAATTTGGAATTTTTCCCAGACTGGTGATATGCGGTTGGATGCTCTCTCTCCGTGCTGGGCAGCAGTATGGAGACCACAAGATCAGGAAGAGGAATCACCAATACTCGCCAGGGTGCTCCATAGCTGAGGTGGATGTGGTAGACTTTAAGGAGTATTGGATGCATTTTTGACTTTTGTTTTTGATTATGATGGATTTAGCAGGATGAATCTTATGGTAAATCCAGGAGCATTTGTGCATTAAAGAGTAAGCATTTTGAAGATAAAAAACTGGAAAAATTAAGAATTTGTAGTTAATTTTCTATTTTTCCTGCCATTTGTGAACAATGTAACAAAAACACATTTTAACATGTTGATTTTTAGTGTGTGTGTGTGTATGTTAATGGGGATTGAATCACTGAATCCTGGAGCATTCTATCATTGAGCTACATCCTCAGTCATTTCTAAAATTTATTTGGTTTTAAACAAGCTCTTACTGGGTGGCTGAGATGAGGCTCAGTAGATGAGGCTGGCAGTAAACGTGAAGTCCTCCTGCCTCAGCCTCCCAAGTACTTAGATTACAGGTGTGTGCTACCACATCCAACTTTGGGTTTTATTCTTATGACTCAAGCTTGCTTTTCCTAGTAGATACTCCATTTTAAAATTAGGTATCATAGAGTATATTATTTTAGAGGTTATATATTTATTAAGTATGATAAATTATAGTCATATTCATTCCCTCTTCTTTGGTTAGACATTTATGTCATTTTCATTAGTGAACATCTTTATGCATGTGCCATTTAATGTTTTTGAATTGTTACTCATGATAAATTGTGAGGAATAGGTCTACTTTGATATTCCTCACACACAATAGATGTTATCCTCAGAGATCTATCTTGAAAAGATCAAGTTATCTCTAAAATCACCTCATCGGATATATTTAGAGCCATGATTACCAAATGACAAATATCCAATTCTTCAAAGAAAAATTTAATTGCTCATTCAGAAGGCAGGCCACATTACCTAGTTACCTGATAGCTGATGGACATTACTGTGTACTTGGAGCTGAGATATTCAGTATTAACTGTTCTAATGAATGATTATTAAGTAAATTATAAAACTATACTTAAGAATGTTAATCACAATAACAAAAAAGTAAAAGATATGTACATTTTCACATGTGCACATGTGTATTTATGTACATAGGTGGATAGGTAGATAGAGAGCCCATAGATATTATTAAAAATATCAGAGGATAGAGCTAGGAGAAAAATAAAATAGCATGATTTACCAAATCTTAATATATATTCAAACAAGACTTTGAGTTACTGGTGAATAGATCACATGTCTTTCAAATATCTGCAAATTATTTGAATTATTTTTAAACCTATTCAATTTCAGGAAAAGTATATATAACTTTATATATAATACATATATATAATACACATGTATAATTATATAAATGCCCTAATAATTATATATATTCATGTGTTTATGTGTATAAATATATATATATACATAGTCTCTCTGAACAATAGAAAAGAATGTAGAAAAATGTGGATTTTGAGGTATAGTTGTAAACATTTTGTTCTGAATATAAGATTATACCTGTAATATGGTTTTTATCTATAAAATAATTTCTTTCATTACTATGTAATAAATACATCCATTTTTCTGAAAAAATAATCAACTATAATTTTTATTAGCTTCTAGGATATTATGGATAGATATCCTAGGATATTGTGGATAAATAATTTATATTTACTTTTCTTTAACTTTTGTGTGAAGTTTGGGGTGGGTACCTAGGATGGAACCTAGAGGAATTTTGTCTCTGACCTACATTCCCCATCCCTATTTTTTATTTTATTTTGAAACAGGGTCTCACAAGTTGCAGAAGGCCTCACCAAGTAGCTGGAGGCTGGCCGTGAACCTGTGATCCTCCTGTCTCAGCCTCCCAACCACTGAGATTACAAGCATGTGCCACCCTGCCTGGCTTCCTAAACTTCTGATGACAATGGAGGTTTTGAAGACCCTATGTTGCTCTCTTGATGGAATCAGTGGTCATGAGTCTGTTTTGGGATGAATACATCTTTCTATACCATGGAAAGAGATATTCTCAAACTAAAGGCAGGCCAGAGCCTTATTCCTGGAGGTACTCACTTATTCCTCTTCTGAACTGAATCAAACAAAGTACAGAGTTCCGGAGAAGACAGAAGAGAAACTTAAAATGAAAATATGTGTGACAAATAATTCTGGTTGCTTATTATTTTAATCACATGTAAATAATTCAATAAGAGTCAACCTTGACACCCATTAACACCATCTCCCACTCTCAAACTTTCTCAGAGAATGATGCATAACTGGTGAATCAACTCAATTATTACTCAGTTCCAAAGGGCATGCAGTGATTTACATTTATTTGCCAAAAGTTTTTTTCCTTGTCACCCCACGAAAGGCTAGGACATGACTTATAAAGATGCGCAATTTCCAGCACAGATGTTATCCAGCCTCAGCATATTTTCACTGCACAGGATGAGGGACTTTTGCCTGTAGGTATCATATTCTCACGTAGGTAGCACAACAGAGCAAGTACCAACAGACCCAGGGTTGTTTTAATACACCTCTGTGACAGTTACCATGTCTGAGTTTATCTTCTAGCAACTCAACACTGAATGCCACTCATAGGTGACGGGGCTCCATGGCTTCTTGTTATTAGTTTATTTCCTTCCTTTGAATCCTTAATGGATTCCTGAATCCTAAGAACATTCTTTTCTGGAACAAGTAGTAAGTTTATTATGTTTTCTCCTTCTTCCCAAGCCTTTCTTCTCCAAGTTAGCATCTTGCTGGGAAGAGGGGAGAGGGACAAACTTCGAAGAGTAAATGATGTTGAAGAGAAAAAAATGGATCCCACTCCATCCCATCCATGTACTGAATTCAAGGAAAGGTTTGTCTCAAATTTTGTTGGACTTATCACATAGGTAGAGCTATAAAATTATTGCTTTGAAAAATATTGAATAACACTCTGCTTTGGGTCCTAAATGGTTTTCTTAGAAAATAATCTCTGGAGATCCTACTACTCTATTGTCAAGATGAAAATGGTCACCACAGTTCATGTTACTTCCCAAGATGAAATGGTTGTTGTTATTTCTTATTAACTGAACAAGATGACAATCAGAGATAGGCATATCCCTTAGGGTTGTAGCATTTTAAAGCTCACATGGACAATACAATAAAATCTATAAGTATTTGTTCCGAAAATATAAGGCAATTCAAATTGAAAATGCATTTCATTTAACAACGAGGAATTTTATGCCATTTTAGAATTGAGGCCTTGGTGGAATATAAAAAAAAAAGCTTTTAATAAAAACCTTTAAATCATAGCAAAATGGTTCCCAAATGCCAACCAGGCTAAAGAAAACCTGAGGTGCTACTCAAAAACACACATTTGGCTGAAAGTGCGGACCAGTGGTAGAGTACGTGCTTGGCATGTACAAGGTCTTTGGTTCTATCTCCAGCACTGAAAATACATACATTAAATGACATCTCAACATAGAATCTTATTTAGTAGATTTGACAAAAAGACCAAAAATCTATTTCAAAAGACTGTTTCTTGCAGCAGTCTTCACAAAAAAACAGCTATGGATCTTCCGAAGCAAAGTTTTGTTTTGCTTTTTTGTTGTTGTTTTTGTTTTTCTTAGGGCCATAAAATACATGCAGACTCTAATCTATAAATGTTATTCATTTTTTTTCTTACATTTTGAGTCCTTAATTTTCAACTGAAATCAGATAAAAGGAATCATCCTGAATGACTGTGCTAGTCAAATTTCTCTTACTATAACAAAATACCTGAGACAATTAACTTACAGAGATGGAAAATTTGTTTTGGTTCATGGTTTTGGAAATTTCAGTCCAGATTGAAATGTTTCCTTGCTCTTGGGCTTGTGCAAGATAGCAGACCATAGCAGGACCATGTGGGAGAGTAAACCAGCTCAACTCGTGGCCTGTGGGCTAAAAAAAAAAAAAAAAAAGAGGAAGAAGGAGCTGAAGTCCCAGACTACAATTTGCTAGAATGTTCCAAGCCTTTGGAGAACACTCCAAGTTTAAACTTTAGCAATGGACATTATCTACCCATTATATCTTTGAAATTATAATATTTCTTCTAATAATTTTTGAATATATTTGTGTGTCTTATTCTTTGTTAAGCATTCATATTTTCTTAGAAAATATCTGTATGTTCTAGATGATATATGTATTTATTATAAGAATGCTTATTTTAATATTTATGTTATATGTTAATAAATAATTATGGAGTTTGAGTAAAACTTTTGTGACAATAATAGTATAGTTCTTTCTTTCCTTTCTTCTCCCTCCCTTTCTCCTTTCTTTTTTTTCTCTTTCATTCTTTCCAATTTCTGTCCTTTCTTTCCTTTTGTCTTTCTTTTTATATTACTGGGGATTGAACTCAAGGACATTTTATCTCCTAGCTACACCCCCAGACCTATTTTAACTTTAATTTTGAAACAGTCTTTCTAAGTTGTTGAGGATCTCCCTAAGTTTTTGAGGCTGACTGTGAACCTATGATCCTTCAGTTAAAACCTTCCAAGTACTGGGGTTAAAAGAGTGCACCACTATGTCTGACTCTGTTTTTGTTTTTATGTAGGGATTCATAATGCATGTCAAAGGCAAAATGTACAACTATATAAGGTTTCCATGTATTTATTCATTCATTGTAGGTTTGATGATTTTCAACGTGGTCTATGTCTCAAGAAGTAATTACAACTTCATATCAAAAGGTGGGAAGAAGAGCATTAGAAACACAAAATCCATTTACCAGAGGTTGTTAAAAAAAATAACTTGCCATATTTGTGTTGGTGATTAAAGGGAAATGAGGGAATCTAATAGGAGAGCATCATTTCTTTGTTCTCTTCCCAGCCTGGTGAGATGGGGTGTTACAAAATGGTTGCTTAGTAACTGGCCCAGTATGACCATTTTTCCTTTTCCCATATGCAGACAGAGTTAATTGCCAAATTTTGAATTATGATAGTAATTTTCTATTTCAGTGACCTTATTGATATGAGAGAATTACAGAATTTCTGAAGTCAAATTCTCTGGTCCAGTGTAGCATATAGTAATAATGCCGTATTCTGGATTTATGTATTTTTTTCATTAAAAATGAGAGAAAAAAAATCCTAGAAGAGAAGAGTGGTCTTGGTCCTGGTCATAAAGATAGTAAATAGTTTAGCCTAGGAGTCTTAAAACCAGATACATTTTCCAAAACTTGTGCTAATCTTTTCTGTCTCATCTCCACTGTTAGTTGAACTTTAACTATTATTATCATTATTTCACTTCCTTGGCAGCTAGGGTCTCAAATGACATGCACACACCCCAGGTTTCCCATTACTTCACATTATTAAATGAGACTTAGTAGTAAATTTGGGATATGTATTTTCCTTGTTACCTCTTCAACATGCTGGCTCATAGAACTGTAAACAAGATGAGAATTTTTCAGATACACTGCTCTTAGAAGAATGAAAACTAAGAAATGTCTCAATATTTGAATTCATCTAATATAACTTCAGTTTCCATTTCTGGAAGATTTTTATGCATTTTAAGAAAACTTCATCCATGGTTTCATCTGACAAGATAGTCTTCAAGATAGTCATCCAACTATTTCCATGTCAAAAATTCTTATTATTATTACTATTATTATTATTATTATTATTATTATTATTATTATTATGTGTGTTTTCCTGGCAATTTAACCCAGGGACATGGGACATTCTATCTCCAAATTACACCCCCAGAGTTATTTTTTATGTTTTATTTTGAAACAGGGTTTCACTAAGTTGCAGAGGGCCTTACTAAGTAGCTGAAGCTGGCTATGAACCTACAATTCTCCATCTCAGTCTCCCAAGTACTGGAATTACAAGCATGCACCACCACACCCAGCTATTTTTTATTTTGAAACAAGGTCTCTCTAAATAACCCAGGCTGGCTTCAAATCTGCAATCCTCCTGCCTCAGCCTCCTGGAAGCTGGACCACCAAAACCAGCTAAGTTATTTTTTATTGTTAATTTGTTTATTTATTTATTGTTTGAGACAGGGTCTTGCTTTATTGTCGAGGCTGGTTTCCCGTTTCTGCCTAAGAGATCCTTTACCCATAGACTTTCAAGTGGCTGGAACTACAAGTGTGTGCCACGATGCACAGCCTTAAAATTATCATTTGATCTTTGCTTCAGTGCTTTATTCTATTTTTTATATATTTTATTTTTAACATTTTTATTTTTAATTTACAAATTGTATTTGTTGCTATTTAGAGAGTAAATATGATGTTTGATACCTTTTTATATTTCAGAATGATTAAACAAGCTAATTAGTAAATCTGTCACTTCATAATCTTATCTGTTCTTCTGTAGAAAAACCTTTAAAATTCCACTCTTTTAGTAATTTGAAATATATAATGCATTAGTTTTATTATAGCCAACATTCAGTGCAATAGATCACTAAAGCTTATTCTTACTGTCTAACTGGAACTTTGTACCCTTTGACTAACATCTCCTCTTTCCCTACCCTCAATCCCTTTTGGCCTGTCTTAAGCATCATTCTGCCCTCTGTGTCAATGAATTTGACTTTTTTAGATACAAGTAGTTTAGATAATGTGATTTTCTTCTTTTTGTGCCTGTTTTATTTCATTTACAATAATATCCTCCAAATTCATCAGTGTTCTCCTAAATCTTCTCTTAAAAGACTTAATAATATTCTACTTTGTATAATATGACACATTTTTATCTGTTCATCTGACAACAAGAACATATAGATTGTGTCACATGTTACTCTTACTCATTTACAACCAAGTCACCAACTTACTCAATCTTGGTAACCTTTGATCTTCCAAATATCCATAAAGCTTGTCTCGTAGGCAATGGTGCACATCAGAATTGAATAGAAACTAAAAATATATTCAATATATTCAAACACTTTCTGATTCTCTCTCCTACATGAAAACTACCATGGCTTCTGAGGGCAGGTCTCCTTGTGTGGGATGCAATAAGCCATGGGGGCTTCTTGAAATGTGTTTCCCATTAAATCATTGTTGTCTCGGCTGCTTTGAGCCAAGAACTCAGATTCGTGGTCCGGAAGGACCTCCGTTCTCTTTTCTACTTCTGCATCTCAAAGTCTGCTTTATTTATTTCCCTCTATGCTTAGCATGTTCTGTTCTTTCCTGTTCCTTTCATAATCGTTTTAGCCATCACAAGCCAGGTGGGCCAGCACTTCTTTGGTAACTTTTTTCCTGGTTGCACTTTCCTCTGGATTCTCACACTTACCTATCTTGGCTGTACACATCAATATTCAACACATGCAACTCAATATCAATTTCTATTGTTCAGCATATGCTTTATCTCCCCATCTAAATTTTAAGCTCCATGCAGGAAGAAATTGTGACTGTAACTGATACTGTGGTATATATCCATTACCAAATAGCAAAATAGCATTAATGAATATAAATTATTGTATTGAGAAAAGGCTCAAATTAGGTATTAGGGAGATGATTGTGTGTGTGTGTGTGTGTGTGTGTGTCTGCGTGCACGCACGCTCACGCGCATGTGTGTGAGCATGAGATATCCATGCGCTTTGAAGCCTACTCAATGCATATGCACGGAACACTGTCATGTTATGCTCCAAGAAACAAATAGGGAAGGGAAAATTCATAACAGGGATTGGGCCATGTGTAATAAATAGGCATCGGTGTATTGAAGGCTGCCAACCCAATCCAAGGCTCAACAAATGACTCTAAATAAGACAGTAGAGAGGAGGAGAGTGAGAGGCGAGATGGGCAATGAGGTGGAAGGAGTTGCAGGTGTTTCTTCTCATTCATCATTGAATTCTCTGTAAATATTGGAAGGGCTTGCAACATGGTAAGCAGCATTTCTCTAAATTGAAATGACTGCTCTCATCCTGGCAAGAATAACAGGGGCCTGAGTGTCAGGCAAAGCAGACAGTGACATCACACACTGCAGGAGTATCCCCGTTCCCTTTTGCTCCCACCCACGTGCTCCTAATTTATTTACGCTATAATATTTGACTTTATATTCTAAGTGAGCCAACTCTTTTACCCAGAAAGTCTTCAGTGCCTATTTTAGATTGATTTTTCCACAGCCTTCATTTTTGTCCCATGAATCAGGGCTCGTTTACACATTTATAGTAAAATTTGTTTTGGTTTGGGTTTTTGGTTTGCCCCAAAGTTCCAAATAGACAGATGCCTCTCTGTAGAATTGGAATGACACATTAGAGTTTTAATGACGCCGTTCTTATATTTGCATATTTAATTACTTGCGTCACATTTTATTAGTACATTATCTGAGGGAGAATTCTGACTAATTAATTTCACCTGGAATTGTACACGTATGAAAAATTGTGCTTGGCCATTTTGTAGAGACCAGCTGTGTATTCAAAATATCTGATCCCCATCTGCAGGATTAAAAAGAGTGAGAGAAAATAGCTGATTGTAAAAAAGTCACTTTCCTTGTGCCCTGAAGGTATTATTATTGGCACATATTTTTTATTACTCAGCCTATATTCCAAACATTAGCTCAGAAGTTTACTCTGAGCATCATTCGGTGGGACAACTTAACTTTCCATGATTTTGGTTTTCATTTGTAGTGATGCTAATGTGATTCAGTTCCACCCATCCGCATGCCCTCGCCGCCTCCAATTCCAGCCTGAATTGCACACAGCCAACTTCATTTGGACCACAAATTGTTTTGGCCTGGCTGGCAGTGGAAACCGATAAGCGAAAATTTGGAAGAGTGGGAATATTGTGTTAAAAGATAACCCCCAAGATCAGACAGGGCCACTTGGAAAAGCAACCAGATCCTGTAACAAGACTGTAACATTTGCACACACAGTCTCATTTTCTTTTCCTTTCTGTGTCTTGCTCTGTATTTCTGCTCCCATTCTTTGTCTGCCCTGACAACAGATGGTGTTTTAATAAAGTCCAGTAGGAATATTACTGTGAGTAAACAATGCAGCGCATGCCAATTCCATAATTGCTGGGTACTGATTCAGCCTCTTACCTGCTGCATCCAAATTGGGGGAGAACCAACTGTGCTTGCACCTACCGGCAGCAGCCCCGCTCGCCCGCCCGCCTGCAGCTGTGGTGTGTGTCGGCAGCTAGCCTCACCACGGAAGGTAAATTGCAGCTCCTGTCATGGTTCTTGGCACCGGGGCTGGAGAACGCTGCCATCTGGCTTGTCATCAAACACGGGCAATGGCTTTAAAAAAAAAAAAATCTTGCTATTTGAAAGAAAAAGAATCGACACACATAAAACTTATTATCTTTCTCTTTACAGGCACAGTCTATTCTAAAACAACGGTTTCAGCTTATTGGTGCAATAGCTTGCAGAGTGTTGCCCCCCCCCATCAATTCCCACGATTACAGGGATTTAGAGTCTAAACCTATTATATGCTAATGGAAAATTTAAATTCACTGGTGCTGGCCAAGAGATGCATGTTCTCATTTGTCTGCCTCATTGGAGAAGAGCAAAAAGTTTGGTCAGCTGTTTGAACTATTTTAGTTGTCCTGTTTCTTTTAATTGTATAGAAATATATATATATTTTATTTTAATTGTATAGAAATATATAATTTCATCCTCTTGGATGAAATTACTAAAAATATCGCAGGTTAAAGGAAGGAAGGTGACAATGCAAATGCGTGCTATCTGTCCCTTAACAATGGTTCTCTCAAATTATCCACTAAGTAGAAGGCTCAGGGGAGCTGGGTGTGGTGGCGCACGCTTGTAATCCCAGCATTCGGGAGGCTGAGACCAGAGGATTGGGGTTTGCGGACAGCCTCAGCTACTTAGTGAGGCCCTCTGCAACTCAGTGAGACCCGGTTTCAAATTAAAGAATAAAAAATAGGGCTGGGGTTGTAGCTCGGAGGTTGAATGCTCCTGGGTTCTATCCTTAGACACACACACACACACACACACACACACACACACACACAGAAAGGCTCAAGGAGCTTCAAGTGGCTTTGCCCACCAGCAAGAGACAAAGCCAGTGCTTATTCATTTGGTAAGAAGGCCAGAGGCATGCAATGTTTATCCAAGGATCAAGTTTTAAGATGTCCAGTTTCTTCAAATACTGCTATTTTCAGCAGAGTATTCTAAACACATTGGGTCATGCCTACAATTATCAAAACATACAGAAAGGAAAACAAAGTGCAGAAACTGCAAAGTAGCATCTACAGAAGAGAAGGTTAAGGCTTGCTGGCTGACGTACTTAGAAAAGAGTCTCTTGTTTCCTCCCCTTCCTGTTCAAGTGAAGGACACATACTAAAATGGTCCCACTAGATCGTGAATGCTAAGAGCAATTGTTTTGTTTTTTTGAGTAGAACCTGCTAACTTTCCAGATAAATGATTGCTGTATGAAATATTAGTATTTAATCATTTTCATGTCACAGAGTTTTAGATAAAATGGTTCCACTTTTAATTCTCAGAATTCAAAACACATGAAAAATAGTACACTCAAAAACTCCTGCACATTACCAATTTTTAACAACCACGAATCCGTGATTAGCAATGAGTGCTCTAGCTACGCCTCATCTACTTCCCTGGTTTGTATGCAGCAGACTTTATATATCTTACGAGTTTAACTCAAATATTCCTCAACCTATTTATTAAAACTTAAAGGAAATTTGCAAAAGTAATACAAGAAATATCTAGCAAATGTGAACTAAAATTTGCCATTTTATGTTTGGTTTATTTGTTGTAGTATGTTCTCCTTGTATCTATACTTTCAAAAGCATAATTTTTTCAGAATCATTTGAGGGTATATATATATATATTTTTTTTTCTATTGCTGCTTTAACACAATACCATAAGTTTAGTGACTTTACATGACAAAAACTTAGCATCTTACCATTTTGCAACTTACAGGGATAAAACGGGGCTTCTAGAACTATATTAATTATGGTGGAATGTTTTCTGGAAAGACTATGGGAAAATATGTTCCATGATTTTTCCAGCTTCTAGAGAATTCCTCAGTTCTTCCTGTGTCTAGAAACTGCCTGTGTTCCTTGGCTTGTGGCCCTTTTCATTTTTAATGCCACACTTGTTTCACCTTGAACTTTGCTTCTGTCCTTACATGACACTTGTGACTCTCTCTTTCAACTTAAAGAGCCTTCCAGTTACCTTAGGACCATGGTAATTATCTAGGTTCATCTCCTCATCTCAGTATTCTTCATCACATCTGCAAAGTTTCTTTTGTCGGATAAAGAAACATGTTCAGAGTCTATGATTCAGAGATCACGTGCAGTCATTGTCCCACCGATACTTAGTGAGGTGAAGATATCATCTATCATAATTTTTCAGTGTATACTCCTTAAGAATGAGGACTTTCACTTGTATAATCACAGCAAGATAGTTAAAATTAAAAAATGACCTAATCTTCATTCCATAAGCTAGTTTTATTAATTCTCCCAATAATAGTCTCTATCTATTACCAGGTATAATGTAGGATTCCATTTATAGGTAATTTTGTCATATTTACTTGGTTTTACTTTAATCTCAATGAATCAGTTGTGTTAGTTTTTTTGTTATGTACCTTGACATTTTTGAAAGTATAAACTTATTATCTTATTAATGCTTCTCCATTTGTATTTGTTTAATGATTTATCATGATTAGATTCAGATTACGGATCTTGGGCATATGTGATGGTTAGATTTTATTGATCAACCTGGCTAGGTTCTAGTGTGCAGTTATTGGGTCACATCCAAGTCTGGATGTTGCTCCGGAAGTACTTTGTAAGCATGGTTAATAGTCTAGAATTAGTTAGTTGACTTTAAGTAAAGGTAATTATCTTCAGTAATGCAGATGGGCCTCACGGAAGCATGTAAAGGCCTGCAAGCAAAATTGAAGTTTTCCAAGGAAGAAAATATCATCCAAGGAATGAAAATATCAACATTCTGCCTGAGGTTCCAGCCTGCCAGCCTGCCCCTCAGTTCATATATTTGCTATTCCCACAACTGCATTAGCCAATTCCTTAAGATTGCATGAAGCCAATTCTTTAAAATACATCTCTTAAGATAATATCCCATTAGTTCTGAATCTCTGGAGAAACTGGAAGGACACAGCAGGTGTGGCAGAGAATAGACCCAGAACATCTTTGGGAAGTCCTAGTAGGAGACACACAATGTTAGCTTGTCCCACTTGCAGAATTTTAAACAAAGATCACTTGAGTAAAGTTGTATCTATCAAATCTCTCTCCCACAAAAGTCAATATTTTTCTCTTTGTAATTAATGGGTTATTTGTAAGATACTTCTTACTGATTATGTTTTTTTAGGGCTTTTCATTAAACCTCTCACTAGTTTTGGCATTCATTGATTGTTTTCTACTCCTTCATTTCTTCCACATTTGTGAAAATTTTACTGTAAACAAGAAAGTTTCATTTTCTCCTATTAAGTGACTTAATCATTTATTGGCAATCTGTATAAATTTATGAATCCTCATTTGTTTTATGGTTATAATTAATGATGTGCTATGGCCAGCTCAATTACTCATGAGAACCAGCTTTAAGCATCTCTTTCCAAATCAGTGGCATAATGTTGGTAGCTTGAAATTGCTCATAATGGGAATATTTACACTGTAGAAATCAGCAAACGCTGCCAATGAGGGTTTTTTCTTTATAGACAGTGTACTAGCACACCATTGTCTATAATCTGATTATTATCTATATTTATTTTAGTGATCAAATTGTTATTTGACCAGTAGGTGCCCCATCAAGCTGTTTCCTGTATACTTTTGACACAGATCCATTATTCAAAATTCTTTCAGCACTTTTTGATTTCCTGGCTCAGTTCAATGTTTTAGAACATCTTGTACTTTCCCTATACTAGCCTTGAAATTAGTTTTTATTCCAAGTAAATTTGTTTCCTTTTAGTGGAGGTTCATTATTAAAAAACAAAATGTGTATTGTGTATTTGTCAATGGTATGGATATGTCATTGCTTCTCTAGAAAAGAGAAAGAATATGTAGATACATATCTATTTATTTCTATATCTATATTAAAAATAACAGATTTATCTTGATACCAACAAATTCTAATCTAATATCAAAAAAAGAATACCCACTTCTGATCTTTTTTCAGGTAATCTCTACTTTCAGAGATTATAGGGTTTTTTTTTTTGGCAGTACTTGTAATGTTGAAATTCAGTTGGGGATTGCAAGGGAAGCAAATACCAGCCACGTTATCAAAGGACTCTTTAATCAACTGGCACCTTTGGGCAAGGTCGGCCGACTGTGGGGGAAGGGACCAATGATGCAGCAGCAGACTCATGCAATTAGCAGAGTCATGATCAGTCAGCAGAGTCACGTGGCAGAGAGGAAGTACCGATATTTATAGTGAAGGGGGTGGAGCTATCAGCATGGGAATGCCGATTCTCTTGTGACATCTGGAGTCTCGTGGCACCTGGAGTCTGTTTCACGATGTCTGGAGTCTTGCAACTCCTTTGCTTCTGCTTTCTAGGATTCTGCCTCCTTTCTCTGATGTGGGTTCCTATGGAGGAGGGGAGGGACCCAACTTATCATCCCAGCTTTTTGGTGATATTGGGCGATGACCGACTCCATAAAAACTTTCTGCTGACAAGGGGCATCACGTCATAGGGAGCCCCTTGACCAAGAGAGATTGGGTCCTTCAGGAGTGGGCAGGTGGGAGTATGGCTGCAGCAGAAGTTGACTGGAGGTTACCTGAACAGCTTAGTAATGTACGTTTGAGTGAACTTTATTAGAAAAGGGCTATTAAAAGTAAAAGCAAATCATGAGAACGGGTCCTGGGAAAGGAAGGAGCCCACCAACTCCTGGCCTTTGCCAGCTACTGGCCTTTTGAACCCTTCCTGATATGAGGTTGACTGTCAATATCTTGCTTTTATATTCCCACTTAAAATTGTCAGTTTAGACATTTTCCTCCATTAGACCAGGTTCATTAATATAATAGCAGCATTTTCCTAAGAAAGACACACATCACCATTTTTAGTACTAAGTATTGGTACGTCTGGTCAAATGGAAAACATGCAATTGGGTCAGGAGCATCAGTAACAGATTTTAGAGAGTTTAATACTTATGGTTGTCTGGCATCCAGAGAGGGAGAGCACCATACTATATAAACAAGTGGACCTGCTGAAATAAAATCATTAAAGAGAATTATGCTGAGAAAAAGAGAGGTTAGTGGACCCCAACACTATACAGGATAATCTGTCATGAGGCTGTTGTAATGGAGCCCTTTTTAGCTGAGCTGCTTCTTCAGTCCCAAGCTTGGGAAGATATCGGTTAGCATGTTACCTAAGGAGGTGCCTCTCCTGATGACTGCAGTCAATATGGGATGTGGAGCTTCAAATAAGTGTCAAGGGCATGTACCACATGTTGAGTAATCTTAGAAATAAAAGCTGGTACATTATCTGACTGTGAGAAATTAGGGAGTTCAAACCAAGGGATGATGTCTAAGCATAGAACATGGGACACTGTGCTGGCTGTCTCATCCTTTGAGGGGAAAGCCTCTACCCAACCTGTTAGGGTGTTTCCCCTCATTTGTTGGGTAGGAAAAGAGGAGTGAAGGCCTCCTTGGGTAGAAACAGCAGCACAAGTAGAACAGGAGGCACTGACTTTACCAATCAGTTGTTGCAGGAGGGGAGAATAAAACAAGGAGTTTAGGAAATGTTTAAGTGCCACAGGGAATTAAGTATTAGGTTAATGGCTGCTTCAGCCTGAACCTCAGGTAGGGCAATTTTGTCCTGTAAAAGAGGGCCTATAGCATGGGAAGGAAGGCTTACTGTCAACCCCTGTACTGAGATTGGAAAAGGAAAACTAGGACCCAAAAAGGATGGAGGGACTGAGTAGGCAATCAAAAAAGAAATTGGCTTACCTGCTTCCTTGAGAGTTAGCCTGGGCTAAGCAAGAAGGATGGAAGTTGAAGAGTCTGGGAGCCATCAGTCTTCAGTCAGGTTGAGTAGGGCCAGTGGCCAGGCCTGGTCTGGAAGAGTGGTCCCCCTGTGTTGAGGCAACTGGGACTCACTGTTTTTCCAAGGGCACTGTTCTAGTGTCCCTCTTGACCACACGCTAGGCATGGTCTGATTGGTGGGCATGGCTTTGCAGCGCTTGAAGCAGAACCCTGGAGGTATTGCTGTCTTCCACCCCTAGGTGGTGCTTCAGAGGGCTGAGCCACCACTGCCAGCCTCAGGGCAGATACCAGGGATCTGTCTTTTGCCAAAGTCAGATTGTATGCTCCATATTATCCTGTTCCTCTCAAGAATTAAAGACTTTAGATGCCATAGTCACCAAATCTCAGATAGGGGTCTGAGGGCCATCCTCAGCCTTTCTTAATTTTTCAAATATCAGGGGCCAATTGCCCAATGAAATGGGTTCCTGACACCACAGATCCCTCCTCAGTAAATGGATATAAGTGGGTATAGAGGGTAAAAACTCCTAAAGCCAATTAAGAAAAATGGCTGGGTTTTCATCTAGACCTTGGATGATTTCCTAAAGTTGTATCATAATTAACCACTTTATGTGAAGCAGCCCACATGTGATCAAGAAGGCATAGTATTATATGGTCTTTCATTTTTAATTCCTCACCCACCACCATTTGGGTATCTTTAGAAGGTACCTCAGCCGCTCCTATAGGTAGTTAAATGAGCTTGGTCGACCCATTCTCAGACGGCCTTTACAATACAATCCCATTTATTCAGAGTTAAGGCAGAGGTTACAATAACATGAGGATACCACCATGTGAGGTCGTATGCTTGCACAATGTAAGGGAGGACGATATGGGGGAAAGGAGCAGGTTAGAATGAGAGGCCGTCTTAGGGTAAGGTGGTGGTTGGGGCATTGAGGAGAGATCCTGGGGGATTGGGGTGAAATCAGAAAACAGTGCCTGTAACCCAGCAAGGTCACAAGATGGTGACTGTACATCATCACAATATGGTGACTGCAATGATGCAAGATTGGGACAAAGATGGTGACCGTGTAATGTCACAAGGTCATGATTGTGTAACATCACAAGATGACGACCAAGATCGGAACTGTGACGTCACAGGGTAGCAACCACACACCATCACAAAATAGCAGCTGATGGAAAGTGGTCGCTGATAGGCAAGAGTAGTCAGAGAGACAGGAGTGCAGGAAAAAGAAAACCTGGACATAAAGGACTTTTTACCATTTACCAGACCGCTTACAAAAGTTGCTGAGTTGGTCAGGGTATTAAAATCCAGAGTTCCGTTTTTGGGCCACAGTGACCCATTATTTTGGAATTCTGGCTTCCCATGTTTGGTCCATTGGCAAGAATAAAGAACAGGAAATAGGCATCCCTGATTATTCTGATCAACATCCAGGAATGGGGATCAAGAGGGCGGGAGAGATGTCTCTACCCTTTTCTCAAAATCGTAGGATGACCTGGTCATATGGTGGGACCTCGACCTGAAGAGCTTAGTCGTCACCAGAGTCTAACGGGTGAGTGGTCCCAGTGGACTGAAGAACAATGGGTAGCTAAGCACTTGGATTTTAGATTCCTGTGGACCAGCAGAAAGGGAAGACCCAAGTCCGGAGAGGAGAAAAGAAGCCAGAACCTGCTGACCAAAGGAAGGAAAGGGAGCTTACCCATTCTGAAAGACCTCTGTGGGGCACAGGATTATGGAGCCAAAGTTCGCAGAGGCGAGGCCTGAGAAGCTGGTGGATGAATGCTGCCAGGGAGCCCAGTGCGGGACCTCGGGGGTGCACCCAGTCTAAAAGAAAGCAGTCGGTCCAATTAAGGGTGGGAGAGTCCAGGTTCCTGGGAGTAAAGAGAAGGGCTCCCGACAGGCATCATGGGGGCTAAGGGAGGGGTAAAAAAAGAGAAAAGAAGTGCTCTTGGGTTCGGAGGGTTTCGGCACCAGATGTAACATTGAAATTGAGTTGGGGGTCACGAGGAGGCAAACAACAGCCAAGTTATTAAAGGACTCTTTAATCAACTGGCACCTTCAGGCAAGGCCTGCTGACAGTGGGGGAAGGGACCAATGACCAAGCAGTAGAGTCACATGGTCAGCAGAGTCACGGTTTGTAGGTAGAGTCACATGGCAGAGAAGAAGTACAGATATTTATAGCGAGGCATTGGGGTGGAGCTATCAGCATGGGAATACTGATTCTCTCGCGACATCTGGAGTCCTGTGGCTCCTGGAGTCTGTCTTGCGATGTCTGGAGTCTCGAGACACCTCTGTCTTGGGATGTCTGGAGTCTGGAGACACCTGGCTTCCTGGGTTCTGCCTCCTGTTCCCACTGTGGGTTCCCATGGGGGAAGGGAGAGACCCAACATATCAGTACTGGGGATGGAAACCAGGGACTTTCTAACTCCAAGATATACCCTCAGCCCTAGTTTTTATTCTTTATGTTGAAACAGGTTCTCACAGAGTTGCAAAGGGCCTCACTAAGTGGCTGAAACAGTATGTGAACCCAGATCTTCCTGTCTGGGCCTCCTAAATGCTGGGATTACAAACATGCACCACCATGCCTAGATAAGATTACAAGTTTTTCATTTAAATTTTTTATTTTGTCAGTGCATTGCAATCATACGTCATAGTGAGGTTCAATGTGATAAAAAGAAATAGAGGAATACTTTGGTTATATTTTCCTACATATCCCACCCCACTCCCCCTTCTACTTCCCTGCACTTGTTAGCACAATTGATAGTAATACCTTCACGTATTGCCATAATGTTATCCGAACTGTTTCCTTCTTCAGTCTTTCCTCTTCCCCTCTCTCTCTACTCCTTCCACCACTCTCCAGGTCTCTCCCAATATTATTTAAAGTCCCTTATGCTTCCCATTTTTCACTAGCTTCCACACTGTGAGAGAAAACATATAAACATAACAAAAATAAATTAAAATACACCCAGATATAATAAGTCAATTTGCCATATAAACACAGAATTGAAAAAAAAACCTTAAAATTATAAGAAAAAAGATAATGTGCACATAAGGAACACAGATAGGAATAATTGGTTTCTCACAACTATGCAAAACAGAAAATAATGTAGAAATAATTGTGAGGAAAGTACTATTCACCAAGATTTCTTTATCCAACAAAAAATCTTTTCAAAACCAAAGGGAAAATACTTTTTTAGGCAAACAAATCTGTTCATTTTTCCTTGGTTACATTTGAGATTTGGTTGCAAATCCTAAAGTTTCACTAGATAATATTTTGCTATACTTTCTTATAGTAATGGGAAAATAGCTAACAAATTAATTTGTAATAATGCTAATGAGATAGAGGAAATAAGACTATTAAATCTCCTTTCTACCCCCTCAAACTGGGCATTCTCAATTATCTAATATAATGATACCCACGGAAATCAACATTAAATTGAGTCATACATGAAATTTTAACTTCATGATTTTTGTCACAAACAGGGATGAAAGGAGATCAAACAGTCTAGTATGTATCTTCCTATATTTTCAATATCTTCCTCAAGCAGGGGTCCTCATGTAAACCACATAATACAGAAAATTATTTGAAGGATTATTTTTTCATTTATTTCCCTTTTAATAAGCATAACAGTTACCACTCCAGAGTATGCCTGGAATGGTTATTAGTGCTAAATTCTTTCAAGAAAGTTAAGTTTGACAAATATATAAAAGTAGCAATCAGAGAAAAAAAATAGAATAAAAATTAATAAGGGAACCAGAAAGCTTGCCCAGTAGAATCACCAACATCTGAATGGACTAATCATATCTGCTTTTTTCTAGAGCTTATAGACTTCCTACTTGGGGAATATTGAAACTAACCTATCTGTAGATCATTTTCATGGTTAGATAGAGAGTGCCCACTGAAGGTCCCAGGTACTAAGCTCAGGGTTGACATGTAATGGATTTATCTGGATGGTGACAAGGGCTGATAGAGTATTGCTGGTGGAGGTGGGACCCTAGGTGTGTGGCCTTGAGGATTGTATGTAGTTTCTCCTCCCCTTGATTGTGCTGTTCTCTTGCTTCTGGCCTTCACAATGTGCAAGATGTGCAAGTGAAGACTTGCACTCTCCCTCTCTCTGCTTCCTGCCACTGTGTGCTGAAATCCATCCCCTGCCTCACATGGACTGAACCCCAAATCCCCAAGGAAACTGTGAGCAAGTAAATCTTCCTTCTAAGTCGTACGGTCAGGTCTTTCAGATGATATCAGTGAGAATGCTGATTCAGACAATTATTTACCATAAAATAACTTGTGCTAAACCCCAATTATTTTCTTTGTCATAAAATAATTATTAAGTAAATGATATAACCAATTAATCTTGATTATGAATAAGCAACTAGAAAGAATATCTAGTTTGAAAAAATTTACAAGTGTATTCTTTTTTTTTTTTGCGGGTTTGGGGATGGAACCCAGAGGCATTTGACCTCTGAGATACACCCCCTGCCCAATTTTTTATTCTTTTTTTTGAAGCAGTGTCTCACTGAGTTGCAAAGAGCCTCACTAAGTAGCTGAGGCTGTCCACGAACCGCAATCATCCAGTCTCAGCCTCCCAAATGCTGAGATTAAAATCATGCACCCATGCCCAGATACAAGTGTATTCTTAAGTTTGATAAAATTGCTTAAAATTTCTTTGAAAATATTAAAGAAAATGCCTTAAATTTGTTACATTAATGCATTTTCAATCACAAATTGGTAAATAACTGAGGAAAGTTTATTTCTATAATTCATTTCCTTTCTCAAATTTGCCAGAAAGTGTCCAAGACAAATATTAAATTTTTATCTTAATATGGTATAAATAATTTGGGCAAACTTTACATTTCAGCTGGACACATTGTTTAACTGTAATTCCAGTATTTGGGAGGCTGAGAAAGGAGAATTTCAGGATCAAGACAAGCCATAGCAACTTAGTGAGTATCTCAGAAACTTAGCAAGACCTATTTGAAAAAAAAATATGTATATATATAATTATATATATGTATATATAAATATATATAATTAAATATATGTGTATATATATATATATATGTATATGTATATAATATTTTTTCCCAGTGGTACTAGGGGTGGAATCCAGGGGCTCTTCTACATCCGGGCTATACTCCCAGACCTATTTTATACTTTATTTGGAAATAGGGTCTCGCTAAATTGCTGAGAGCCTCACTAAGTAGCTGAGGCTGGCTTTGAACCTGTGCAATTCTCCTATCTCAGCCTCCCAAGTGCTGGGATTATAAGTGTCTGCCACTATACTCCACAAAAATTAAAAAAAAATTAAAATTAAAAAAGGACTTGGGGTAAACTTCAGCAGTAGAATATTTCTGAGTTCAATCTCTGGTAAAAACAAACAAAACAAAACAAAAAATCTCTTCACATCACAAGGTTATGAAAAATTTTATATATCTCTACTTTGAGCCATGATTAAGACAGTCAAAGTTTATATAAGCTTATCTAATAGCATAAAATGAATTTTTCAATATATGATGGTCTGCAAAGCTGTTTTACCAAGTTTGACAAGTGTAACTTATAGGACTCTCTAATGACTTATGATTCTATTTGAATTACTCCCGACTTTGTGACTATTCCAGAATTTCTTATTTTGAAACTGTTCCTTTTAATCATATTGTTATACATTGAGATAAATCTGACCAGTTCTGTGTTTTGAGTACAAGTATTCTAAAATTGTCAGTGTAGTCTTGTGATTTCTGGTCTCCTCGAGAATAGAATTTCATGTGATCATACCAGTATCCATGTCTGTTGACAGTTACAGTAATGATATGTCAACATTTTATGAATAGTTAGCTTTGAAAAATACTCATATGCCAGGATGTGGATTTTTCAAACAATTTAATGTGCTGCCATCTGACAGCAATAGAGACCTTTGTAGAAAAATGTTTTCTTTCTTCTGTATTGACCTATAGTGAGATGAAGATTTTGCTAATATAAAATTTCTAATAAGGAATTTTCTTACTTATCCAAATTAAAAAGTGCTATCCTTTCTCTCTCTCTCTCTCTCTCTCTCTCTCTCTCTCTCTCTCTCTCTCTCTCTCTCTCTCTTTCTGTCTCTCTTTTTCTTCCAAAAATTTGTGTTGCTTGAAATTAATTATAACGAATTCCTGATTTAAGACTTTGAAATCCTTTAACAAGGAGCCAGAAACAGAACTTTAAAATCCTTTAGCAAGTTGAATTTAATTCTTTCTGGATTTTTCAAACCTTTAGTGAAGATCAGGGTATAAGATGCTAAAACCATTTAACAAGGTTACTTAACATAAAGACTGTAACTGTCTTGTACCCATTAATGATTTTTCTAGAAATTCTTGCCATAATCTGTGCAGCTTAATGGCAACAGCAATATTTCTTTTTGAGATTTCCTTTATAAATTTACATTTACTAGCAGCCTGGTGTCTGCCATGTTTTTAAGTAACATTTTTGACTATGACAGTCCTTTCCTTTTCTTCTATTTATTTTTCATTATCACCTTTATTTTGAAAGATGGGGAACACAAAACATGTGTGTCCTATGGTAAAAAAAAAAATTTCTCAGTATTACAGAATGCTCAGTATTACAGATGCTTAAAGAGGCTGAGACTAACAAACTGCCAGACACTGAGTGTTATCTTTTGTTTTTATGAAATATTTCTGCTCTTAATGAGACTCAGTTTTCAATACACTTAAATTACAGCGGATTCTCTGTCTATCTCTACTTCCTTAATCTTTTACTTTTGAATTTCTTTTCATCGCTAATCTGGAATTTGCGATTGATATGGCTATAAAGGCTTCTCAGAAAAGGACAAACATTTGCTCACCTGGGGATGATACCCATCAGCAGAAGAATTGAGCTCACTTGGTCTAATGGATTGCTAAAGCCTAAGTGTGGAATGGTGTGAGAAACCGACCAAATGGTGTGAGAATGCAGACCCAAGAGGAATCCCTACCCTATGGAAGGCAAGGTCTCCATGGGTCTCATGGGAGGCTTAAAACCAGTACTGGCAGAAAGGCATACCTCAAGTAAAACTTCTTGTTGTGCAAGCCTGAAAGACGGGAGCGGCACCCCCTGTAAAAATGGCATGAAGTTCTACCCAGTCCTTACCACCCTTGTAGAAGGAGACTTAAGCTGCCTATTAAGGGGGCAAAAGCCTTGTCTCAAAGGCCATATGTGAGGACCCACCGTATCCAGGAAGAAAGTACAATGACTAAAATCCAAACCCAAATTCTTCACCTCTAGAAAAAATAATCTCTGCCCCTAGAAAACAATCAGAGGCTCCCTCTTTTGAGGGCAGTGTAAGGCATAGCAAAGGTCTTAGGAGTCATCTTAAGTATCTGAGTCCTTAGAATAATTGGAAGCTGTTAAAGGTTTTAAGGAGAAGGGCTAGTGACGGAGTAAATTGAAAGATGCATTTTGTAAATATTACTCAGACAGAAGTACAGAGAATCTACATAACTCAGCCAGTAGAGCAGTGGATCTGAGTGATGGCGGCAGCTTGGATGGAGGAGTACTGGAGGTGAAGAGAGACCTGTGACTGGTGATGAGTAGGTCAGTTCTGCTGACCCAGTGAGGAGCTGAACATGGAGGGGGTAGTGAGGGCATTGCAGATGATTTATCGATGTCTGCCTCACCACATTCCATTGCCCTTTGTACCATTCCTCAGGACATTAGCGACTTGGAGGAAGTCCACCTTTGTCTAGGAAGGAGGTGGTGTCATTCATGTATTTATTCATGTCCAAATGTTTTTTGAGCATCACATGGCAGACACTATTCTCCGTCACAAAAAAAAAAAAAATGCTCTCAAGTTATTGGTTTAGCAGGACTTCTTCCAGATTTCATTACCTTCCTTCTTTACTATCACCAACATATTTTAAGCCATATTAAATTATTGTATGGTAATAAATTGTATCCGATGCAGACTATTTGTCTTTTAAAGAATGCATTATTTATTTTACTGCAACAATATTTCAGAGAAAAATTTCTCTTTTTCAGGCTTTGTTTAAACAATTATGTGAAATAATTCAACTTAGTCTGGACCAACTTCAATGAAACTGGAACACAATTGCAAAGTAGTCTAACTCAATAAACCTATGTAATTCCCATTATTATTTAACAGTGACCGTTATTTTAATCCATGGTGCAGTGTAAATATTTTAGAGTCCTATTTGTAGATACATTTGGAATAATAACAGAGAATAATGTAAAAACACCAAGGTATATCTTGTTTTTCCATCTCATATTTCTTTATATCAGCCATTGATAGCATTCTTCTTATTAATTTAAATAATATCATCTTAGATAGTTAACGATGTGAGTTTCCTCATTTTCTTGCATGTACTCAGTTACCCCCAACTTAAAACATACACTTATATGTACAAGCTTATACCTAAACTTGATATTTATTTATACAAATGTGTATATGTATGTATTATGCACATGGGAAAATTAAAACTAATTTCAAGATTTGTATTATTATTAATAAATAGGTCACTTTTATTTTCAGGGTGAAGGAGAAATGAGGCTGCCTCTAGCAGCTTTATTCATTGCATGCCCATGAGTCTGCATGTTATTTCCCTAATTCTCTCTCACTCTGGCTTACTTTTCAACTATCAAGCCACTATAGTACTCTGTCTCCTAAACCCAAAGCAAAAATGTGGGCCATTTCCTTGTTTGGCTGTGCTTTATGAGCAATTATGTATCTAGAGGAAAACAGACTTTGCAAAACTCTTTTGGGAGAAACTCAATTGTTCTGAGCACAGTGATAATAATGTAAAGACAAAAATATGTAGGCAACAAACAAACCCTGTCCTCTTTCCTCAAAATGCCAGCACCATCAGACTCCCAATTCCCATTTCCACTTGACAGTAGATTAGAACAAATCCAAACAAACACAAGTAGTGTGAAGGTGATGTAGCTCGCTGTAGTTTTCCACTTCATCCTCTTCTTACACGTGGAGGATGCATTCCTAGACTCCCAGCAGATGCTTGATACTACAGAGAGTAATGGACCCTATATGCACTGTGTTTTTGCTTTTACTTACACATCTATGATAAAGTTTAACCTATACGTTAGGCAGAGTAAGAGATTAACTATGACAACTATTAATAAAACATAACAATTATAATACTTTGCTTTAATAAAATTGCCAGAATCATCAGTCTTGT
The DNA here is from genome assembly GCF_963383645.1 of Muscardinus avellanarius. Classification (NCBI taxonomy): domain Eukaryota; kingdom Metazoa; phylum Chordata; class Mammalia; order Rodentia; family Gliridae; genus Muscardinus; species Muscardinus avellanarius. The sequence goes on from NC_137800.1 coordinate 67,378,501, forward strand.
CCTTTGTGAACATTGCTAAGCAAAATACGGCTGTTTGAACATAAACTGTGATGCCTGTGATGACTTAACTGATAACAGAAGTGCTCCTAAGCAACGGTTGGGTGAGTTTTGAGTGATGCATGTGATTGTGGATATATTTCAATGATAGACTTTAGTAATTATAAAATGCAAGAATAGCTAGCTTGATTAGCAAGAATGACCCAACTATTAGCTAGAATTGTCCTTTCTTTTCTTTCCCCCCTCATTTGCTTTTCTGCATAATGGTCAGATAAAAGATATTGGAGGGTCATGTAGCTTGCCTCTAGTTTTTCACTTCTTAGTGTCCTGTAGTTATGGGTACAAATACGATGCTGCCCGGCCCACGTTTAAGGAGAACTGTCAGCTGGGCATGGTGACCTTTGTAATCCTGGCACTTGGGAGGCTGAGACAGAGGATCACACAGGTTCTAAACCAGCCTCAGCTACTTAGTGAGACTCTCAGCAACTTAGTGAGACCATGTTTTCAAATAAAATATAAAAATAGGTCTGGGAGTATAGCCTGGAGGTAGAAAGTCCCTGGGTTCCATCCCCAGTACCACACAAAAGAAAAGGAAAGAAAAGAAAAGAAAGAGTCATCTTCATGTCACCTGCTCTGTACTGATTGATCTATCTGCGGTGATCAATGTCTTCTTTCCTAATGACACTGAGGAGAAGCTGTGTGCTGTAGAAAAAAAAGAAAAAAAGAAAAAAAAGAGCCCTCGCCAGAGAAGAGGACCAGACTTCAACCTCTGCTGCTTCTCCAGAACTTTACCCAGGGCAGGTGACTTTCACCTATCTCTGTTTCATTTTGATAGTAACCCCTGATAAACTCCCTTTCGGCTCTAATTTTTCCACTTATGATTCTCATGTAGCTTTGTGCCTCATGGTAAATGATCCTTCTTTCTCTTCATTCTCCGCATTAGTCCTTATGACTTGATTATCTAGGAAGAGACCAATTGAAACAGGGAGAAGTGAAGAGATAAGGCCTGATGCCCATTTGGTTGCAGCAGAAGTTTTACACTGGAGTCATGGCATAGCCTCTTGCTGCAGGAAAGCAAAAGAAGGAACGATGCCGTGTGCTGTGCCGAGAAATGAATTCTGACAAGTGAGCTGGAGAAGGCTGGTTAGAAGTACAGATTTCTAGGCTGTTATCAGCATTTGATGCATTTCTTAAGCACCTATGAATATATTTATTTGAAAATATGGTTTGTTTATACATTGTTAAAGTCAGGATATAATGGCAAAATCACTGTATCATCTTTTATTACCAATTCCTCTGAACCATCCAGTTCCCACTGAAGCTGTTTGAGAAACATTAATTACTCCCCAAAGGGAGAATTCTAGGGAAACCTGCATTTACAGGTCACTAGTTACCTTCTGCATTACATTACCTCAGTTATTTTTAGATAATCTCACTAATCTGGTATTCAGGGTAATTTCTAAATAATTTTGTCCCTGATGTATTTGAATTTCCAAACTGTGTCCCTTAAAAAAGTATATGTGGAAATCTCAGTAAAGGAAAAAATTTATAACTGATGTCAATGAATTTCTCATCCTGAAATACAGGGGAGTTAATCTAGTATAGATTTTTTTTCTGTTTGTATAAGCCAGCAAAAGAATTTAAATTTTTTATATTTAATTATTAAATTTTCTAACTAATTAAAGTCATGCATTTGCATTTTCTTTTTCATCTTCCTTTTCTTATTTTTTTTCTTTTTTCCCCCAATGGGGATTGAATCTAGGTGCATTCTACCTCTAAGCTATACCTCCAAGCTATCCCTTTTTATTGGCTTTTATTTTTAAGCAGGGTCTTGCCATGTTGCCAAGGCTAGCCTCAAATCTGTGCTCCTCCTGTCTCTGTCTCCCAAATATTGTAATGCTAGGAGTGTGCTGCCACACCTGGCCAGCACTAAGCTTTCAAAATACAATCTCTGACTGCTTTCCATTGTCCAAATCAATCTGTCAAAACACATCAGGATGTATACTGAGAAAATGGAAAGTCAAACTGTACTCCGGAGATAAGGGAGAACCCTATTTGTTACAATGCCTGTCTTAGGCAAAAACATTCACATATGCACAGAGAGGTCCCTAGCATTCAACTACACAACCAAGTCCCTTGGTTTTTAAATGCAAAATCATGACAAGCAATTTGGGGGAAGTTCTCAGAGAATATAAGATTTATTTAATCATATTCTTTTTTGATTTTTGTCTTTTATGTCTCTTCTCTGATACAACTTTTTACATGATGGAGCTTCCAGATTACTTGTAAAGTCGTGCTTTTAAGTTTAACTTTATTTAAAGAGAAATTATTCCTCTTGACTATATTTCTAAAAACCAAATAAAAAACACGGAAACTCAAATATTCTTTGGGTCTCTAGGTCTCTAAAACCAACTTCCAGGCCAGACCTGTTTTTCTCTTAATATAACATTTTCACTTTCACAATTCATTTCTTTTTAAAAATGCAATATTCCCACCATATACTCATGGTCACTAAGTCCATTGATTATGTGATGTCAAACCTAAGATGTTTAAATGCAATGTAAAGATGAATGAGTGGGTTAGAAAGAATTTTTCCTAGCCTGTTTCCCTACCACTTACTTCTTTTCTCCTTCACATTACCTCCTCTAGGAAAGCAATGCATGAGATTAGGGTTGGTATTCTGAAAGTAATTATAGAGCACTTTACAAATTTCACATTTCACAAATTCTTAACATGTTTTAGGGATGAAACCTGGAAAGAGTGAAGCAGAGAAGGAAGAAAAGCAAATACAGGGATTTTTTTTTTGATGCCTTTTTATGTTCTGTTTTTCTGAGATTTGGACATCTGGGCCCATGCCACTTGCAAAGGAACTGTCCTTCCTAGGGTTAGCTGATGCAGAGACAGCAAAGGATTCTGCTGATGCCAAGACATCCTGCTGCCTCGGCATCTATGTGTTGAGACCCCCCACTCCACATAGTTAATCGGCAAAAAGCCCCGAGAAAGAGGTATCGTCTCTGGCCAAAATATCCCCCACTTTTACCCTTCATGACTATTAATATTTCCTTTAACTTTCTACACGAATTGCTCCAGTGATGTGAAATTAGGACTATAAATAGAAACTGAGTCCGTGGAAATAAAATCTCTAATAATTTGTCTAAACGTCCTTGGCTTTGCTCAATAGTAAGGAAAAAACTGGCCAGAACTCAGATGCTGTGATAAGCATTCCAGCTGCAGCAATCACAAAGGGTCTCCGATCCTCACTCCTATCACTAGGTTAAGCTATTAACTCCGGTAACCCGATAGCTCAGTTTAAGGAAACTTTGTTTACCCTTGAGATCCTGCCTAGAGACAGAGAAGATAAAATTTTGTGTGTGACTTCGAAGCAATTTAGTTGATGAACAACTTAGTTGCAAAAATACAATAGAGCCAAGGAGAAAGATTGTTGACCTTCACGCCCAGTGTGAGCGTTCCCTGAAACAGGGAGAATGCCGCATGGCTAGAAATGAAAATGACAAAATAAAGGACAGATATTCTAAATATATATGTATGAAGGAAAGGAAATACCGTAAGAGTAAGAAAGCACTTTTTCATGAAGAAGAGCTTATCATAAGAACGTCCCTACTGGGAAAGAAAGGAATTAGAAAGTTAGAAGCAGGTTGCAGAGGGTTTGTGATAAGGAAATGGATTATTAGAGACCAATAGGCCTTTAATAGGCTTTTTGTCTAAAAAAGAGTGTTCAGCAGTTAAGGAAATACATCTGACAACTAAATCCAAGAACTTCACAGTGTTATTTGTGGTGTCTTATTTGCCAAGCTGTGTTGTGAGTTTTTGTAAGCTTTCAGACTTCAGAAGGCAAAGCGGATGAGATCTGAGAGACTCCCATCGCATCTCCCTGGACCGCCACAGCTCCCCATGCTTGTCATATGGATATAGATGGAAACTTCAAAAAAGAAGGAAAAAGAAGATTCCATGAGAAGGCGTATTCTCCAAGCCCTGGGCCTTGGGCGTGCCTGTATTGCCTTTGGAATTTACCTTTGGACCTGCCCTGCTGCAATATCAGAAGAAAGATCCGGAGCTTATCTCCTAAATGCTGGACTAGTCATTTACTTTGTTTATATGTAGTTTACTATTGTTTTGCTGTGATTGCCCCCCTTCCCTTTCTTTTTTTTTCTCTCCTATTATTAATCTCACTGGTTAAGGGTATAAATTTCTCTGGGTTCCTGTAATAAATTGTCATTGGCTCAAGAAGCCTTTGTCCACCTCAAATTCTTTCCCAAGCGCCGTACCTAAAAACTTAGGGAATTCATAGAGGGGAAAGAATTGCTGCAGATAAGTTTCTGCAGAACTCCACCTGCCTTTTGCCCCATCTTTCTGAGGCTCCCGGTCGCGAGTGGACTTGCCCCCACAGGACTGAGCCCATCGGTAACATGCTGAAAGTATGTTTTTTATATACAAACAAACTGGCCCAGCACCACTACCCGTCGGCTGCCTCCTTTACCTGCCTTTTACACTGTGGGCTTCTATTTTTCTGCCCTAGTCACCCCAGGGCCAAGTACTAGACTTCTATGGCCAGTTCTTACTCCCAGAAGCCTATAGAGATTATGCAAGTTAGTCAATGCTAGCCTTTCTTCATCTGTTTATTGTTCTTCAGCATTTTTTCCCTGCCAAAACCTTAAGAAAGGCTGCTGACTACGCCAAAACTTAGAATTTGGGAAACAAGCTAATGTCCTTCAAGCTGATGATAATTTTCATGCATTTTTCTCTCCTCTATCTGATTTCCCTTGGTTTCAGTTGTGAACTCAGAAGAGTTTACCATACTTAAATCCTTAAGGAACTGATCCCTACTTGCCTCACATGTTATTAATTTTGGAGAGGTAGTTAGGATTGTTTTAATTATTTTATTCAGATATTACTGGACAGAATGCAAAGCTGCCTCAGTGGAACTCTGGGGCTCCAGAAAGACACTTCTGTCCCATTATACAGCAGTGATCCTTGTTCTTCATGGTACTCAGAGTCAGTTATCTTTAAGGTTTGGTAACTGTTTTTGCTTGCTGGTTCACTGGGGTAAAGAGACCAAAGACACCAAATGACAGTCATAGCTTTAAGGCCATCAAGAAATAAGCATACTGAATGACCTAGAGAGGGAACCTGTGTTCAGAGCTGCCTGTTGGATGGCACCACTCACACTCAGAACATGTCTTCTCTGGTTGCCAGTCTTCCTTGGGAAACCATCCTGGACACACCTATGTAAATGTGTTGCCATTTACATTTTTTAGCCATCTTTCCTTTCAGGAAATTTGACACCCCAAGTTAATCCACCACTGATTTCAGGTGGGCAAACCCATTTGCAGAGCTGCTCCCTATTCTAGTCAGGATAATTCACTGCTTTCCTAAGGTGGTAGCTTTCTACTCTAGTCAATCTCTTCTTGAGTGGCTTCTTCTTCTTCTCTCGAAAGAACATAATCAATTCCTGTTGGTAGATCTACCATTCAGTTATGACTTTAGGTAATCACAATTGACGCAAAGGGATGGAGCCCGTTTCTTGGTTACACACATACAAGCAAAGGTTTCTTCTTTGCCTCCATGATTCCTAGGTTCATAGCCTCATTGTTCCAACACTGCTGTACCTGACAAGTCATATATAGATGTGCTTTTTTTCCAATTTTTTTCTAGAAGACATAAGGTTACATAAAAAAGGCAAAATAATCTTAGGACTTACTCCCTAGGTCTATCCAACTGGCTTATCAAAAATTCTTTGTTTCTGATCTTCCATTCTTGCTCCTTCCAATCATGTGATCAACCAATCAACACATTGTTATGCAGATATTTCTCTCTCATTTCAAACTGGAACATCAAGGTCATTCTTGCAGCTCTGAACACAGGTTCCCTCAGTTAATCCTCAGTTTATCCTTCATCTCCATCCTTCAGATCTGCCTCAGCTGGGATGGTATGTAGCAGCAATATTTTTTTGGTGAGCATGTGTATATCACCTGGCTCATCCTTGAAACAGGCCTAAGACTTTTCCTTCTGAGTCAGTATTTTCAGAGTACAATATAAATGTGACTTTAGCAAGAAGTGGGATTTCAGAAAGGTCAGATGGTGTGAGAATACAAACTAGGAATCAGTCTGTGTTGTGTGCTGTGTCGTGCTGTGTTGTTTGTTTGTTTGTGGAGTCTACTCTGACCTGATTCTGAATGCGTTATTTCCATTCTTTAATTGTTTGGTGCCATTCCCCAGTCTTTCCTTCTTTCTTTCTTTCTTTCTTTCTTTCTTTCTTTCTTTCTTTCTTCCTTTACTTTGGAGCAAGGTCTTATTAAGTTGCTGAGGGCTCTCTCATATGTGGAGGCCAGCCTTAAATCTGTGATCCTCCTTTCTAAGTCTCCCAAGTACTGAGATTACAGGCTTGCATTACTGTATATGTACAGTATATTTCAATAAAAAACTGCAAGGAATTCAAAGATTTCCACAAAGTACTGTGCCTCTTCCTTGGTTGTAAAAAATTAAGAGGAGTAAGAACTGGTCCTTTAGCAGGGGGTTCCTAGGGTGCCTTCTGGAGTACTTAATCCCTAAAAAAACACTGATATTGAAGACTCTAAAATGTTATGTGTTTCCAGGTGTGGTGGCGCATGCTTGTAATCTCAGCATTTGGAAGGCTGAGACAGAAGGATCACAGTTCACAGACAGCCTCATCTACTACTTAGTGAAGACCTTTGCTACTCAGTTAGACTTTGCTTCAAAATAAAGAAGAAAAATAGGCCTGGGTGTGTAGCTTGGAGGTAGAATGCCCCAGGGTTCAATCCCAAGTACTGCAAAAAAAAAAAATGTTCTGTGAATTTTCTATCTGAGGGCACACACCACTCTTATACAGCATTCAAAATATTTTCTATTTCCAAGCCAGGTATGGTGGCACCCTCTTGTAATCCCAGTACTTGGGAGGCTGAGAAAAAATAATTGCAGGTTCGAGGACAGCTTCAGCATTTTGATGAGTAGCAAGGTTTGGAAACCACTGAATGACCCACAGTGAGGCTGACGAGAGCCTCTGTCACTAGGCCTCCAAAGCACCTTTCCTATTGGAGGACCATGATAGTATTTCAGATCCCTTCTACCACTGTGGATAGAGATCCTGCTTCTAACAGCAACAGAGTGTCTGCATTTGCATTTTATCCAGCACATAGCTAAGTGGTCCTTTGAAGGTGATCTAAAGTGGTCTATGTCAAGAGAGCTTTATTACTTTTAATCAATAGGATTTGGGCCTCTAAGAAGTTGTTCAAATCTGAAAATGGGTAAAAGTGTGCACTATTCCACTGTACCATCTGGTTTTAGTCTTTTATTCCACAGCTTTCATGCTTTCCTTTAATTAAATAAGTCCATAACAGTGCATTTGCCATTTGGGTCTATCTCATACCCAGGAACACCACGGATTACCAAATCCTTCACTACAGGTCCTTGAGGATCAAGTCAATGTGTTTGCTACTTGGGCCTCTTTGCTTATTCCATTCATTACATGTGCCAGTACTTAATTTGGCCATTTCAAAACCATTCATGATATCAGGGAGCCCAGTCACACAATAGGATCTTCTATTATCAACCACAGTCTACAAAGAACAGCCATTACCAACCAAGTCAGTATGCTAGGACTCTTCAAAATGAAGTCCCTTGTTTCACAAGTAATGGTGTGTGCTAGACATCCTCCTAAGGACCACAATCAAATGGTGAGTTCTCTTGTCTTACAGAATGTATCCATTAACACTCCTACTTCCTGAGCCTCTCAAATTTTTCTCAGTACCATTGCAAAGCTAGTCCGTCATATCTACCACATTTGCTGTGAAACACTGGTGTGTTCAAGTTTCAGAGACATGTTGTTTATGGTAATATAGCTAATTTCTTTTGTGCTTTCTAGAAAGTTAACTCAGAGTCATATGAACATGCTATGTAAGTACTTAGTCATCCTTGCAATCCACAACTCTCAATTCCATCTCCAGGTCTACTCCTTAGTACTTGTTAGAACATACTAGACACAATCTGCCATTATTTGAGAGCTTTGATATTTCCTTGATAAACAGGGATTCAATTTGGCCTTTATCAAAATCTCATCCTAGTTTCTACATTAGAAGTATTGAGTGGAAGGTGATCAATGCCACCTTGAGAGGTGTCTATCTGTAAGGAAATCTTCCTAAGGGTTTCAGGCATGGACATGTAACTTCTTTCTAACAAGAGGATCTTGGTGGAATCTTGAATACAAGATTTCCAGGCTCAGAATTCAAATGTTTACATCCAGGTACCAGGTGCCCTTCCCTCTCCTGGCATTTTCACACACAGAACCTCACAGAGGCATGTGTCCTCCTTATTAGCTTTACTAGCCTCATGATAAAAGCTAAAGTCTGGTTTAGAACACCATCTGCCCTGCAGCTATAGGAGATAAAGACCCTTTTAAGCATGGAGGCCTCTGGTTTTCACATCACGTCTGAAGGTGAAGATTATTAGAGAACAAGGTTGTTTTATTTTCCCAAGTTTTCTAAAGAAATACTACAACCAACCTATATTGACCATACATCTTGTGTAGCTCAACACTAGTTGAGGGTTAACTTCCACCTGCAAATACTCCTCCTCCACCCTAGAGAGAGTCTTAGTAATTGTAATGCTATTGAGTGCTAAGATTAACGACCACCTGACATATGGCCAGTAATGGAAACCTCATTGTCAAAGATCCAGAGTGTAGTCCAGTTCCAGAATCTTCTCTTAAAGTCTGATTTCTAGGATATTTCTGGTGCTGATTTTCTTGGTCTTGGTGTCCCCCTCCCCCCAAACAGATCCCAAGTCATTAGCTCCAGTGCAGGTAGTTTGTTTGGAAAGTGGTTACAGAGCCCAGGGGAGAAGACAGGAGGGCTGAAATAGGGAGCAAGAAGAGAGCCAATTTCTATCTTTATACAGTTGATTACCATTGAGATCAACCGAGCCTCAGCCCCACTGGGACCCTTGGGGAAACATACAGAATGATTCTTAGACTTGTGCTACCTTGGGATGAAAAGGAGTTGGGTGTCTTCTGTCTGATTCCTTCTCCATTGCTTGTTCCATGGGCTGTTAACTCTCCCTCACTTGTGTTAGTGTGTGTGTGAATTTGGTGAATTTCTGCATTATTTCCCATTCACAGCACAAAAAGAGCCTTGGAGTCTAAAGCAAGAGGGACAGCTTAAATGGGGTGCTAAAAGCTAATCGCCCTGGCATTGGCTGGAGTGATATCCACACAAGAGGATAAGAAGGGATAGATGATCCATTGGTAAAGTTATATTTTTATATTTATGCTTACCAGAGTCTATTTATGATAAGCAATGCAAACTTGAGTATCTGCTTTTAAGACTCTTTCCAAGATCCATGTTTTCAGTTCCACATTATGTTAAAAAATACTGTGTCTTTATGTAAAGAAAATCTGTGAGACTAATGTGTATATATAGGTCAAATTATTGTTACTTTTTTCTCTTTTTGCAGTACTGGAGAACTCAGGGATGTTCTACTAATGACCTACATCCTCAGCTCGATTTATTTAATTATTTAAATCATTACTAATTGTAATGGGGTTTGAACCCAGGAGCATTGTATCCCCAAGCTACACCCCAGCCTTTTTGAAAAAAATTGAAACAGGCTCTTGCTAGGTTGCTTAGGACCTTGCTAAATTGCCAAGGCTGGACTTGTACCTATGACCCTCCTGTCTCAGCCTCCCAAATACTGAGATTACAGGCATGCACCACCACACCTGGCTATATTTTATTTTGAGAAAGAGTCTAAGTTTCCCAGACCTCAACTTTCTCTCGTCCTTAGCTTACAGGCCTGTGCCACCATACTTCCATAAGATTATCATTCTATAGCTCCAAGCCAGTAAGAAAAAAATGACAAAAACATTAAATCTCGAACTTAGCAAATTTAAAAATGAGGAAATTAATATTCATAAGGTTTAGCTATTGCTGTATAGTTACATATTAATTTAATGTCAAGTCCAGAAACATGATTCTGGACATTTGGCTCCATATGTAATCTTTACCCAATATTCCAAATCATCTTTAACACATAGAATAGGATCAGATGGTCACAAATAGTAACGTATTAACATTGCTTAACTGTGGACTGCAAATGTTATAATGAGAATTGGTGGGTTTCTCAATATATAATTCTTACTGAATTCTCCGAGACAATTTCTCTGGGGTACTGGCAAAGGGAATTGGGGGAATAGGCAAATATATATGAACAGCTGTTCTTATCAGAAAAAAATTCAGAGACACTAAACTCATTCCATCTTAAAATTAAATCGCTTTTCTTTGAGGCTGTATAAACTAAGTATTCATGATGAGATGAACAATTCCAATGAGATTTCTGCTACCAATCCAGATATGTTGTTAATATGTTGAGGTAGCAAGCCTTTGGATTTATTTGCCCATGAGCAAGAACTTATCTGAAATATGTATAATGTGGGTTTTCATTTTTGATAATTACTTTTGTATAATTTTCCTATTTATATCTATCCTTTGCTACACGATGTAAACCCATTTCTCATGCCATCTTAACACTGTATATTAATGATATTTCTATTTCTTTTTATCCAATTGCTCTCTCTTGAAAAAAGAGTTCTATTCTTAATATCCTATGATAAAATTTTATTAAGTATTTGTGATATAATAACATATCTGTTTTCCCCCAGTTCCTGACAAACAACTAGCTTCAGAATCCATTGGTGAGTTTCCTAAATGATATAAGTACCTCTTATTATTCATGACAAGCCCTTTTCAAACATACCCAAGTTTATGCCAATATGGTGATTCATGATGGGCTGTTGGATCGATTAAAGCGAGGAACTGGCCATGTTAGAAAGACCAAGTACTTCCTTTGAAAGCTGAAATTTTCAGTTTTATAATCTGACCTCTGGGGAGAAGAGGGAGCTGAAGATTAAGTTCAATCACCGATTGGTGATTTAATCAATCTTGCCTATGCAATGAAACCCCACATAAAATGTTCCATCAGTGAGGTTTGTCGAGCTCCCTGGCTGGTGGGCATATGGATGTACTGAGAAAGTGGCACAGTGCACAAAGACAGAAGCTCCTGTGTTTGGGGTTCTTCTAGGTCTTGCCTTAAATACTTTTTTCCATTTAAATATTTCTGAGCTGTAACCTTCATTATAAAACTAATTTTAAGTAAACTTCTTTTTGTAAGTTCTATGAGTCACTCTAGCAAATTTTCTAACCTGAAGGAGGAGGTGTGAGAGTTCCCAAATTTGTAACCAAGTCAAGCATAAGTCTGGAGTACTTGAGGATGCCTGAGGCTTGTGACTGTCATCTGAAATGGGGACAGACTTGTGACACTGGGCTCCTCATTGGTGGGGTCTTAACTAAATCTGACTAACATCAAAACTGAACTGAATAGCAGGTTACCTAACTGGTGCCATGGAAATGGTGTTGGACTGTCCTATCACTCAGTTTTTAAGTTATTAATCTGAGAACATGGTTCCATTATTTTTTAAATAATTGAGTGCAAATTCTTTGATATAGTCAAAGCTAGCTTTGTAGTATGTTCTCATTATTGTTAGTAAGAGGAGAACTCAGTGTTTTAGGAAAACCAAAAAGGGAATTGTGTGATTAGGTGCTCTAAAGTATCTTTCCCCAATGAGCTTCACTTAGATCTTTCCCATTCTAGAAACTAGGATTAATCTTTCCATCAAGTTGGGACTATATTTGCTCACAAATTAGTGTTCAAACAGTTTTAGCAAAATGTAGATTGAATATGTTAGTTTATTTTTCATAGTTATGACAAAATACCTAATATAAATAAAAGAAGCTTGGCTCACAGTTTCAGGAATTAAAGTCCATGATCACTTAGTGTCTGTGGCAAAGAAGAACATCATGGCAAGAAGCACATTGTAGGGAAAATCTGCTCACCTTGTGGTGCCTGGAAGCAAAGAGAGAGGAAGGAGCCCAGATTCCAATACTCCCTTCAAAGCCACACCCTCAGTGACCTAACTTTCTCCCACTAGTCCCTGCTTCTTAAAGGTCCCACTACCTTCCAGTAGTACCATAGACTGGTGTCCAAGCCTTAAATACATGACCTTTGGAGGCCATTTATGGTCCAAAACATAACAGTAAGTATTTTGCGATGAACAGAAACTTATTTTCTCACATTCCTGCAGACTAGGAAGTTCCATGTCAGGGCACTATTATTTGTTTGGTTTCAAATGATGCCTTCCGGCTGTATCTTCCTTTATTAGATGGAGGAAAGGCAAAAGGATCTGGCTAGTTTTCTGGAGCCTTTTTATGATGGTACTGATTCCATCAATGAAGATGGAACCCTCATAACCACCTCCCACAGACCTCACCCCTTAAAGCTATCACATTGGGACTTAGTTTCCAAACTGAACTTTAATCTCGTGAGTAGCAATTTTATGTATTAGAATTTACTACATCTATGATAATCTGACTATTGTAACAAAAAATCTGTATGTCCTTCCATTGAAAATTCAGAAGAATAAATTTAAACTCATCCACATCATTGATATTCTCATATTAGAAAGACTGATGCTTGTAATCATGAAGAAATGATATCAAATTTACTATCAGAAGTTGATAGCTTTAATTTTGTTTTATCTTTTGCTGGTAATAACAAACATTAAATTTAATGAAGAGTAAACAGAATTTTATAAATTAGCCAAAGATAAAAGTAAATGGCATATTCAAACATACAGCTTAGAAAGTACATGTATTAATGTGTGGATTGAGAAAGAGAAATTTAAATGATAAAGAGTAGGGGTATTTCAAACACTGTGGAGTGTAAATTGATATAGAGAGCTTTTCTCCTAATACAGCCACAGGGGGAAAAAACATGGAAAAATAAATAGCTAACCCTCTTTGTTTATTTAAATAAATATTGCAACTGCAGTATTAAAATCAATTGAACAAAGATAATATCTAATTTATCTCAAAATGATGGAGCAGAGGAGTTACCTGTGTCAGTATTGAAAAGAGTACTCAAAGCCAAACTTGAAAAGATAGGGGGATGGAGCTAGAGATGATCTTAGACAAGGGTGTTAAATATTGAATACCCGTGTGGAAACAGGGACACGATCTCAGGCTTTTACAGATGTCCTATACTGGGAACTTCCCACAAAATAAACTCTGGCAACTCAGAATATTTATCTATATGGAAAACTGGCACTAGAAATATTGTTCTCGTAAACATTCAGTTGAAGCAGTTTGACTAATCCTTTTCTTCAAGAACTACTAAAAAGGCTGTATTCAATAGTTTTCTGTTAAATATTATCTAAAGTTTCAAAAATCTTAAAGATGGTGAAAAGTTTCTTAGCCAATATTCAAAGAGAGTGGGAATCCAAAGAGATGTCCACCACTCAAAGCTGCATCTTTCTGAAAGAGAATTGCCAATTCAGAGAAAATACCCAGAAAATTGAAATAAAGAAGCCTGGCCAAAGTAGGGCTCCTTCACCTTGCCCACCCAACTAGTGACATGGGGTTCTATATGTCAACATACACAAGACAAAGGATACCCCAAAGGAAAATTATTTTAAGGAGGCTTTCCATGTTTGGTCTTGTGACCTTAGTCTTAAAGTTTGATTAGGTAAGTTCTGGATTGTTTTTACCAATTGAAGTAAATTAAAATCTCCCCAGAGAGAAGATACTATCACTTAAGTTCAAGTTATCAATAAAATAATTATTCAGTATCATTAGTTATTTATTTGAGGAGGCAACACTTCATGAGAGAAAACCATTAACAAGAATCATCAAGAACAACTGGAATGACTTCAGGTCTTGTGATTCCTGCACCAATCATACATACATATTAGCCTCATGGGCGGAGAATTTGTGTTTTAATCTTAGAAATTACAGCAGAAAGACTGGTAACCATAAAACATTTCAAAGCCAATTAAATTCTAGCTTTAAGTAAAAATTATTATATTAGAAGTTTACAAACCCTTAATATTCTACTGTCAGGAAGCTGGTCAGATGGAGAAAAAAAAAAAAAAAGCTACCTTTCTCCGTAAGAGAAAGGGTGAGCAAGAGAAGAAACAGTAATTCAGAAGATGCAACCATGAATGCAGAGGGCAGAGCTAGGAGCCACAGAGGATCAACACAGGGATGGAGACTTAGATGACTTTGTTGACTGCATTTCTAAGTTGCTTCAGGCTGGTCATTCCTTTCTACTTTCCATTTTCCTTTTTTTTTTTTTTTATTTTTCGCTGTGCTGAGATGGAACCTAGGAGTATTTCTACCTCCAAGCGACACCTCCAGCCCTATTTTTATTCTTTATTTTGAAACAGGGTTTCAATAAGTAGGTTCTAGCTGAGGCTGTACTAGAACCGTGATCCTTCCTGTCTCAGCCTCCCGAATGCTGGGATTACAAGCGTGTGCCACCACGCCTGGCTCATTTTCCTTCTTTTTGAGTTGGGATGTTTGTAACTTCATATATCCTGTGTCTGTCCGATCACTGCACTTTGAGAGGGTTGAGACAGGTAAGTTGCCCTTTAGTTTCTCCGGTTCACAGCAATAGTCACGTTTTGGTCTTGGTGTTGCTATTTAAAAATAAGGACGGTCTTCATATAACTATCTTTTGTGTATGTGGTACTGGGGATTAAACCCTGCATCATTCTACTTCTGAACTACACTCCCGGCTCCGTGTCATTTTTTAGTTTGAAACAGGGACTCACTAAGTGGCTGAGGCCAACATTGAACTTAACATTTTTCTCTCTCAGCTTCCTAAGTGCTGAGATTACGGGCATGTGCCTCCACACCCAGCAGTTTAGACATTACTTATTTTTAATGTTTTGCTTTATTTATTTGTTTGTTTGTTTATTTATTTATTTATTTATTTATTCTGCGGGTCTGGGGATGGAACCCAGGGGCATTCGACCTCCGAGCTACACCCCCTGCCCTATTTTTTTACTCTTTATTTTGAAACCGGGTCTCACTGAGTTGCAGAGGGCCTCACTAAGTAGCTGAGGCTGTCCGTGAACCGCGATCCTCCAGGTCTCAGCCTCCCGAATGCTGGGATTACAAGCGTGCGCCACCACGCCCGGTTTATATTTTAAAGATGGAATTGAAGATTTATTTTACCGTCAGACAGTCTTTCATTTCTGTTTCCTGTCTTGGATAGACTGAAAAACGTGATCTTCAGGGGATGCCTGAGCTATTTCTGCTCCTGAGATGTGACATTCTTTATCGGCTCCTTCCTCCGTTGTCCGGTTGTCCTTGTGTTCCAAGAGCTCAAGGGCCAGCAATCCCATTTTGCTCACACTGCCTTACAATGTCTGAAGAAATTATTCCTCAAATAAAGTAGATTCTCAGGAAAGTTGAAATTGTGGCCTACTGTTCCCCCTCTTCAATTGGAAGATATTTCAAACTAGAGTAAACACAGACGATCTGAACTTTTGCCATTTCATTCCATTGCTTCCAAGTCTATTTTAAAAAATATTTTAAAACAAATTCTCATAAAATTCGGCCTATTTACTAATGTCTATGAACTACAAGGCTAAAAATAAATTCAAGTTTTTTTCATGAATATTTCATTGGTAATAGTAATACACAGTGTCTAAATTTGGGTATCCTAAAGTACCAGTTTAATAAGTTTCCTAGGTTATACAGTTTAAGTAAAAAGCAAAAAAAAAACCCTGTTCACTTGGGAAAACAAATACATCATGTCAAAGACTTTAACAAAGAAACTCAAAATCAACTCAAAATAATCTAAAGCCAACTTTAACAGTATACAATTAACTTATAATTGCATAAATTATAATTACATGTTCTATAATGCAAGTTAATCAATTTATTGGTCTTCATTCATACTAATGATATAAAATTCACATAAATAAGTATAAGAACATAAGCATGACTAGGGAATAAACGATGCTATGTTTATCTAAAATGATTTGCATTAGTTAACAGCATTGTAGTGCTTTATGAGGCAGTCTAAAATTTGTCAAAAATGGTCAAATAATGTAAAATTTAATAGATTGTCAAATATTTGTCAATTAAAAGCTGTATGTTTTTAACCAGTGTAAAGTCACTGGTTGAGGGTGGGGTGTGGGATAAAGTACTGGCTATACTTGCATTTCTATGTGCCCTCTTTCTAAGTATAGTACATCCCTCTGCAAGCATTTCTGAGTTCCACTGGGAAACAAAGAAATATCATTCTAGTTAGCTTATTTACTTTTTGACAACCTTAAGAACTTTATTTGAAATTTCCATCATGGAACACCCATTATTTGATTAGGAATGCATTAGCTGAACAAACATTTCTGTAAAAATAAATATAAATCTGATTATTTTGGTGGATTTAAAAAAGCACTCAGATTCTTAGACAAAAACCTAATGTTTGGTTTGCTTTTTGCTTTCCTTTCTAGTATCAGCCCCCTAAGAATATTTGAGTAGAATATTTAGGATTTATATTGAGGGAGGATTTTCCACTCAATTCAGAAATGCCATAAATACCTCAGTGGAACAGATATTTAATATTTCCCAATAAAATTAACATTTTCTTCATATAGAAAAATAGGGTTATTTTCCCACACTTGAGAATATACTCTGAGCATTATTTTTTCTGAAGCAATGATGGATTTATACTGAGTTACAAGAAACAGATCATTTATATTTTTATCCATTGGAAATACTTTTTTGTCCACATGTTTCAGGAAGTATATAAATTACTGGTAGCACAAGTAATCAGACCCAAATCTTGCCCTCAAGAATGTCAAAGTCTACAGGAAGAAAAATCTCAAAACAAAATAGCAGAAGTTAAACCTTAATGTTTTATATGATATGTATGTGTAAATACCATAAGGAAACAAAGAGAATTGTTACTTGATCTATTTTGAATGATGAGCGCAAGTTTGCCACAGTGTTAGCCAGAAAGATAGAAGAATATCATGCTTTTCAGGCAATTAAGCACCTCATCCTTGAGGATTAAGAAGAGAAGTAAAGGGCTGGGAGTGCAGCTCAGTGGTAGAGTTCTTGCCCAGCTCACACAAGTCTTGAGTTTGATCCTCAGCAAAAATTAAAAAAAAAATGAAAAATTAAAAAAGGAAAAGGAGAAAGGAATAAATATAAAAATATGGGATAAACTCTCAAGATTATGTTAAGAAATTGAGCAATTTGGGTTATACTGAAAGATGTTAAACCCATTAAATTTGGGGAATATCAACTAAAGGAGAATAGTTAAGAGTAGGCAGCTTTAGAAATGTAGAAAATAAACTTTAAAAAATTTAATCAAGCCAGGCGTGGTGGCACACGCTTGTAATCCCCGCGCTTGGGAGGCAGAGACAGGAGGATCACGCAGGTTCAAAGCCAGCCGCATGCGCTGACTTAGGAGACCCTGTTTCCAAATAAAAATGTAAAAATAGGTCTGGGAGTGTAGCCCGGAGGTAGAAGGGCTTCCAGGAACCCTAGTACCACACACACACACAAAAAATCTGAGAATCAAATATATAGAGGCAGTGTAATCAAAACATCATTAAATGTTCTTGCTGTGGAATTAAGTAAAGAGATGACATATACTAGAATTAATAAATGATGATAAAATGTTTCAAATGAAAGACACTTCTTTGAAATATATTTTCATTGAAATCCTTCTCTGGACGAAGAATTCAGCCATAAGGGAAAAAATAACATGGAGGCTTTTTTTTTTTTGTACAATGATCAGAAAAATAATACTTTATTCTCTAAAATAAATGCAATATCAGCACAAAGTCAATCAGGACAAATCAGTCAAGAAAAATTTTAATTTATCATGATAGGTAAAAGATGCCTTTTTCTAATATCCACTAAAATATATTAAAATATAATGTTCTGCTAAAATGTAAGTCTTATATATCCTTGGAGGTATAAAAATCAAACAGCATAATATTAATAAAAAAAGTAAGAAAAGGTCATGTGCCTATGTATAGCTAGAGCTTCTATCAGCCCCATAATTAATGGAGAGAAGTGAAAAACTTTGGGGGAAAAACCCATCAAAATGGCTAAGACAGATTGCCTCCAGTGGGCTAAAAAAAAAGAAAAAGGCCCAAGTTAGTTTCAGTATGTCTATTATCATTGTAAATGAAGAGTCTGCATTAAGTAAAACATATAAACATATGGCATGATCCCACTTTCCATGTTATCCAGGCATAGACCTCTACTCATGGGTCAGGCCTCACGTTTTCATTTCTGTTTTTTGTTTTCCATTATTCAACATACAAAGACAACACTTGCTATTCAAATAGAAGGAAGTAGGTGACTTTAAACATCGTGCAGATCCTGAGATTATTAGTTCTTTAAAGAAAATGTATAGGAAAATGTAAAAATAGAAATAGCACTGAATAGAGTATATATCACAAATTGGCAATCTATTTAACGTCTACCACTTTTCAAATCCACAGGAATTTTTTTGTCCACACATCCCTAATAAAAATGTGGCCTCAGAAAACTCTATGAGCACTATGGCATGACATCATCCATGCCTTTCCTATCTAGGTAAACACTGAGTGTTCATCAACACAAAACCATCATGCTCCTGCTGGATAGAGACATGGAAGAGAGATTTGTATGAAAGTGCTGTCTACAAAGAGAGAAGAAACTGTGAATCTAAAGACTATATTTGTTTGATATAAGAATTAAGTAAATGAAAATAATTGGAGAATGAAAAGCATGAGTTAATCATAAAAATGGTGAATCATTAGAACAAGTACCAATTAAATCTAAAATCAATTTGAGTTATCAACATTTTTGCAATTTATGTAAAAAATCTGAAAAAAGTTCAGAAATATGTTGGCCTAAAGCTTGCCAGAGTTCTAGGCAATAAGATTCTGTTACCGGTTTTTGAAAGATTAATTAGATTAAGAGTAAATATGCACAAATAAGAATTCACTAATAAAATTTAAATATAATATTAGATTCAGTAGGTATTTTATTGAACTTTGCTTCCCATAGAAAGGGTACTATCTTTTCAAGAATCAACTTAATTTCTTAAAAAAAAATGAGTACCATAACACAAAGATCATCTAAAAAAATTTCAAGAGTAATATTGCTATACTACATCTTTTCCAGATAAAAAGATAACAAACTTTTAGGAATTCTGAACTTCTGAATTATTTGTGTTCAGAGCCGGGGGTGATGGCGCCTGCTTGTAATCCCCGTGCTTGGGAGGCTGAGACAGGAGGATCGCACAGGTTCGAAGCCAGCCTCAGCTACTTAGTGAGGCTCTCCGCAACTCAGTGGAACCCTGTTTCCAAGTAAAATATAAAATAGGTCTGGGAGTATAGCCCGGAGGTAGAAAGACCCTGGGTTCCACCTCCAGCACCACAAAAAAATAAATAAATAAAACAAAAAAATAAGAAAGTTACTTGTGTTCATAAAACATTATGAACTGGAGATAGTAGTGCATGCCTGTAATATTTTCTACCTGTCAGGCTGAGGTAGGAGAATTACAAGTTTGAGGCGAATCTGGAAACAGTAAAATCTTTTGTGGAAATAAAAAATGAAAAGAGCTGGAGATGTATTTCAGTGTCGTGTGCCCCTGAGTTTCATCCCCAGTTCCATGTGGGGTGAGAAAGGAGGAACACTGTCAATGGAATTATATATGATCTCTAATGTAGCACTTATATGATGGAACAAAATCCAGATAGTAGACTTTTTTTTTTTTCCAATACTGGGAATGGAACCAAGGGGTGTTCTACCTCTGAGCTACACCCAAAGCCCTATTTTTTTATTCTTGGTTTTGAAACCAGTTCTCACTGAGTTGCAAAGGGTCTCACTATGTATTAGCTGAAGCTATCCTCGAACCACGATCCTCCTGTCTCAGCCTCCTGAATGCAAGGATTATAAGCGTGTGTCACCACATCTGGCTGACAGTAGACTTTATGGCTATAAACAATCTCATTATTAAACAAGCCAAATAGTTACATTAAATGTTACTGGGTCTAAGTTCAAGACATATTCAGAAAAACACCCTATCTCCTTTGTTCAAAATCGTGACACACAGGAGAATTATTAAAATTATCCCTCTAATTGGGGTTGCCACTTCCATCTTTGTCATGCCAAAGCTATTCACAACACAGTAGCCAAGACAATCCTACTAAACTGTCAGATCATACCATACAGCTAGCTGCCCATGCTCTTCAATGGCGTAGCAGGTTGTTCATATAAAAACCAGAGTCTTTACTGTGGCTTGAAAGTCCTGTAAATCTGTCCTTAACATGTTCCTTCTTTTCGCTCTGCACTTTGTTTTTTGTTTTGTTTTGATCTCTGAAATGCTCTGTTCCATCACCTTGTTCCAGAAGCATGGGCATCCTGACTAATCTTTTAATGTGCCAGGATCGCTCCAGCCTCAGGAATGTCTAGAATGGTATCTTTCCAGAAATGCCAATGGCAAAATGATTTGCTTCTATTAAGTCTTGGTTCAAATGCAACCATCACTCACTGTCTTATTTAAAATTGCAGAACCAAACTCTACACTAATTTTCACTGTAGCCTATATCATACTCTTAACATACTATATAAAACAGTTACTCACTGATTTCTTAATTCTGTCTTGCTCAGGAATAAAATAGTGCTAGAACAGATTAGATATTCACACCATATATACATATATATGACATATATATATGACATATATATGTATATATTCACACCAAATATATATATATATATATATATATATATATATATATATATATATATATATAGTTATCTGGGTTTAATAGCCAGTTACACAATTGAAAGATACAAGTAGTGGAGAATTGGAGGATAGTTCAAAAAATATTCAATCTGAAATAGAAAGAGAAAAATGATGAAAACTCATAAAAATAAAATTGCACATAAAAAGTGAAAGATAGCACATATGTTAAGTATCCCAAGTAGAGATGAGAAAATAGTATGAAAGCAATTTTTGCACAAATGATGACCAAAAATATTCCAAAGCTGATAAAAGGTATCAGTGTATAAATTCAAGATACTCTGTGAAGCTTAAGTAAATAAAAGTAAAAACTTTACTTTGGGGAAGGAGAGTCACATTTGCATAAAATACTTTCCATTCCTGTCTAATAAAAACAGCAAGTTCTATGAAATATTTGAAATTAAAACAAATATATTTTGCCAGGCATGGTGGCGCATGTTTGTAATCCCCGTGCTTGGGAGGCGGAAACAGGAGGATCGCTGGCTTGAGAGACCCTGTTTCCAAATAAAAATATAAAATAGGTCTGGGAGTGTAGCCCGGAGGTAGAAGGAATTCCAGGAACCCCAGTACCACCAAAAAACATTTTTTCTTTTCTTAATTATTATAGAACCAACCACAACAATGTTATGTACATATATGAAATTAGCAATACCAGTCTCAATGTTATGTAGGGAAAAGGGGAAGAAGGGTTGGAATCTCAAAGGGAAGCTCCCAGCTGCTTTGAGCATGTATGTCTCTATCACTGTGAACTCCATTATGATGAACCAATAAAAGTACATTAAAATATCCACAAGGCAATGGAAAACAGAAAAAGGACATGAACAACTATTCACAGAAAATAACATAAGTGGTTGTTAAAGATTTTAGCAGAAGTCCCGCCATTCATATTAAGAGAAATGCAATTTGAAACTTGAAATTTTTTCAAATTTCCGAAAGTAGATAATATGCTATGTTGGAGATAATTGGGTAAAACAGAAACTCGTATACTACTAATGATGTAAATGCCATGGTCTGCCATTTGCTAATATCTATGAAACAGCAATTTCACATAAAAGTTAATGTCACAGTAACACTTTCAAGAATATAGACCAAAGATGTCCCCATGTATATGTGAACCTCTTGTTTTTACAAGCGTCCACTGGGGCAAGATTTGTAATGGCAAACAGGACATACCCTAAATGAGCATCCAAAGAGGGAGGGCTGAATGCTGTGATGGTTAACTGGATGTGTCAGCTTGGTTAGGCTTGGTTAGGCTTGGTTAGGCTTGGTTAAGCTGTGGTGCCCAGCTGTCTGGTCAAACACCAGTCGAGATTTGCTGTGAGGGCACATTTTAGATGAGATTAATATTTACATCAATAGAAATGGAATAAATCAGATTATCTTTCTTTTATGGATAGGCATCGTCCAAAAAATTGAAGACCTTATCAGAAAAAGCTGAAGTTCTTTTAAGAGGAAGGTCTTCTTTTTTTTTAAACCAATTCTAATCTCAAAGACTTGTGTGGGGAGGAGGAGGTAGGTAGGACCCAGAGGGAAGTGTTCCAGGAGTTGTGTGAATTTATCTTTCTACCACTCTATGCCCCAATATGATGTGTAACTACAATGCACCAAATACATGCATAAAAAATAAAATGCCATTTTCACCCTCCCCCCAAAATGAGGCTTCTACCTCGTTTCTGCCTTTCAGTTAGAGACATCAATGTCTTACCAGTTGACAAATATGTCTGTTCTTTAGTTTTATTTTTTGGAGAACCCTAATATAAATTAATTATTATTTGCAGCTACATATATAAAATGAAATATTTTTCTGCCAAAATAATAACATCAACTAGCTCAGGATGAGTAGATGATGAAAATTGTTATGTATTAAAACACTTATGGTAGTCCCCGTCTGTCTGCAATTTCGTTTTCTGTGGTTTCAGTTACCACGATGGTCCCAAACTATTCATATTTGTCTGGATTCTCTTATTAAAGAGACCATATGCATGTGACTTTCATTACAGTATATTATTATAACTATTGCATTTTATAATTAGTTATTGTTATTAATCTCTTATTTTGCCTAATTCATAAACCTCAAAATGGGTATATACTTTAAAAATAGTATATTTAGGGTTCAGTACTATTTTCAGTCTATGGCAGCAACTTGGGGTCTTGGTGCATGTTCCCCTTAGATAAGGGAAGGTATTAATGTAAAATATTGCAATAAAATCCTTTATGCATCGCATGTAACAGATTGTCATAAATGATTAGTGATTAGTTCTATAGGTATGTGGAAGGAATTGCTAAGAAGAGTATTGTCACAAAATGAGAAAACATGACTTTACACTTAAAATTATAGGACAGTAATAATAATTTGATGCCAACAAACAGGGAAATGGGATCCTAATTGAAGAAAATAACTAGGGACATGCAAGAATGGGAATAGAAACCACATCCCAAGGCCACGGTAAGCTATCAGTGAGCCCTAAACACCGCCTCCAAAGGTCATCTCCTGTGGGTGTGTAGTGAAGAGGCCCTCCAAAACTGGAGGCCCAAGGCCATGAAACACAGGGTTACATGTAGCCCAGTAGAAAGGGGAACTCTCTGAGAGTTTATAAACTGGAGCTGATTAACGCAAGACTCTCAAGCTTTTTAACTAGATGCAGGTGATGTCATGGTGGTGTAACTGGTATGCCCTGCTCATTGTCTTCATAACTGCCTCATTCAAACTTTGAGCAGAGTCAAAATGAAGAGGTCAAAGGCCATCAACTATTACCTGCCGTACCAAAACCTAGTAAAGGTTGCACGATCTTTTTTTTGGAGGCAAATTACCTTTGATCTAAATTCACTGGTACAAATTCTGAATGAACAAGCGTGGGACATGAGGCTCTTTATTGTCTTAACTTTTCCTGTTTAGTATGTACATTCAAGTCTTGGCTGAAGAACTATCACTGTATCTGCATATAGGCTGCTATCCAGACACCACTAGGGTGCTGGCAATTAACTTTGTTCATCTATCATGCACATTTCTTTAAAGCAAATGATTTCATTTTTTGTTAAAAAGGACATGAAAATCCTTTTAGTTTAAACCTTTCCTTGCATGTTGATTATTTTGAAGTCGTTCAGACAGGATTTCTTACGATTAAAGGTAAGATCCTAAAAATGCCTAATCTTAAGAAAATAAGCCAAAAAGCAAGATAAATAACAGTGTTGCATCAATAGCTTCTAAAACCACTGAGCTCCTCGAACCACAGGTTTAGCTATCTGGAAAAGTTTCAAGTGTGGTTACCAACTCAGCAAAGAAAAACCCTCTGCCCATATTAAAGTAACAGTTCAATGAAGGCCACAGCCTCAGGTCAAAGACAGTTGTTGCTATGAGGAAGATAGTTTCTATTAAAACGACACATCCCTCAGAACTTATATCCATACATAAAATTAAATGTGCCATACCTTTGTGTTGTGGGGCATTAATTAATTAATTGGGGTGCTATATGCAAAGGCCAGTAGAGATCAGCTGTGCTACACTTTTATTAGTGCAGCTAATTTGTTGCTTTTGTTGATGATGCTCTGATTAAAAAATTCCGCAGGACTTCAGGGGTCTGCCACAAACCTGTTTTCCCCATAGGCTCTATTAAGTTCAGCTCACCATATTGCAGAAAGCAAGGTTTTTCAGTAACACACATATGGAATCCTAGCAGGGATACCTATATATAGTATGTGCACCATATTCTCTCTTTAAAACCCCCACAAAAATATACATTCTGAAATTATCTTGCTTCTACGACATCTTATAAAGATCATGCATTTGAATAAGGCATTATTTACAAAAATATCCAGATGCCACGGAGCGGATTGGAGCAGTGGATTCCTTTGATGACATAATTGGGCTTTGACAATTTATCTGCAGGTCTGAGCAATGAAGCTCTAATAAGAAGTGCAATAGAAACATACAACATTCTCCACTTGGTAGATATAGGTCAACTGATGGGTAGGTAGTTAGTAATAATATATTGCTTATACTTTATGAATTTTATTTAATTTTTTTGCAGTACTGGAAATGAAACTCAGGGGCATTCTACCTCTGAGCTACACCCTCAGCCCTACTTTTTTTTTCTTTATTTTTTGAAACAGCATGTCACTGAGTTGCAAAGGGCCTCACTAAGTAGCTGAGGCTGGCTGCAAACCATGATCCTCTTGTCTCGGCCTTCCAAACTCTGGGATTACAAGCGTGCACCGCCATGCCTGGCTATACATTTTAAAGATATGCATAAAATATAACTTTCAGGATATATCACCAGATTGTTATTTTTGGCAATAAGGTAAAAAATACTTATGCCATATAACTGGGCATTTCATAAATAAGTCATGGTATAACAGTAAAATGAATTGTTCAGTAGGCATTAGAAATGTTAAAGAACATTTATTGACAAGAAAGTGTTTAGGACACACTATTTGGGAACAAAATAGATAGTAAAATAATAAAGAGATTATTTCATTTTCGTAGATGTATACGATTATCATATATATACACATATTCATTTCTGATTCATACATATATAGCAAAAAAGTAACTGCAAGAATATACACTAAAGTGTTTTTCCCTGGAAAGGGAGTATATGGGTATCTATATTGCTCTTTATTTAACAAATCATCAAATTTGTTTTGTAGCCGGGCATAGCGGCGCACGCTTGTAATCCCCGCGCTTGGGAGGCAGAAACAGGAGGATCGCGCAGGTTCGAAGCCAGCTGGGCGCACTGGCTTCGGAAACCCTGTTTCCAAATAAAAATGTAAAAATAGGTCTGGGAGTGTAGCCCGGAGGTAGAAGGGCTTCCAGGAACCCCAGTACCACCAAAAAAATTTTTTTTTGTTTTGTAATAAGGCAGAATTAGCCAATTAGAGTCTCTATTTTGATTCAAACAAATCTATTTTGGGAATCTTACTATTTATGTATCTGTGTGTGATGCTGAGGATTAAAATCAGGGGATTAAATTAAATGTTAAATATGTTTCAGGATGTTTAGTTCAGGGAGCATTTTTAATCTACTGATATCATCATGATATGCATTTGGGTATAAACTCATACTGGTAATTTAATTCTGCTTCATCATTTTCTGAAGTTAAATATAATTGAGACAACATATTCAACCTCTGAGCTACTCCTGTAGCCCTATTTTATTTATTTATTTTTTTACATTAAAAGAGTCTTTCTATGTTGTTGAGGGCCTCACTAAGTTGCTGAGGCTGGCCTCTAACGTGCGATCTTCCTGTCTCATCCTCCCAAGTACTAGGATTACAGGCATGTGCCACCATGCCCAACTGAAAATCTACATTTTTAAAAAAGCTGAACTGTCTCCCAAGTTGTTGTAGAGCCAAGGGTTTCATTCTCTGTAGATGATGGTAGGAGCCTCCATAACCCATTTCCTTATCACATTCAAAGGAGAATACACTTCCGATGCCTTCAGCATCCTCAAGTCAGCTCCAGTATCCGAGGCCACTCTAGCCCATCTCCACACTAGTCCATCCCCATCTTGCCATGTCACCTGCCACATCAGCTGCAAAGCCACGTCTTCCCCTTCCCAAGGACATCACATTTTTAGTGAGCATAATTATTATTGTTACAAATTGAAAGATTGCTAATGGCTTCATCAGTTTCTGTAAACTCTGATTCTGTGTAGAGGTTTTGTTTTGCTTTGCTTTGCTTTGCTTGTCTTGTGTACCATTCACCCTCAAGATCTGGCAGTGGCTTCAAATATAAAAACACAGCATAAGTAATGATCCTTTAAAACTTTCATTTCCCTAAGAAACATGCCAACACTAAACAAAACTACGTTGTTAAGTATATTTCAGTATGTTTACTTCAGGGAGCATTTTTAATCTACTGATATGATCATGATATGCATTTGAGTATAAACTCACACTGGCAGTTCAATTCTGCTTCATCATTTTCTGAGGTTAAATATAACTGAGACAACATATTGATATAAATATAAAAGACTGTGCGAAATAAGTGGAATATGAAGCACTTTGGGCTTTGCTTATTCCCTCCTTCCCTGTGGTCAGTGGCTTTCAGTTTGATCAGTGCTTGACCAGCACCTGCTTGCAAGCACCAGAATCACCTCAGGAGCTTGCTGCTGTCCAGGTTCCCCACGGCCTTCCTATCTAGCATGAGTGGGGTGGACCCCAAGAATCTGTGTTTCTATCAGCTTTTCTTATCAGAGCATCCTTTGAATAACAAGATCTAGATCTCTACTCTGGCTGTCTTCCAGTCATTGTCTCGGTGTGTAATACCTCTCCCTTTTTATTTTAAGGCTCATTTTTCCATTAATGTGATAACTGGTCATGGTCAGCGTAAGTATATTCAAAATTACTCCTCTCAGCTAATTTGTGCATATTTTGCAAGAATCTTCTTGAGATGCTTTGATTCAAAAAATTCAATTCGAGGTGGAAGTTTTCTATATCACAGAGCATGTTTATCTGGGCACATAGAACATCATGTCCCTCTTAGCATCAATTGCTAG
This sequence comes from Muscardinus avellanarius, assembly GCF_963383645.1. Classification (NCBI taxonomy): domain Eukaryota; kingdom Metazoa; phylum Chordata; class Mammalia; order Rodentia; family Gliridae; genus Muscardinus; species Muscardinus avellanarius. Next base: position 67,405,685 of record NC_137800.1, read on the forward strand.
ATGTGGGTGCACCATGGTGTGAACAACAGCATTTTCCCCGTGGTATTTTATTTATTTATTTATTATTATTTTTTTTTTTGGTGGTACTGGGGTTCCTGGAAGCCCTCCTTCCTCCGGACTACACTCCCAGACCTATTTTATATTTTTGAAACAGGGTCTCTTACACCAGCACGGCTGGCTTCGAACCTGCGCGATCCTCCTGTCTCCGCCTCCCAAGCGCGGGGATTACAAGCGTGCGCCTCCACGCCCGGCTCCCCGTGGTATTTTAGAAGACTGATAATCTGGCTGTGGTGGTGCACGTCTGTAATTCCAGTACTTGGGAGGCTGAGATGAGAGGATGGCAAGTTTGAATCCAACCTGAGTATTTAGTGAGATTCTCAGCAACTTAGCAAGATCCTTTTCCAAAAATTAAAAAAATAAAAATGGCTGGGGATATAGCTTAGGGGTAGAATACCCCTGGGTTCAATCCCCACTACAAAAAAAATGACAGATAAAGATTAAGTCATACCTATAGATAAATCAAAGCAACTTAAAATATGTACACACATATATGTTATATATATACATATGTATACTATATGCACACATACTTTTTTGCTAACCAACTGCAGATAAGCTTGGTCTTTTCTACAACTTCATGCATCAGAACGTGTAAGAGATGTCAACCAAAGTGACAGGGTTTACAATGATGCTCGTGAATTAAAGGGCAGATGTCAGTTTCAAGTGACATGTTTTCTGTAATCTACTGTCTCTCTTTGTTTATCTTTCAGACACAATCTATAAAGCAACTGCTCATCTCTTTAGACTTGGGTAGAGCATAGAAATATAAGCCAGAACTCAAATTTAGTTTGTCATTTGCCTTCTTGAAAGGAGATGTGATTTATGTTTATAATAAAGTATTTGAAATGTCATTTAATAGGAAAACAAATGGCAGCAAGATTCCCATGAGCCAAAAGGAAAAAAAAAAGAATATAAAAAAGGGGGTTTGGAACTTTGAATTAGACATTTTTATCTCACCACTCTTTACATTACATATTTTTATTCTAATTGTAAAAATTATCTCTCTTGATCTATCTTTTCCATTACTTTTTTTTAAAAGCAGATTCATCAGCTGGGTTAATGATGACACAAAATTTTAATATATGCATTAAACATTTAAGTTTTAATATGTTAACATGTCATAAGATATGAATAATAACAATGTTTTATATATGAAGTGAAAACATATTTTATGTTAGAAATAGTTATAATGCCTAGAAAGTGACTTATATCCATAACAATTTCATTTAAATATTGCTTTTGCTCCCCATCTATCTTAGATGCAATTTTATAGTCCTTTTAAAAAATTCATTTCAGTGTGACCTCTTTGAGGCTGCAACTCAATGCCTCTAGCCTACATATCCAATTGTACTTGGACTTGCTCCTATTCAATTACCTTTTAACATGCAGGGAGCAGCCGGCACCCAGGTTTGAACTGCATTTCCCATTCTGAAACTCTCCAAGAATTACAACTTTGGTTCCGTTCCATTGCATTAAGAAAGGAAGGCAAAAAAGAATCTATCATCCTACTCGGTTGTTAGATCCCATGGGTGGTCTTAAATATCCCGAGTCTGGGCTCTTACCTGGACCTAAAATAGACTTAAAAACTTTATTCTGAAAAGCATGGAAATAAAAGTCTTAAAGTGAACCTTGGAAGATTTCTATGATTCTCATACTGTAGAACAAAGAAAGAGAAACACAAGTGAGGGTGGAATTAAAGAATCACACAATAGAATGAGAGATCATCTCTTTTTAGAAACATTTCAGTTTTCTAGCTACCCTGACTCAAATGAGAACGTCTGTGAAATGAGACGATAAGAATAGTTTCCTCCTTTATATGAATCACATGATGCAATGAGGAAATGTGGATACAGTGTTTGAAACAATTTTAACTTAAAACAAAAATCAGATATTATTACTGCCAGGCATCTATTACGAGCCAGATGTGGTGATGTCACACATAATTTTTTGTAGGTTAGAATTCTAACTCTACTGTTTAATGATGACATTAAAATATTGGGCATAAAGCATCATTTTTCACACTATAAACCTATCCTAGTAGACCATGCAATTGCTTCAGAAAGCAGTGGGGACCACCTGAGTTATATACATATAGCCAAACATTTTATTTTTTTTTGTAAATATATAAAATTATGATTTGTCAATTAAAATCATAAAAATAAAAACATAAATTAAAAAATCAAATTGCTTCTTAGATATTTTGCCTTTCAAAAGAGGGAAAATATCCAAAGCTGGCATTGTTTATGAAAATTGACACCAAACAAACTCTATTGTCTGATTTTTATTAGATTCTAATTAACTACACAATTCCTTTGATATATTGCTTTTGGAATTGACCATAAGTGTGGTAGAAAATATCTTTTTTTTTACTCTGCCCTTTTAAAGCTATATCATGGGATTCTAGGAAAATTGCATTTTTTATATCAAAACTAAAAAAAAAGAAATCAAAATCTGTTCTCCTTTATTGAGACAATGATTGTTTCCTTTTATAAAATGATTTAGATTGTTACAGAGGACAAAGTTCATAGTCAAAAAATAAATGAGTTTATAGTCTAAAAAATAGATGCTTAATCAAAGACTGTCAGGTTTCAAGGGGAAAAAATTCTCAGAATGAACTGCCTTCTTCACCATCATACACCTTCACCATCATACAGTTCAGTCCCCGCATTCATCTCTCAGCCATTTCCCTGTGACTGAGCTACTTTGGGCCGAGCCATGATTTGTGGATAAATGCATGCTGCTCATTCACAGATTCATTCTGAAAGATCAGTTGTTGCCCCTGGACTCTGTCAAGGCTGGCTTCTTCTAAGAACATTTCCCATCAGTATTCTCACTTTATTCAAACTACTCATAAATTTACTAAATAGAACAGTTTCCTTCCTTGTAAATATCTTTTGGTGTTTTGGCCTGGTTTCCTCACTAAATGCAGCTGAAATAATTTCACTTAACCCGTGAGCCCAAAGAGACCAAGGGATCATGCCAACTCTGGTTGTATTCAATCATAAACCTGAAAGCACTATTTGTTTATAAGTGGAAAAGAAAGCTTTTCTGCAAACGCTGTGCACTGGTCTGTGTCACTCTTCTCTCTTACCTGAAGAGCCTGGCTTCACCGCTTTATGCCCCTGGTGTTAGTGAGCACAAGAAAGATGTGCAAAGGTACAAAACTTGAGGGACAATATTTTTCCTCCAGATAGTTTTGTAATACCCTGGTTACAAAATAATCATTGTATTGTATAATGAGAACAAAAAATATCATTGCAATAGTTCAAAACACTCCTTTCGGACATAAAATATTCATTAGAAACAATAATGCATTTTCACAATTATAAGAGTTGATGAATAAAAACAGATGGACAAGATTTTTCTTAAAATGGCACTCTGATTTCAAAACTACATAAAAAGAAGTTTGAGGAAAATTTATTTTTGAGGATAACAAACCAAAGTTTGATTAATATTTCCAAATATTCAACACATTATGTACTAATAAACCTTAAAATGCTATACATTAATTATACTGTTTAGCATATTGAATAGAGACACCACTAAGCTATGCATGAATTGTCCCATCCTTACCTTGCAGTAGAGGATAATAGAATAGTTTAAAATATTAGAGAGAGCCGGGCGTGGTGGCTCACACTTGTAATCCCCGCACTGGGGAGGCTGAGAGAGGAGGATCACGCAGGTTCGAAGCCAGCCTCAGTTACTTAGTGAGGCTTTCAGCAACTGAGACCCTGTTTCAAAATTAAATATAAAATAGGGCTGGGAGTATAGCCCGGAAGTAGAAATCCTTTGGGTTCCACCCCCAGTACCACACACACAAAATTAGAGACAACATATGTCCCTTCTTTCTGTGCTTGGCTAATCTCACTTAACCTAATGTTCTCCAGGTCTTTCCATCTTCTTACGAATGACATAATTTTGTTCTTTTTGTTACTGAGTAGAATTCCATTGTGTGTATTTTTCCTCACTTCTTAATCAGTGCCCATGCACTTACCATCTATTGCCCAATATTTGCCGGTTTTGTCTCTTGTAATGGCATCCCACCATTTCAATGTCAGCTCCTGTATACCAAGGAGCAAATCCGATACAAGCTGTGCATGTCACAACGTGCAGTATGGTATCAGGCCAATAGTATAATATATAATGTCAAGATTTTTAAAATTAGTCTCTTTGGTGAAACTTTAGGAAATGTAAAGCACAGAAAAATAAAGAGAAATATTAAAGTAATGGAGGGACAGTTGTCCCCCCAGTAACTGTAGGAAATTGGCTCCAAGATCCTCCAACCATACCAAAATCTTAGAATGCTCAAGACACTTATATAAGATGGCATATATTTACAGGTAACCTACACATATCTTCCTGCATTCTTTAAATCATTGACAGGTTACTTTTCATACTTAATTGAATGCAAATATCTCTGATTTGAGCAAATAGTTGTTATACAGTGTTTTTAAAGAAATAATAAGGAAAACAACTGAGCGGGGCGTGGTGGCACATGCTTGTAATCCCAGTATTTGGGAGGCTGAGATAGGAGGATCATGGGTTGTGTCCAGCCTCAGCCACTTAGTGAGGCCCTCCACAACTTAGTGAAACCCTGTTTTAAAATAAAGAGTTAAAAATAGGGCCGGGGGTGTTATTTGGAGGTAGAATATCCCTAGGTTCAGTCCCTGGTACCGCAAAAAAAAAAAAAAAAAAAGGCTGGATATGTTCTATACAAAGAAAACTGATGCCCATTGCAAACCAAGCTACATGGTACCTATTAGCAACAGCATACAATTTTTTTCCAAATATTTCTGGTCCACAGTGGGTTGAATTTTCAGACTTAGACCCCCATGGGCATGAAGAACTGGTTGTATTTTAAACCTAACATATTTCAAAATATGTGATTATTATTTTATTTTTATAAAACCATATTCTGGTTGGGCATGATGTCATATGGTATAATTCCAGTACTTGAGACTCTTAGACAGTAGGATGGCAGCTTCGAAGCCAGTCTCAGCAACTTACTGAGGCTTTCAGTAACTTAGAAGACCCTCTTTCCAAATATCAGAGTCAATCACTAAGCCAAACATGAGAAAAAAGTAGGGGAAAGGAAATGAGGTGGGAATTGGGGAAGGGCTAAATGAGTGATATGTGCATGTATGCCTCTACCATCTTTTACCTCATTAAGATGCATGACTACAATCCACCAATAAAAAATATATCTAGTGTAGAAGACATAATTATAATTCAAAGCTTAAATTTAAGATAGTCTTCAAGTTTTCTTCTGGGATGAAGTAAAAATTTACAAATATTTGGCCTTGGATATTTCAACTTAGATACTCGTTTTGGGCTCCTGTGTTTATTTTAATTCTAGATATTTTACTTCAAGATACTGGTTTTCTGTTCTTTTGAAGGGAAGAAAAGAGAGAGAAGGAAAGGGAAGGGAAAAGGAGGAGGAAGAGAAGGAAAGGGATTAAAGAAAGAAGGAGAAGAATAATTAATAGGAGGAAGGGAAAGAGAAAGCAAAGGGAGGAAGGAAGGGAAAAGGAGAGAAGAAAGAAGGAGGAAAAAGAAGAAAAGGGAGAAGGAAAATATCGCTTTTCTTTTGGAAGCTGGCCACTGGGTTTATATTCTTTTACATAGCAGAATAATTTCATATGCTCATATTTTATTTATATTAACTGAGTATAACAATTTTTATTGATTAGTCATTTTTTGTTTTACCAAAGAAAATAATAAAGTATCCTATCCAAAGTTCTTTGTTGTAATTTTTATTTTTACTACCATGCATTCATATTGTATTATCAAGTTAGGCAAAATGCATAAAATTGAATTTTAATAAAAAAATGTCTCCTTTCGATATTGGCTATTCTACCATTATTTAAGTAGACATCCTTTAGTCTCTCTGAGATCCCTACTATGGGATTAAATATCTGGCATTGGACCTGATGCAGGTGGAGACTAAGAATATCCTATTTGAATTGACTCACTAATGTCAAGCTTTTCTTCTGACAGAAATATATGCTTAATTTCTTCTTGGGCAGAAATCAAAGAAAGTATTCAAATCTTTAATTATGAGGATAATGCCTTTATAACCACATCAATACTTTTGCTCCTGGGTATTTTTGACAACCTATTTTTATTTTTTAATTTATAGTTTATTTATTGTTTTTAACATTTTATTGGTGCAATATAATTATATGTTATAGTGATATTAAAACTGATACATTCAGAAGTTTTCTTTGTAATATTGCTCGCCTTGTACTCTTATGTATAATTATATGTTGGTTAATATAAAAAATCTTTGATTGCAGAGCCTTCTTCCCACATTTTAATCATGATCAAATGTTGCCTTTTTCAGAAGTTCTACAATATGAGTACATAGGAATTTCATCCTTTTTTAATTGGGTGCATTGCAATTTTACATCATAATGGGGCATAGAATGTTAGAAAACTACATGCACACAACTCTTGTTGCCTTCCACACCAAGTTTCCCCCAACCCTCACCCAACAAGTCTTTGATATTGGAATTGGCAATGTTGTGTATGTTTGTAGCATTATTTCTACTGTTGCATTCTTTATGATATCGTCTATTCCCTTCTTTAATCACCTTTGGTCATTCCCCTGAAGTCTCTGCTCATCTATCTGATGTTGTCTTTATTGCCAAATATCTCCCTGGCTTCCACATTTAAGAGAAAACATACATCTCTTTGTTCTTTAGGTCTGAGTGTACTCATAGTACAATATTCTTGAGTTCCATCCATTTTCCTGCAAATGATCTAATTTTGTTCCCTCTGGCTAAGAAAAACTCTATTGTGTGTATCTGCCAAAGTTTTATGATCCATTCATCCACTGATGAACATCTATGCTTGTTCCATAATTTGAGCATTGTAAATTGTGCTGCTAGGAGCATGGATATGCATTTATAAGTATTCTGATTTCATTTCCTTTGGGAAGATGCCCAGGAGCACCATTTCTGGGTCATATGGTAGTTCCATTCCCAATATTCTGAGAAACCTTCACAATGATTTCCAAAACATTCGTACTAGTTTGCATTCCCACTAACAGTGTAATAGGGTTGCAATTTCCCCGCATCCTCACCAGCAATTACTGTTTTTTGTGTTCTCGATGTTTGTTATTTTAACTGGAGTAAAATGGAATCTCAATGTAGTTTTGATGTGCATTTTTCATGATTGCTAAAAATCATAAACTTTTTTGCTGTCCATTTGCATTTCTTCTTTTGAAAAGTGTCTACTCAGTTTTATGATAAAAAATGTGAAGGAAATTAGAACTATAAAGAACCTACCTCGGCATCATAAAAGGCTATATACAACAAACTCAAAGCCAGCATCATTATGTATGTGGAAAAATTGAGAGAATCTCCCTTAAGAACAGAAACAAGACAAGGATAGCCACAATCGCCACTCCTATTCAACATAGTATTCAAAACTCTAGCCTCAGCAATTAGACAGAAGAAGGGAATCAAAAGAATACAAATAGGAAAAGAAAAACTGAGACTTTTTTTTGTTTGCAGATGGCATGATCCTTTACATAGAGGATCCAGTAAACTCATAAAGAAGATTTCTGAAGGTGTTAAATAGTGTCAACAAAGTATCAGAATATTCAATCAATCTATGAAAATCTTTAGCATTCCTTTACACCAATCAGGAATCCACTGAAAAAGAAAAACAGAAATTTTGTCTTAAGGCACATCCACTTAAATATAAGTGAATCCAGATTCACTGGTGCAGGATACAAGATGAGCTATCATTTGTCCAACGTCAGTAAATTCAGTGGGATTAAAATTATATAAGGTATATTATCCATCTACAGTGAAATTAAATTAGAAACCAAAAAGATAATAAGATTTTGGAGAGCCGGACATGGTGGCACATGCTTGTAATGTCACTACTTGGGAGGCTGAGACAGGAGGATCACAGGTTAGTGGCCAACCTCGGCTACTTAGCAAGGTCCTCTGTAACTTGGTGAGATTTTGTTTCAAAATAAGGAATAAAGCCGGGCATGGTGGCCCATGCTTGTAATCTCTGCGCTTGGGAGGCTGAGACAGAAGGATCAGGGGTTCCAAGCCAGCCTCAGCTACTTAGTGAGGCTTTCAGCAACTTAGTGAAACCCTGTTTCCAAATAAAATATAAAAAAGGTCTGGGAGTATAACCTGGAAGTAGAAAGCCTCTGGGTTCCACCCCCATTACCACTAAATAAATAAATAAATAAGGAATAAAAAATAAGGCTGGTGGTATAACTCAGAGATAGGATGTCCCTGAGTTCCATCCCAAGTACAGCAAAAAAAATAAAAAAGGAAATCTACAAATACATGCAAATTAAGCAGCCCATTAAACATGGCCCATGGTTAAAAATGATTGAAAAAATTAAAAATGCTTTTAACTAAATAAAAAATTGAAATTAACTATAAAAAGCTGTCCAAACTTTAGCTGGAATTATCAACTAATAAAAGAGAAGCAAATTATCAAAAATTAAGATAAAAGAGGATATCTTTACTAACTTCAAAGCAAATACACAATTATACAAAACAGCTTTATGCCTACAACTTAGACAACTTAGCAGAAAGAGACATTTTTTTAAAAGGCAGAAACTATTATAATTGACTCATGAAAACAAAATTCTGTTAAGACACAGTATAAAAAATGAAAATATTACGCGGGGCGTGGTGGCGCACGCTTGTAATCCCTGTGCTTAGGAGGCAGAGACAGGAGGATTGCGCAGGTTTAAAGCCAGCCTGACATTTTTTATAATATTTTTATATTAAATATAAAAATATTTTATATTTTTATTTGTAAACAGAGACCCTGTTTCCAAATAAAAATATAAAATATGTCTGGGAGTGTAACCTGGAGGTAGAAGGGTTTCCAGGAAACCCAGTACCATGGAGGAGGAGGAGGAGGATGAAGATGAGGAGGAGGAAGGAAGGAAGGAAGGAAGGAAGGAAGGAAGGAAGGAAGAAAGAAAGAAAGAAAGAAAGAAAGAAAGAAAGAAGTAAAGAGAAAATATTTTTTCTACAAAGAAAACGTCAAGCTCATATGATTTCAACTGGCAAATTCTGTCAACCATTAAAATAAGAACTAGCTATAAATCAGAAACATTTTCCAAAACCAATAGAGGTAGCACTTCTTATCCCTTTTATTTTATTTTAAAAATATTATTAGTGAACCCGGCATGGTGGTGCACACTTGTAATCCCAGTATTTGGGAGGCTGAGACCAGAGGATCATGGTTAACAGGCAGCCTCAGCTACTTAATGAAGTAAGGCCCTTTGCAACTCAGTGAGACTCAGTTTCAAAATAAAAAATAAAAAACAGGGCTGGGTGTGTAGCTGGGAGGTAAAATGCCATTGGAGCTCCATCCCTCATGACACCAAGAAATAAATAAATAAATAAATAAATAAATAAATAAACAAACAAACAAACAAATAAATACGCTTGTAATCCCAGCCCTTGGGAGGCTGAGACAGGAGGATCACATAGGTTCAAAGCCAGCCTCAGCTACTTACTGAGGCTCTCAGCAACTTAGTGAGACCTTGTTTCCAAATAAAATATAAAATAGGTCTGGGAGTATAGCCCGGAGGTAGAAAGCCTCTGGGTTCCATCCCCAGTACCACCAACAAACAAACAAACAAACAAACAAACAAACATGAGAAGAAGGGAGGGGGAGGGAATGGAGTGAGAATTGGGGAAGGGCTAAATGAGTGATGTGTGCGTTTGTGCCTTTACCATCTTGCACAACATTAAAACGTATGACTACAATGCACCAATAAAAAAATTTAAAAGAATAGTATTTTCAACAAATGGTGCCAGGTAAACTGGATATCTAGTCACCCAATGATAAATGTATATCATATCATATTATGCTGTATGCAAAATTTAACTCAAAATGGATTGTAGATTTGGTTGTAAATGCTAGGACTACAAAAATCCTCGAAGAAAATGTGGGGGTAAATCTTTTTGACATTGTGTCAGGCAAAGATGTCTTTAATTATGACAATATTACATGTACAACTGTTAAAAATAAAATATTGGGTTTTATGAAATTGCAAGCTCTTTCACTTTGAAAATTATCATTCGGAAAGAGAAAATAAGTATGGTGTAGCATGCTTCTTACCCTATGCATTCTTCATGGGAAAGTAAACTGGACAGCTTTTTCCATGGTTCCTAAAAAGCTGGACATGACTTTATCTGATGAATAAGAAAATTCTACTCTCACTTGTCCATCACCATCACTATCAATTCAAACATAACCAAGCAAAGAGTTATATACAAATGTTTATGGCAGTATTAATCATAATTGTAAAAAATATTGCAATAAGAAAACTGTACTTTAGTGAATGGATAAATCAAATGCATTGTGGTTACACAATGAATTGGTATTCAGCCATCAAAAGACTGAGTTACAAATACATCCTATAATATAACTGAGCCTCAAAAACATTAACTCAAGCCAGGTGTGGTGGTGCATACTTGTAATTCCAGTACTTAGGAGACTAATCAGAAGGATCGCAGATTTGAAGCCAACCTTAGCAACTCAGTGAGGCCCTCCACAACTTAGTGTGACCCTGCTTCAAAACTAAAGAATAAAGAATAGGGCTGGGTGTATAGCTCCAAGGTAGAATGGCTCTGGGTTTAATCCCCAATAACAACAACAACAACAACAACAACAACAACAACAACAAATCCTAGAAGCTGATGTCACAAACTACAGATTGCGTAATTTTATGTAGATAAAGAATCCAGAAAAGGCAAATCTGTGGAGAAAGTCATCTGACCATAAGATTTCTAGAGATGGGAACAGACTTTGACAGAAATTGCTCACTAGGCAACTTTGTGATAGAAATGTTCTAAAACTGTATTTTGGACTGTACAGCTCTGCAAAATTCTAAAATCCATTGTATTATATGATATATGTGTGTGTGTGTGTGTGTGTGTGTGTGTGTGTGTTTAAATTGTATAGTATGAAAATTATAACTCAGTACAATTGCCTATTGTGAATACATAGAATCTCCATGATAAAAATGTATTCCATTTATTATACCATAACTTTTATTAGGCTAAACATTTAATCTTATAAAATAGTCACAGAATTTTAATAACACAAATGTATTAAATATGTAATTTACAAATTCTCAAAAAATAAATTCTCAAAATAAAATCTATCTCTTTTATGAAGAATAAATTCAGACTTAAGAAGTTGAATCTGTACTTGCATGAAATACTTGATTAAATTATGAGTTACTAACTAGAAAATCAAATGTCCTTGAATGAAATAAAATTCAACCTAAATGGTGTAAGAATTTCTTCTTCTCCATCAATTCCTCTTCTTTCTTTTTTCTCTCCTCCTCCTTCTTCTGTAGAACTGGAGATTAAACCCACCAACATCCCTGTTTTAATTTTTTTTTATTTTGAAACAGGGTTCCACTAAGTTGTCGAGGGCTTTGCTTGGTTACTGAGGTTGACCACAAACCTGTGATCCTCCTGTCTTACCCTTTCTAGTAGTAGGATTATAGATATATGCCACCATGCTCACTTAGAGATATTCTTTAAATAGTTGAGCATTTTAACTATGGCTGTTATACTTCCTATTGACCTATAGACTTTAGTTGTACACTATTTATAAAAAGTGCTTTGTGGTTAGAGTATATAACTCCAAAAATTTTAGATTAAAATCAAACATGTCTTTAATATAGGTTGAATTCTCCTGATAGCATTTTTCTACTATATGAATGACAATGTTATACATTTTATAATAAAAAGTCAATATACATATAATAAGATGACTAACACAGAAAACAAAGCAAATACTTTTTATGTAATAATCCCCAGATAAGCAAATTTAAATCATTTAGTTTTGAAGGAAATATAAACTGAGAGTTTTAAGGAAGCTTGTATTTATATGTCCTTGGTGACTTCCTCCTATTCTTCTTGGAATGGAGAATGAAGTAGCCCTGAGTCACCCTGGGAAACATTATATATTAAATATACAAACTGAGAAGAGACATTACTAATTGTACAAGATATACATCTTTCTAACAAAAATTAAATGAAAGTTTTTAATTATATTCACACTTCCTTTTCATTGCCTGACATTAATAAAGTATGGAGCCAATTTTTAAACCACAACAGTGGTTTGGCATATGTTGAAAAGACTTAGAAAAACTAGGGGATAAAGAGATATTTTCTACTCTAAATTACAAAACATTTCCTAGGATACTATAAAAATCTTCTGTTTGTCCCAGAATATGGGATCGGGATGTGGCCCTGTTTGGAATTATAGGATAACCTTAATCTCTGAGAACACTTTATATATCATTCATATATATATATACCACATCCAAAAGGAGATAAGATAAACTAGGACAAGCAGGGTCAATTTCTAATGCAATTGATCTTCTAATGCCATATTTTTACAGCCTAGTGCCGAGACTCCTCCCTGCAATTCTTGTTTTATCAACCTGTCATGGTAGAAGCAGAGTTTTATGTAAGATTTTTCACATCCCAAGGTCCTTCTCCCAATATTCAACCACTGGCCTGAGGCCATAGGTGAACTGAATGAAGAGACGTTCCAAATGCCTGTGACCTTTCTATTCTCTGAGCTACCTCTTCTCTAATAGCCTGTACTTAGAGGATCAGAGACTCTTCTGTAGAAACAACTGACTGAGGAAGAGAAGACCAGACTTGGCTGCAGATGGTCCTGTACCAGACGCAAGCACTGTCCACATCTAGGCACCTGCAGCACTATAGTCTCTTTCTGGGCCATACTTAAAGCCTAGCAGTAAGGGGGATCTTCCCAGTGGGCAGTAATTAAGGCACTACATCTGACTATTTTCTTTAAAGGAGAAAGAGCAAGAATAAGGCCAACTGGCCACAGATTCAAACAATATGCAGGCAAGTCTGCCAATATGAGAGACTAACACTAAGTCCCAGGCCTGGCACAGTACATTTGGGTGTTCAGCCAAACTCACGGCATCTTGATTCCACTGAATCACTTCCATTGTGGAGGAGTTAACAGTTTGTTCTGCCTGAAGTAGGCATTTACCTTGGATATGGATATCCCTGACCTCACGGTATTTTGCCAAAATCACCACTGATCTATTTACAGAATGCTTCATCCAATATCACAGCATTTCATTTAGTACTGCTTCGGATGAAGGAACTTGATCCATAGCCAATAATGTATGTCTCATGGAATTCACTAATATTAAGTTGTTCCCTGTTATCCTGAAGCAGCTGCCTAGGTATAAGAGTAAGAAGCCCTTTCAAACGTCCAGCTGTAGTAGTGACTAGGTAGCAATTCCTTCAGATCTGGAAATGTGCTCCCCAGGAGGTTGTGCATGCTCTGAATCAGCACCCGGTGTTATTGCTTTTATTAGCTAGGATGAGAGCAACACTATTCCCTATTAACATTTGTTATCCACAAACATAATGTTTGCAGCCCATTCCTGTCGTCTTTGGTCTTCTTCCAAAGAGAGAAATGCTTTCATCAAAAATCAAGAGAGCCAGGCGTGGTGGTGCACACTTGTAATCCCAGCATTTCAGAGGCTGACACAGGAGGATCACAGTCCGCAGACGGCCTCAGCTACTACTTAGTGAGGCCCTGTGCAACTCAGTGAAACCCTGTTTCAAAATAAAGGGCTGGGGGTGTAGCTCAGAGGTAGAATGACCCTGGGTTCCAATCCTGATACCGCAAAAATAAAAAAAGATTCCATTAAACTGGATCGTGATTGTGATTGATGACTTTGAGTTCTATATGCTTTTTTGATTACAGGCAAAAACAAATAAAATATAGTTATAATACTGGTTGGTTCCTGATTACCAAAGGCAAATTGTTTCTCCATTATACCCTAGAGATCAAGAAGTGTATCTGGAAGGCAAAAAGTCCTTCAGAGCATATTTTAGTATCAGGTTCTATGACTTTAAGTCAATGGAAAACTAAACAGTCAAATTCAGAAAAGGTTTCTTACTGTTCAGACTCTCTACAAATAAAAGTTTAGGTAATTTTATGAAGCCAAAAATCATAGCCAACTGGAGTATTTTATGAAGGCAAAGTGAATATGAAATGGATAGTGGAAGACGGTCCTTATGACCATAAAAGTAGTTGCAAAATTAGAAGCTCCTTTTATTAAATAGTGAGTATGTTTAATAAAAACTTACTGGTTTCTTTTTATTTTTTTAATATTTTTATTGGTGAATTGTAGTCAGATATCACAACGGAATACACGATTTGTGAAAATATACAAGCACACATCATCCAATTAGCCTTTATCCTATCCCCATCCCATTCCCTCCCCCTCCCTCGATCCCATGCTTGATTTGGAGATTAACTTTGATATATTTATTCATATACATCATGCGTTTTAAAGAGATTCCATCTTTCCTCATCCCATCCCCTCTGATTGGTCACCTTAATTGTTCCTCCATAGGGCCCTTTCTTCAACTAGATCTTCTCCTATTACCCATTTCTTCCTAGCTTTTGCATATTAGGGAAAGCATCTAATTTTTTTATTTTCTGTGATATTTCTCTGTGTATGCCACATTGCAAGTTCCAATCCCACTCCTGAAAGGCCCAGGCGCTAGCCTGGCCACCCGGCAGACTCTGATCCTGGCCTCGCTAGCTCCAGTACCAGCCTTGCCTCATGGCAAGCCCTGATCCCGGCCTCGCTGGCCCTGGCACCGGCCTCACCCCTCGGCAGGCTTTGATCCTGCCCTCGGAGGCCCCAGAACTGGCCTTGCCTCATGGCAGGCTCCAATCCCAGTCTCGCTGGTCCTGGCACCATCCTCATCTCTCAGCATGCTCCGATCCCAGCCTCGGAGGAGGCCCCAACACTGGCCTTGCCTCACGGCAGGCTTCAATCCCGGCCTTGATGGTCCTGGCACTGGCCTAACCCCTCTGCAGTCTCTGATCCTGACCTCGGAGGCCCCTGCACTGGCCTTGCTTACAGCAGGCTCTGATCCTGGCCTCGCTGGCCCCGGCACTAGCTTCACCCTTCGGCAGGCTCCTATCCTGGCCTTGGAGGCCCCAGAACTGGCCTTGCCTCATGGCAGGCTCTGATCCCCATCTCCCTGGCCCTGACCTCACCCCTCAGCAGGCTCCGATCCCGGCCTCGGAGGCCCTTGCGCCAGCCTTGCCTCCCAGCAGGTACTGATCCCAGCCTCGCTGCCCCTAGCATCGGCCTCACTACTCACAGGCTTTGATCCCAGCCTCAGAGGCCCCAGAAATTGCTTTGTCTCATGGCAGGCTCTAATCCCGGCCATGCTGGCCCCGGCTCTGGCCTCACCTCTTGGCAGGCTCCAATCCTGGCCTCAGATGGAGGCCCCAGCACTGGCCTTGCTTCATGGCAGGCTCCAATTCCAGCCTCCCTGGCCCCGGTGCTGGCCTAGTCGCCCAGGAGGTTCCTATCCGGGCCTCAGAGTTCCCAGAACTGGCTTTGCTGCTGTGCATTGGGTTCTGGTCCCTGTCACTATGTTCCTGGAAACTCCTCTATCTCCAGACTACACTCCTGTAGACCTATCCTTTTTTTTTTTTAATTTGGAGACAAGATCTCTTAAGTCACTGAGGCTAGCCTCGAACCAGCACAATCCTCCTGTCTCCACCTCCCAAGCGTGGGGAATACAAGCATGCACCACCACACCCAGCGTTTTTTGTTTGTTTGTTTGTTTGTTTGTTTGTTTTAATATGAGAAAGCAGTACATGTCTTTTGCAAAAGTTGGGACCCCAAATACCTAGTGGCGTTAGATTTTCTCTTCCCTCCAAAGGCAGAGAGAGGTTCCATAGCTTCTCTTTGGAAAGCAGGCTCTGCTGTCCCATGTGTACCCTGGCCTCCCACTCTGAGCAGAGGAGCAAGGTGGCCATGAGGGCTGATGACTCCCAGAACATGCTATGTGTAGGCCCATCCCAGCTATGTGGGGCTCCTTCTGATACCCCCCAAACCCTTTTGTCACTTAGCATGTTGTCCAGACTTCTCGAGCATGTGTGGCAGGTGCAGTCAGTCTACTCTTGGGGAGACTTTCTCAAGAACTCAAGGTGGACTGAGCTGGCTCTGTCTGCCCCTCCAATTTCTACCTTTGGGGTAATTTCTTCAGAAGATGAAGGTAGGTTGAATCAGGTCTCTGTCTCTCCAAATTAATAGCCTCAACTTCTGTCTCCGGCCCCAGTGCCTGCGCCTCTGTGCTGCCCCACCGCTGCTTTGCTGGCGCCACCTTCCTCCTGGTCCTCTGTTGAACTCCTTCCTTACATGATATAATGTCCATAATTCTTAAGCATGTGCAGCAGGAGCAGTCCCCCTTTGCGTTTTTTTTTTTTTTTTAAGTTCCAAGTGAATTGGATAGAGCTTGTCTGCATCTCCTGAGTCCTGGCTGCTGTCACCACCCTCTTGGCCCCTCTCTAGTATTTTTTTTTATGATAAGAGAAGACAGTATGTGTGTTTTGAGGAGGATGTGATATCGAGCATTAAGCAGCAATAAATTTTATCTCCCTTCCAACAGCGGAGGCCCACAGCCTCACTACGTAGAGCAGGGTTTGCTGTTTCAGGAGCAAATGTGTACCCAGCGCAGCACAGAGGAGTATGGCAGCCGGGTACGCTGAGTTCCCGGAATGCATGACTCGGCTCCCCACCCAGCACTGCACAACTCCCTCTACCACCCCTGGCTCATTTTTCTTACCCCACCCAGCATTGCACAGCTCCCTCCACCATGTCTGGCTCATTTTTCTTACAATGTGTGAAGAGTCCCCAGCATGCATGGCTGAAGTGATCTTTTCTCAAATCCCTTCTGGGGTGTTCTTCCAAAAATCACTTTTCTTGCATGGCTGGCACCTCCTTGTCCTCTTGCTTCTAATTCTGCTGTTATCCACTCTCTCTCCTGTGTTCTAGATATGAAGTCGTGGCTGGAAGTGTCTCCTTAAGTTGTCCCAATCCGATATTAAACTAAAATCTGGTGTCCAAGGCTTCCGAGAAATGCTTGTCCTGTTCGGCGGCTGTGATCGCCACTGCGACTTCGGCCACCGCCATCTTCCTCTCTCTATGTCTACTGATTTCTTTTTAAAATAATGAATATGTTTTCAAAAAGTGAAAAAGTTAACCAATTTTTGGGTTTATTCCCTATATTATCTAGCCTATATTTTGTTAGTAAGATTATATATATATATATATATATATATATATATATATATATATATATATATCACAGAATTTAAGTAACAGAAAATCAAAAGAGAGACACAAATATCACTTAAGAAATTTTTTGTATTCTCCTGGGGAGTTAGCATTTATTTGATTTTGATTTTACAGAAATAGAAATAGGTTTTGTTATTGCCTTGATTTGGAGATTAAACATGGTTTAAGAAGATGAGTATGTCAAGTTTACAAGGGGTGGACTCTGATGGTCAGTTTTATGTATCCACTTGACAAGGCTACAATTTTTAGTTGTTCACACACTAATTTAGCTATTCTGGGAAGATATTTTGTAAAAGTAATTGAATTCCATAATCAACAAACTCTAAGCAAGGGATAGAGCCTAAATAACCTGGATGGGACTGATCCAAACAGCTGAGAGCCCTTCAGAATGGTACTGAGGAGTACTAGAAAAGAAATTCTTTCTGTGGGCCAACAATTTTATCTCCTGCCCACTAGTGCTAGACTATTCCTCCTGGTAGCCTGTTCAGCAAGTTCAGACTTGTGTTGCCAGTGGCCACAACTGTATGAACTAATTCTTTGTAATCAATCTTTTAGTATATACCTCCATGTATGTGAGTTTTATATCCATGAATTCAACCAACTATGAATTGGAAATATTCTCAAAACTTTTTTGTCATTACTGAGCATGTCCAAACTTTTCTCTGTGATTATTGCCTAGACAATACATTCTAGCAAGTATTTACATATAATGTGCATTGTATTAGAAATGATAAATAATCTGGAAATTACAGTAAAGGAGATTATTACATAGGTTATGGAAATACTATGCCATTTTCTATTAAGGAAGTGAGTGTTCTTAAATTTTGATATCCACAGAGGCTCCTGAAATCAATCCCATACAGATACTGAAGGATGAGTGTATCTCCTACTGGTTCTGTGGCTCTGGCTAAACTCTGATCAATAGTCACTTAAAAAGCAGTTGATTTCCAAGTGGTGTGTATCATTTCGAATCTCATTGTGATGCATAAATACATTGTAACAATACAAGTATAAAAAAGGGTGGAAAAAGCATTTCTCTTTGGGCAAGGGATATATTAAGGTTTCGATTAGGTATTAACACTGAAATATCACCCTTTGATTATTGTTTTCCTAGGGACAGACTGCTGAAGACAAAGCTCCAAGAGAAATGATAGGAAGAGATGAAGGCGTAACTGAGAATTGCTAAGCTCTTGGAATGGGAGAGGTAATGAAGTTCTCTGGACAGCAGGAGGGTAGAAGTTGTCTGATTAAGAAAGGGATGATTAGGCACGACAAAGACCTATCCCCTGAAAGGTAGGAAGGTGTCAGAGACAGAATTTATGGCCTCCTGGGCAGCCAGCCCTGCCTGCGAATTCAAAGTAGAACAGGATTCTGTGATTGTAGAATGGAACCTGGGGGCAGAACTGTAACTGTGACCTGATCTTTCTTACTTTCTTCTCTCTTGTTGCTTTTCTCTCCTCTCCTCTACTTCTTCTTCTCACTGTTATTATGATCAGGAAATTCCATTTTTAAAAAGCTCAACAGTTATCCACAAAGTTTTGATTTGTATATTTTATCTTATTTAATACACTCAGTGATCCTGGAGCTGGGCATTATTCCTCTGAGGGGAAGAGTAAATATGAATCGCCCAAGGCAATCAAATGTGAATTTCCTGAGATCACCTGCCTGGTGTCAGTGCATTGAATCTAATACGCTTCTGTCCGCTGATAAGCCCTGGGCTCTCAACCATTGTGTTGTTCTACTCCAAAGACAAACCAGTTCCATGGAGCCAGCATGAATGGCAACAAAGCCACAGTTTACAGAGGCTGTGGGGAAATAACAGAGCTGAGTTTTCAGTTTCTGGTCCACAGGAAGCCAGAATGTCCATCTGACTGCAAATTCTCTTCTGATTAATCCTTTCTCCCCAAAACGAATATTTTAATACAGATTGCTCCATATCCTCCTCTCCTCCAGTGACTGTCAACTTTGGCCTGTTTTTTTTTTTTTAATTGAAAAATATATATTATTTTGCATGTGAAGTAAGAAGGGGAAGGATGGAAGGTGAGTTTTGCACATGTGATATGTTTGACTCATCTTTCTTTAAAAGAATGATGAAGTTCTGAGGAATACCTTTCCTATATCACCAAATAAGAGAACATCTTCAAATATTCCTCCAGATTTTAGATAACCAGTTTACATATCTTTATTTAAGGAAAATTAGATTTTTTCTAATCAGAAGAATTTACAGATTTTATGATCTCCTAAAAAATACAGTAGAATAAAAAGTACAATAATTCAATTAGATGATATGGAGATCATGGTAATATTAAGAAGTAAAAGAAGTATCTTTTACACTATTTAAATTTTACCTTTCTTTTTTGTAGTCTTATCCATTCTATTTAAAAAATAATTTCTAAGATTTGATTGCTATAACAATGACAGTTATTGTAATTATCATATCTTAGAAAACTACTTTATTCTTGTTCATTTTAATGTCACAAAATTAATTTTATGAGAGAAGTTTTGAAATTTCAAGATTCTATGTTCATTTCTTTCCTCTCTTTCCAATTTTGACTGTGTGCTAATTAATTTCCTGAGTTGGGAAATTACTGCCAGATTTTGTCCTATTTAAAAAAATATTTTCCATTGCCTAGGGATAGAAATAGACACATGGTTAGCACTTTAGCAACTGAGATTTCCAAATTATTTCCCAAAATTGAGAAATCAGATGTTTTCCTAAACTAGCAAGGAAACTAGTAACCTTTTTATTTTCTTAACAAAGGCTTTTAGGATTTAATTATGTAAGAAAAAAGTTCATATATAGTAGAGTCATGTGCCTTCTATAAATGTGAAAAAATTCAATTATTCTACTTGATTTGAAAATTTAAGTTCTCAGTTCATTAAGACACTATATGTTTTCTAAAAATAATGCATTATCATAGCTATTAGATTTTTGGCAGTTTCTTGATAACAATAGATAAGTTATCAGGAAATATTTACATGTGTGTATGTGTCCTTTTGAGACCATTAATGTCTACCTAAAATTAAGAATAGTTTAATTAATATAAGCATGATGGTGCACACCTATAATTCCATTACTTGGGAGGCTGAGATAGGAAGATTGCTGGTTTAAGGATGATCTTACCAACTTAGTAGGACTTTCAAAAACTTAGGAAGATCCTATTTTAAACAAGCAAAACAAAAAAATAAAAAAATAAAAAAAGACAGTAGAATTCTCCTGGGTTCAATCCTTAGTAACACACACACACACACACACACACACACACACACACACATACACACACGTGAAATTACAGTACAATGAAATAATTGTGATGAGTACAAAGTTTATTTTTATTTCTGTTCTTTTAATTCTGAAGTTATCACAAATATGTAATTCTTGAAAATAAAACTTGTGAATTATTAATATTTTCATTTCCTTATTCACATATCAATTTAGCTTTTTTCATGTTAACTTTGAGAAATACTTAAGCTTCGTTTTTATAAAGGAAGACATCAAACTAACCTTCAATAAACAACCATATTTTGATTAAAAAATATTTTCATGCTTTTCCATCACTTGCAGAGTGAGATTGGTCAGGTTGGCTGGCATGTTTTCATTTCAGTTTCCAGATTTGCGAATTGGTTGCTACATGTCCCATTTCAATGAGGGGTTGTAACAATAGAACAATGTATTAGACAGGCATGGTGGCACATGCCTATAATCTCAGTTTTGAGAGGCAGAGACAGGAAGATCAAAGGCTCAAAGTTAATCTCAGCAATTTAGCAAGACCCTCAACAACTTAGCAAAAATCTATTTTAAATAAAAAAATTAAGATAGGGCTGGGGTTTAGCTCAGAGGTTGTACACCCGCAGTACTAAAATAAAATAAATTGGTATATTGCATGCAAAGCATTTTGTAGAGGAGAGTAAACACAAGTTAGTTAGCATTACTTTTTAAACCAAGAGAGTTTAATGAAATGATTTTTTTTTCTTGAACTACTTCACACTCTTAACACCCTGGGTTGGTATAATACTCTATCTTCCTTCCTGTTTCAGCTCCATAATGAGTCTAATGGGGAAACATGTTATGGTTTTAAATCATGTTAGTTCTATCCTCCCTAGGTACTCTTTATATAACTTTACATACAATGCTAACCCATTTAGATAATTATTTTCCTCTTTTTTAAAATAAGAACTAGCTGGGCATGGTGGCACACACTTGTAATTCCAGCATTTGGGAGGCTGAGACCGGAGGATAACAGTTTGTGGACAGCTTCAGCTACTTAGTGAGGCCCTCTGCAAGTCAGTTGAGACCCTGTTTCAAAATTAAGAATAAAAAATAGGGCAGGGGGTGTAGCTCAGAGTTCAAATGCCTCTGGGTTCCATCCCCAGACCTGCAAAATTAAATAAATAAATAAATAAATAAAATAAGAACTATTGATATTAAATCTATACTGCAGGACACTCTCACTATGGGAATCATCCAGTGTCCTGTTGATACACACAGTAAGACTCTACTATTCTGAACCATGGAAAACATTCAAACCATTCCTACCTTCCTCTTGTCTCCTATCAGTGATAAAATCTCATGTATTGTCTTAAACTCTAGGACTTCCTGTGTTTTTAACTGGATATTAGCCTGAAATCTAAATTGCTGATTTTCTCATTAGCATATTAAGTCAAATGTTAGTATCCACTCCCTTGCCCAATCAAAAAATAAAGTCATTGTTTGTACCTATCACATTATTACTTTTTAATAAAAATAATCATTTTTATTGGTGCACTGTGGTGTTACATCTTAATGGAGTACAAGATGGTAGAGGCATACATGCAAACATTACTCATTTAGCCCTTCCCCAATTCCCACCCAATTTCCTCCCCTCTCCTTTTTACTCATGTTTGGCTTAATAACTGACTTTGATATGTTTGTGAATGTATAATACTGGCAAGGATATAGAGAAGTGGCAACTCTAATGCATTGCTGGTGGGATTGCAAATTAGTGCAACCACTTTTGAAAACAGTATGGAGAATCCTCAGAAAAATGGGAATGAACCTACCATATGATCCAGCAATACCACTTCTGGGTATCTAACCCAAACCACTGGAAACCAAAATACCAAACTAATGCATGTGCATCTATGTTCATAGCCACTCAATTCACCATTGCCAAACTAAGGAACCAGCCAAGATGTCCATCAACAGATGAACGGATTTCAAAACTATGAGATATATACACTATGAAAAATTATTTTATAGAAAAAAAAATTAGCCATTTGATAGTGTTACAGAGCTGTGAGCTTTCCTAGGTTCTTGTTTCACCAAAAGAAAGATTTCATTTGAGGAATGCATATAGGATAAGCATGAAAGGCTTTATTGGGTAGATTCCAATAAAGGTCAATAAAAGGAGGGTCAATAAAAGCTGCCTAGGCCAGGAGAAGAGTAAAAGAGAAAGCAAAAAGGGGTCCAGTCTGCCTCATGCTGAATCTCTTATACTGTCCAGAAATCTCACCCCTCCTCACGCATAGTAATTCATAGCAATTACTCTTCAATTTCACACCACACTTAGTGCTACTGCACAGGATTGCATCATGTGGGGAGTCTAAAGCTACACAGTAATTGGTTTGAAGTCTTTGATCATAGGTGGGCAGGGCAATCCTTGTATCTTCTTATAGGAAGGCTTCTCTCTGACCTTTTTCTGGTCCTACTTATTCCTAACTAGCTACCTAACAATGGTATTTTTATTATTTATTTATTTAGTCATTCATTTATTTGTTTGTTTATTTATTTGGTACTGGGGATGGAATCCAGAGGCATTTTACCTCTGAGCTATACCTCCAGCCCTTTTTTTATTTGCTATTTTGAAACAGGGTTTCCCTAAGTTTCTTAGTGTCTCCTTAAATTTCTGAGGCTGGCCTTACTCTGCAATACTCCTGTTTTAGCCTTGCAGATACTAGGATTACAATCATCCACCACCATGCCCAGCTTTAGTTATTTATTTCTATTAATCTTCGTTTATTTGTTTGATCTAATTAAAGATACCAGGCTGCTTTTATATAATCCATTAGAACTATGCAATCTCCCTTCTCAAAATTTTTCAGCCATTCTATGTCATCCAAAATGTGTAATTCAAACTTTTAGTCTTGGGCTTGAAAATTATAAAGTAACCATTTTTCTCCCTTCAGAAAGACATAGGTTTATATCCCAGTACCTAAACATACTGAGATCCTGAACTTCTCCATGCCATAGTGTCTAACCTGTAAAATAGAAGTTAATATTAATCCATCCTTTTGATTTTCTCTAAGGATAATGCTTATAAAGACTTTAAAATGCATCCAGGCATGGTGACATATTCCTGTAATCCCAGTCCTTGGGAGGCTGAAACAGGAAGATCACAAATTCTAGGTCAGAGTGAGAAGGGCTGACTGGGGGATAGCTTAGAGGTAGAATGCTCCTGAGTTCAATCCCTAGTACCACAAGAAAAAAATAATAATAATTTTAATATGGTGCTTACCACATACCAAATAATGAGTTTTTGTTGTTGATTTTACCAAACAAGCAGTGTTTCTCTTCATTTTCATTTGCATTGTTCTCTTTCTTCTTTTTCTCCTTTCATTTCTTTCTTTCACAATTCCTTGACCTTTTCTCATTCATCAAGTGTTTATTTCCTGAACTTCGTTCTGGGTTTTCCATTTCTTAAGCCATCAATTATTTACTACATGCCTCCCATATGGCTTTCATTGTGATAATCCCTGATGAGCAAAAATAGACTCGTCTGTAATTATGTAGAGCTTGTATGCTGGTGGAGAAGACAGATATTCATCAAATGATCATATACACATGTAAAATGGCTCCGGTGACAAAAGAGCTGTGATGGAGAGGTGTCTGCCCTGAGAACACACAGCTGGGGAAACTGACCCCATCAAAGAACCAAAGGAGACTTTCTTAAAAAGGGACATTTGAGCGGGCATGGTGGCACACACTTGGAATCCCAGCATTCAGGACGCTGAGGCAGGAGGATCTGGGTTCAGGGACACCCTCAGCTATTTAGTGAGGTCCTTTGCAACTCAATGAGACCCTGTTTCAAAATAAGAACTAAAAAAATAGAGCAGGGGGTGTAGCTCGGAGTTTGATAGAATGTCCCTGGGTTTCATCCCCAGCACCGGGAAAGAAAGAAAAAAGGACACTTGATCTGAAAGCTGAAGGATCAGAAGCGAGTAGCTGAAGATGCAAGAAAAGAGCATCCCAGCCAAGGGTCCGATGAACACACGGGAACACATGCACACACATACACATGCAGGCACAATTGTAATAAGACATGTGGCATGAGAGAATAAAAGAAAAGCTGGCATTGCTGGAACCCAGAGGCTAAGAAGGAATTCAGAGCATGATTCCAGGGATGGTGTGACTGCCTGAGTTGAAGAGTTTGTTCTGTCTTAAGAGACATAGAGACATAATGTAGTGTGGGTATGTTTTATAAATAATCATCAAAACTCTTGTTGTCCGGATGCATTGGAGGAGAGGTGGGGTGGGTGTAGATAAGGAAGCCTACTATCTTCATTATTAAGAAATACTTTGACAGCTAGGTGTGGTGGTGCATGCTTATAATCCCGGGACTTGGAAGATAGACAGGAGGATGGCAAATTTTGGGGCTATCTTCAGCTGTTTAGTGAAGTTCACCACAACTGAGTGAGAACCTATTTTAAAAATAAAGAATAAGCCGGGTGTGGTGGTGCACGCTTGTAATCCCAGCATTCGGGAGGCTGAGACCTGGAGGATCATGGTTCGCGGACAGCCTCAGCTACTTAGTGAGGCCCTCTGCAACTCAGTGAGACTCAGTTTCAAAAATAAAGAATAAAAAATAGGGCAGGGGGTTTAGCTTGGAGGTCTAATGCCCCTGGCTTCCATCCCCAGACCCTCCAAAAAAAAAAAAAAAAAAAAGAATAAAAGCCCCGCGTGGTGGCACATGCCTGTAATCCCCGCACTTGGGAGGCAGAGACAGGAGAAT
Organism: Muscardinus avellanarius; assembly: GCF_963383645.1. Classification (NCBI taxonomy): domain Eukaryota; kingdom Metazoa; phylum Chordata; class Mammalia; order Rodentia; family Gliridae; genus Muscardinus; species Muscardinus avellanarius. The sequence goes on from NC_137800.1 coordinate 67,430,912, forward strand.
CACGTGGGTTCCAAGCCAGCCTGTTTCCGAATAAAACGTATAAAAAAAAAATAAGTCTGGGAGTGCAGCCTGGAGATAGAAGGGCTTCCAGGAACCCCAGTACCACCAAAATAAATAAATAAAATAAAATAAAGAATCAAAAATAGAACTGGGTGTGTAGCTAAGAGGTAGAATGTTCCTGAGTTCAATTGCCAATACTACAAGAAAAAAACAAAAAAATAAATGCTTCGAAGGTTTGATCCAGTATGGTAGAATACCAATGATGATAACTATCAGAGGGAAAAGTTAGTGGGACTTGCTGATGGATTTGAGAAAGAAAACGGTCAAAAATGACCACAGTCTCTGATTTGGAAAAAGTACATGGTGCTTTTAGAAGTGTCAGAGAGAGGGTAAGGGAATATAAATCAGTTCTAATTAGACAATTTTAGATTTAGATGGTTTTGAGTTTTCAAAAGAAAAGGTCAGAAATAGTTGGTTCTATGGGTCTGTGAATCAGATGATATCTTGTCTGGAACTGTACATTTGTAAATAATTTACAAGTATATTTAAGTTCAAGCCATAGAAATGTTTGGAATCACTAAAAGGGAACATATTTAGTAATATTAAGAGGATCATTAGAATAAGTTCAAGGTAGATGAGGCTAACTTAGAAAGGCAGATGAAAAGTAAACAGAAAATCATAAGAAAATGTGGTCTAAAGAGAAGTCTTAAAATAGTCTATATATTTTTAAATATATAGTTTCAAATATATATGTTATGAAAATATATATGTTTTATGTGTGTGTGGGGTGTGTGTGTGTGTGTGTGTGTGTGTGTGTGTGTGTGGTACTGGGGCTTGGACCCAGGGGCTTACTACTCATGGGTTATACCCCTAGATTTTTTTATTTTAATTTTTTAAACAAGGCCTTACTAATTTGCTGAAGGTCTAAGTTGCTGAGGCTGGCAATGAATCTCCAATTCTTCTATCTCATCCTCCCAAGTACTAAGAATACAATTGTTTGTTCCCATGTCTAGCAAACCTACTCAAAAGCTTTGAAAGCAGCTGAAAGGATTTGTACAAAAATAGCTGAAAATCTGTTTTAGATTCTATGACCCAGAAGTCCTTGTGAACTTTAATGAAAACGATTTCAATAGCCTAATGTAGAAAGATCTATGTTGGCATAAAGTAAGAAAATAGAGACGATGACAAAGATAATTCTTCTAAAAAGTGTGGCTGAGAAGTGGAGAAAATGGAGGAGCTAATGAAAAATGATGAGATGTCTGGGGAGTATTTGACATTGTTGTTTTATAGAGGAGACATGAGTGAATTTAAAAGCAAAAAAAAAATTTTCAGTTGAGAAAGAGAAAAATATAGAGAGAACGGGAAGTTGAATATGTAAAAGAGGACACTAGCTTATAAACTGAGACTCTTGAGGATGGCCTCAGTAGCAAAGATGTAGAAATTACTCTTAGAAACTATGTTAAAGAGAAAATATTCAATGCAATGACACATGTTCAAGTACTATAAAGATGTTTCTCTGGATCGTTGTAGTGGGTGTGGGAACCACAGCAATGGGATCTTGTGGTTTAAGAGAGAGATGGAATTAAACCCAAACAGAGCATGGACAAGTGCAAACTAACCAAAAAACATAACTGGAAGTCAGAGAAGAGAAAATTATTAAGTGGAAACATAAAAAAATGAGGGGGATTTCCCCTAAACTAACAAGTTTTTTTACTAAATATAGGCCAGGGTAAACCAATGTCAATTGAGGAATGGGGAAGCTGAGGAACCTGATCAGAAATAAAGAAATTATCATGTACTAAGGGCGAGGTGTTCTGGCTTAACTGACTTAGCAGTTCTTACTAAAACCAAATTTTATAAGACAGGGCACAGATGAAACTAGAAGAGGATTCAGAAAACTCACTACAGTTTGGCCAGCCAAAGAATCTTTGTCAGGTAGAAAAAATGACATTCTTGGATTTTAGCAAGAAATAAATAAAATAATAATACTCATACATAGATAATAACTATAGACATTTATAATCAATTGTATATAAGTATAATAAATTATATAACCTTTATCAATATTTTTAACACAAGGCAAGGTCAAATAACTCATCCAACATATCAACTTCCAGAGAAACCTGCTGATTTGATGACAGAACAAGAACTAAGAAAATACCCCACATTCAAGAAGCATACTGAAATAAACAACTAGAAAATCATTAAAACATCTTCACCTGGGCTGATATTACTAAGTATAACACTAATGTGATAAGTTATTTGAAAATGTATTTAGAAGAAGTCTAAGAAAGCCTGAGATCTATCTCAGAATTCAACTTAGAGAGTGTGGACCTGTGCCTCTCTCTGCCTTCAACAAAGTTAGAGAAAAAAAAGACTTGAGACATTCATGTATTCATAGAAAATTGGGACATAGGTGGGCAAACAGAGCGATTTAATTAGTGTGATCCTCTAGGTAGGAGTAGAGTCTATTTGTGTTGGGTTAATGAACTCTTCCAGGGCACTCAATAGAACCACAGAGCCTTTGAAGGACTCATTGACCTCACAGGGATGAGCACCTTTTCTATCAGACAGCCCCTTATTTACCAATCTTTACACTCTGCAGGAGAGAGCCACATGTTGATGAGGTATAAGCTATCTGTGGGTTAAAAAAGAAAGTGTTTTTCATGAGTTCATGCTGAGACACACACAACATGGAAATTTCTGGTGGCATTGTTTTTCTTTTTTCTATAAAGTAATGCTGTATCATGGTGCCTCTTTTCATCAGTGTAAAAAAGCTATTAACTGATCATCTTTTTTATATTGGGTGATATTGCTGACCTACACTACAGCTGGGTGTTCCTCAATATTAAGAGATGTGTGCTCAAAATCAGAGGAACCCATGTTTGAAGAGAGACATATTTCCCCTTTCTAGTTGTTGCCTTTACTCTGGGGATGAGGTTTAGTATTCTTATTTGACATCTTTCTTAGCATTCATACAGAAAATGAATATGATGAGACCTTACTACACAACAAGCAGATATTACCCAGGACCACGATTAGGGAAGACAAAAGACAAAAAAAAAAATAGCTACATATCCAACATTTACATTAATTGTTAGAATACAACAATCGGTTTAATTGGAATGTTCTTCTTAGATCCTTTTCCTCATTATCCATAACTCCCTCACTTTTCTTGTCTTATGAGCAAGGGGTTATATTTTCAAGAATAATAAATATAGAACAAACACCCCTGGAAGTTAGTTTTCATCTCTGATACAAAAGGTGAATATGCTTGCAATCCCTTAAAAGACATTGATTTTCTGAGTTTAAATTTCCTCAGCTGTGACATAAACCCACTGTGTTTGTAGGTTACAACAAAACCCTTCAGTATTACCAGGTAGGATTTGGAGGGCAAGGGGATTCAGCACAAACGTGAGGCTCATGCTATTTTCTGTGCTAATGTGAGTCAGAACTCCTTTTTTACTGAACCAGGAGTCTTGTGTCTTTTGTCAGCATCTGTGAAAACATACAAGACCAACTTGTTAATTTGCAAGTTGATGAGGAATCCTAGATACAGTAGAGTTCTTCACCATTAATTTCCCTTAATTGTTTTATATTGTTATAAACAACACAAAGTTGCCCTAGGAGGCACATTGTAAATCCCTAGGGTTGCTTGCCTTTCCTCTCAGAGGAATATAAATATCTGGAACAGGCCCATAGCCAACCCAATTTGATCTATGCAGTTTAAGATGGGGACTTATCTCCAAACTTCTATCATGTCTGACACCACAACTGGGGAAATTGAGAAATAATTTTCAAAACTTGAAATCTTGAAAAATGAAAACAACATAGAAAAAAAAACTTCTTGTCATGTGAAATGTCAAATGTTATTTATCTTTGTTTAGAAATTATGTAAGTATTCTACTGTGTTAGTATGCCTTGCCATGTAGAAATAAGAATATGTTCATATATGGACAATATAGTCTTGTTTTATTCTTTGTGCTTTGTGTTTTATGCCTTTTAGATTTTTTTTTTCAGTACTGGGGATGAAACCCAGGAGCATTTTACCTCAGCTACACCCTCAGCCTTATTTTTTAGTCTTTTTAGTTTTGAAACAGGGTCTCATTGAGTTGCAAAGGGCCTTGCTAAGTAGAGCTGAGGCTGTTCGGAAACTGCAATCCTTAGGTCTCAGCCTCCCAAATGCGGGATTACAAGCATGTGCCACCACGCCCAGCATAGATTCTTAAACCCTAAAGAAGATGTGATGCTGATGCCTCTTCCACCGTTCCTGAATAGCATGATACATTGTCCAAAGATTTCAAGTCATGAGTGAAAAACAAACAAAAAGCAAAAAATGAAAATTCCCAAGTTCACTGCATCTTTTCTTATTGCCCAATTGTCAAACAATTGAGAAATTTGTTCTGGACGAAGCACTCACATTCCTTTTTCCATTCCCAGCCCCATTCCACACAGTCTGCAGTTCTTTACTGACCACTGATTGATGTCAATGCGAAAGCTCTCAGACAGAAGACAAGAAATATGTCATGGGTTTTCTGGTTCTTCAAGCTTCTGATTAGGACCAGAGCCAGCAATTATACACACTTAGCCCTATTCTCTTCAAAAATACAGAGAAAGCAAGATTTCCTTAGGCTGCAAGAATAACTACTTTATCCCTTACACATAATGAATAAGCCTCAACAGTGTGCAAAAACAGGCAGGGTGCAGGGCATGTCAGGACAAGAAAGAGTGCTAAGTTATTTCTCTTTCCTTTGTCTTCTTACATGATTGGGACAAGGCTTTGAGCTGACAGGGAGCTGGCAGGACAGGGGAACAGCTGGCATACAGGAACCATCACAGTCCCACCAAAGCAAAGCAGCCCATCAGTCATTTATTCAACACCTACTTAGTGAGTGTCTGCAGGGTGACAGTACTATTGTAGTGTCTCTGCTCTTATGTGTTCTAAGCAAAGAACTAGAAAGTGAAGTGTATATGGCATGGCCCTCCTGAAGTGTATGGTCAAGTGAAGATGAAAATTACAGAGAAAATACATATGTTATTAAAGTTAAAAGCGAGAGGGAGACAGAAATAGAGATAGAGAGAACTCACCTAGTTGGGCATAGGAATGGATTTACATGAATATCTTATATATGCAAACTCGTATCTAGAAGAGAAAATAGACACTAAACTAGGAAACCAAATGAAAGAGACATAGGTTTATGATGCAAAGACTCTATGACAAAAAGACAAATGGTACTAGGTTAGAGAAAGAAGAGTTTGTGGTTAGATTCGAAAGGTATGTAGGGACTAGATAAAATGTCTTTCAGAATTAATTTAAAAAAACTCTTAGGGACAATAGAAATCAATTGCTTTTTAAAAATACTTTTATTAGTGCATTGTTATTATGCATCGTGCTGAGGTGTAGGGTGACAGGGACACTGATGCAACAGCGCTCTCTGTGCTTTCCTACAGACCCCTCTCCCTTCCTCCCCTTCTCTGCACATGTCCTTGAAATTGGCATTGGTAATTTCATATACATACATAGCATTATTTTAATTGATACTTTCTTTACATATAGATCCCCCTTCCTCCTCTGCTAACCCCCTCCACTGCTTCATTAGAGTCTCTGGGCCCCTTTCGAGGTTTCTTTCTTTCTTTCTAATTTTATACTTTTGCATTGGTACATTATAGTCTCACATCATAATGTAGTTCTTAGTGATACTGACATGCATGACATAATACTTGGTGGTCTCTTTTGGTTTCCAATTTCTACCTAGCTTTCACATATGAGAGAGCATGCCACTACTCCCTTTCTGAGACTGTCTAATCTTGCTCAGATGTTTGTAATCCCAGCATTTGAGCTTGAAGGGCTGAGGCAGGAGGATGGCAGGTTTGAGGACAACTTCAACAAGTAATGAGTCTTTCACCAACCTAGTTACTCTCGTCATCCTGCTTCAAAATAAAAGTAAAAATAGGACTGGAGGTGTAGCTCAGAGGTAGAATGCTTCTAGGCTGAATTCCCAGTAACACACACACACACACACACACACACACACAGAGAGAGAGAGAGAGAGAGAGAGAGAGAGAGAGAGAGAGAGAGAGAGAGAGACGAGAGTAAGTCTCATGGTGGCATGAATTATAGTTTAAGATTAGATTCAAGGAGACCAATTAAGAGACCTTTTCTTGTCCCTCAATAGATGAATGGGTTATGAAACTGTGGCATATACATACAATGGAATTTTACTTAGCCATAAAGGAGAACACAATGTTATTTACAGTAAAATGGATGGAACTAAAGAACATCATACTAAGTGAGATTAGCCAGTCTCAGAAAATGAAGAGTCATATGGTTTTGCTCATATGTGGAAGCTAGAGAAAATAAATAAGGAGGGAGACCAGTGGAATAGTGAAAGGAGATTTGGAGATGGAGAAGGGGAAAGAAAAGGGGAAACAGTGAAGGAAACAGTTTATACAATTCTATGCCAATTTCGGCATTATATAAAAAGGAGGAGGAGACAGCAGAACAGGATCCAGAGGAAAAAACGGGGTGATACATACATACATGTTTCTATCATACTAAACCTCAATATGCTATATGGTTAAAATATACCAATAAAATTATACTTTTAAAAGTAGAGATTATCTTCTTTACCCTTTGAATAGTTGATGTTGGACTAAATCTTGGAAGTGACAGTGAAGAAACTTGTAAGTGGGCAGATTCTGGAAATACTTAAAGGATGTAATCAATATCTTTTAGTAAGTGATTGAGTACAGAGGGGGGGAAATGGGTTACTTAGAACTCCCGAATTCTGCTTAGAGAAATCAGTGGGAAGGGAATCATGTTATTTACTACAAAGAGAACATGAGAAGAGGATTGAGGTTGGAAGGAAAGTGAGGAGTTCTGCCTTCCACACTGAGTTTGAGAGCTAGGCTTTCACATTTGTGAGAGAGAAGCCCATAATAAAAGTCCTATGTCAAAGATCAGAATGTAAGTTTTAATAAAATCTAGTAGTAAAGACTTAAGGATGGTTAAAGACATATACTAGGGAAAGAGAAACTTAAGCCAAGTCTGGAAGAAAGCATCAGTTTAGTAGGAGAGAGAGAGAGAGAGAGAGAGAGAGAGAGAGAGAGAGAGAGAGAGAGAGAGAGAGAGGAGACACCTAGTAAAAGAGACAGAAAAAATTCAGAAAGGAAGAATATAATGCAATGGTAGCCAAGAGAAAACATTTCAAGAAAAAGGTAGGAAAGTGCATTGAGTAGTCAACATAAAGATTAAGGAATGTGGATCTAAAAGGAGTATATTTTGAGGTCAAGGCAGAAAATATTTTAAAAGTGAATTAGAGAAAAAAGACAAATTGTCCTGTAATTCAGAAATTATTCATGTAAAACACACTCTGGGATAGGGACCTTTTAAAGTGTGTTCATTTATATCATCTACAGCAACTTCTGAATATTAGAATATTATCTGTTGTTTTACTGAAATAAAATTTTTCCCTTGTGAAATAACTTACATGTATGAAAAGCAGAAAAACAATCCATATCCTTACTACTAGAAAATAATATTGATATTTAGTCTTTCTGTAAGAAATTTTCACATAAATTGTCATCATTTTATAATTGTATCTTAAAATATATTTTTGCATAATTTTGTAAAATAATAAGTTATTTTATAATAAACAGTGGTGGATTAAATCATACCACTTAAAATAAGTGACTAGTAATTAAACTGTTCTTGTGTGTGTAGTGCTGGGGATTGAACCCAAGAATATTCTATCTCCAAGATATACTCCCTGGCCCAATTTTTTTATTCTTTATGTTGAAATAGGGTCTCACTAGGTTGGGGGAGGGCCTCACAAGTACTAGGACTACAAGCATGCATCACCCTGCTTGCAATTAAAGATTTTAAAAGCTTCTAATTTTTAAGATTGATTTTACCTTATTTTTATCAGTGCATAATAATCATACATCCTGATGAATTCACAATTATTTTTATTTTATTGAAATAGATGCTCCAAATGGATAGCTCCTTGTTCCAGAATTAATTCAAGTAATTATAATGGAAGTAATTATATGATATCTGAGCATGGACTATGCTAATCTATTTGTTGTTTTGGCATCCACTTTTGTTATAGGAAAACAAAGATATTACTATTTCCTTCTGACCTATATTCTTATCCATAATGCGAAAACTTTAATTATTAAACATTTTTGTGTGTGTGTGGTACTGGGGATTGAACCTAGGGGCCTTCTACCTTCAGGCTACACTCCCAGACCTATTTTTTATATTTTATTTGGAAACAGGGTCTTTTAAGCCAGCTGAGGCTGGCTTTGAACCTGCGCGATCCTCCTGTCTTAGCCTCCTAAGCACGGGGATTGCAAGCGTGCACCACCATGCCTGGCAATTAAACACATTTTTAATAATGATAGCTCTCATTTGATTTACTACAATGTCCACAGAAATTATTTTTGACCAATTTAATTACAGTTAGGTACCTACACACTAGTAAGTGATTATATAAAGCCATTTATGTTTATACTTTATACATAACAAAAAATAATGAGCATACTTCATGGGGTTTAATTCTTTAAACATTTACTTTCAATGTAAGCAGTTGACCCTAGACATAATTGGACTATTGTAAGACCCAATAAGAATTTGTCGCTCTCTAGGAAGATCCAGGACATCCACTAAACTAGAGTCTCATGAGGAAGAAAAAAAAGCCATATAACCATATACATGGACTTTTGTGAGCATAGACTCAGAAAAACCATAGATGCAATCTAAAATATCTGCTTAAAAGATAGGCACAGACTTAAGAACCCCAAAGAAGTAAGGCTTGCTTCTTTGGGGTTCTTATACACACTATTATTAAATCTATATATACACACTATTATTAAAACCCATGAAGTCCACATACATATAGGGCTATGTATGTATATATGCATATATGGTATGTATGTATATTTTAGACAATAAATGAGTGGTGAAGGCAGGGGAATTATCTTGGAAGGGAAACTGGCTTAGATACCACATTTGCAAACATTGTCATTTCGAATCAAAAGATTTCTGTTACTATTTTAGTTATGTAATTGGGCATAATAGGTTCATCTTTTTGTGAATGCAAAGCCAAAAAGCCCAACCAGGCGATAGAGAAGAGAGGCTTATTAGGCTTATTCCTTGCAAAAGAAAGAAGGACATAGGAGATAATTTTCAAAGCAGCGTCTTCCTGGGAAAGAAAATAAGAGACTTTTACAAGGAAAATGAATACATATTTATACAGCAAAGACGTTTTCATGAATGGAGAGGGATGCATGCCTGGCCTGCTCAATTTTAGTTCTTGCAGCCTTGAATAGTCATAGTAGTTGGCTGAACTATGGGAAATGGTCACTTTTTAGATCAAAATATTTAAGAATCAGCATTTTCACACCATTTTACACAATGGTAACATTTTAAATGTCTCTCATTCCCATGGCATTTTTTTTTCAGTACTGGGGACTGAACCCAGGATCATTCTACCAACGAGCTACACACCCCAGCTCTATTTTTAAATTTTTTTAAATTTTTAAACAGGGTCTCACTAAGTTGCAGAGGGCCTCACTAAGTAGCTGAGGCTGGTCTCAAGCCTGCGATCCTCCTGTCTTACCTCCCAAGTACTAGGATTACAAACCTGCGCCATCATGCCCAGCTTTTCCATGGCATATTAATGAATATCTCTTTTGAGAACATGACCAGTGAGACTTTGGTACCACCAGGTATCACTTAAACTTATAAAAGTTTAGGATCTTAATATTTTATAGCTCAAAATAAATATTTTCCAGAAAAGGTGGGTGATTGGAGGGAATCCTATACCCGCTGGAGTGTTTAAATATTAACCATATGGTCTTAATTTTTATGAAAAAGCAATAAGTTCATAAATAATGAAGTATATATGATACTCTCTGTTGTAAATTTCTTTTTTTTTTTTTTGCGGGTCTAGGGATGGAACCCAGGGGCATTTGACCTCCAAGCTACACCCTCTGTCCTATTTTTTATTCTTTATTTTGAAACAGGGTCTCACTGAGTTGCAAAGGGCCTCACTAAGTAGCTGAGGCTGTCCGTGAACCGTGATCCTACAGTCTCAGCCTCCCAAATGCTGGGATTACAAGCGTGCGCCACCATGCCCAGCTTCTCTATTGTAAATTGTAAACAGCTATTCATTATCACAGGATGTACCCATTGACTTTTTCTAAACTCTTGTATTTTTAGTGAAACTATGGCAACCATTGATTTAAAAAAAAGTATGACATGAATGGTTCTCTGTGTTACTTACACTAATAAGCATTATGAAAATGAAATGCTAGTAAATGTTGGAACCTGACACCTTGATGTGAACATTTTTTTTTGCTAATTCTAAGGTATACAACAAACATTTTTATTACTTGTTGACAATCAATTACAACAATAAATCAAAAACATTCCCCAAAGAAGAGTGAATACCCTAATGAATAATTGAAATAACTCTGCACATCTTGTTTTCATTTTTTTAAAAATTGAACTGAGTTTTTATGACCATAAACAATGCAATCTTGTAAGTATCCTAAGACTTTCTTCTGCTATGGGTGCTGCTGTTTTTATTAACTAAACATCTGCTGGGATGTATTGTCAGGTAAACTTTAGAGTTCAGTGCTTTGTTGGAAAATAATGGCAGGATTACCCATGGGTACAGGTTCGGAGCTGAACTGAGACTCATTTTGCAGATGAATGACTGATGAGGAGGGAGACAATTTTTTCAGTTATTCCCCCTTTAATCTATAATGAACTTGTGTGAACAGGACAGGCAGGGTGCCCAGAACTTCAATTGCATGCCAGCTTAAAATTTACTGGGGAGAACTTTTAACATGCTCACTTGTTTTAAATTGCAGGCAGTTACTTCCGTTTATCACTTTCAAAAATCTATTGTCCTATTGTGTCTGATTTAAGAGAGAGGAAAGATATGTGTCCCAGGACTAGAGGCAAGACTGTTCACTGAGCCAGAATTCAGATGATGAAATCTAACCTCAACCAGGTAAACCTCACCCCAGGTGACAGGATAAAGGCAGAAGGAAGAAGACTTCCTATATCAGACTGGAAGCTAATGACGAGAACAAAAAGCTGGGAAAGAGGGCTGGACTTCTGACAGGGATGGCTAAATGAAAATTGATCAGCCCTTTCGCTAATAGGTAATTATAAGGAGAACCATAGTGGACTTCCCAGAATACCAGCATTTTGCCCTTATTTTGTTCTAGGGATTGAATCTAGGGAAATTTTGTCTCTGAACTTACACCCTCAGCTCGTTTTATGTTTTGTTTTGAAACAGAGTTTAAGTTGCTGAGGTTGGTCTCAAACATACCATCTTGCCCTCAAGACCTCCCAAGTGCTGGGATTACAGGTGTGCCCCACTACACCCAGCTACAACACCAGCACTTTGAAGACAGTATCTCCCGCTTTTTCTCCTAGTCAGGTGGGGGCCTCAGAAGCTGTCTAACTCAGATATCTGAGCCATTATCTCCAGTATGTTTCCATTAACTTCTTACCCTGTGGCTCATCTGAACCAGAAATGGACGTGCAAACCACTTCCTAGGAAGGAACCAGTAGAGATAAAGAAAGACAAATCCTGTCTCATGAGCATTTGTCTGACCCAGGAGGGAAGCACACATTGAGAAAATTGAGAATCTAGGCTCTCATCAGAACAATACCCCAAATAGACCATGAAAATTGTCTCATGAGGCATCCACCTCCACCTGCACCAATCCTTGAAGGCTACCATGATGCCACCTCCCACAGGGATGCTAGACATTTCATGCCACAGCTAGCAGCCACAGATGCAGAGAGATGCATCTCTCTGGGGTTTTCACCCACTGGGAAGTAACTTCTGCCACTCGCAGAGACACATCACCTGAGAATTGCAACAGGTACTGGACAACCAGAACTGTGAATAATGTTCTCTAGAGAGAATTATTAAACTGAACTACTAAATATACAGAAACTTTAGCACTGATGCTCATGAATTAGGAATTGCTGTTTTGGAAGTAATTTGAGAATTGAAAAGTGGGATCCCAGACAACCACAGTGTTGCTTTAACATTTTGATCTGATCAGTTGGAATATTGATGTGTGTGTGTGTGTGTGTGTGTGTGTGTGTAGTGTATGAATCTTAGATAAGTGAACCCAAATGTTTCTGCATTACAATGACCTCAAAAATAAATGCTATTTTTATACTTTTATTGGTACATGATAGCCTCACATCATAATGTAGTTTGTAGTGATAGTGACATACAAGAGTGTAACACAAAATATTTTTCAAAACTTTCATCAGGCCGGTTGTGGTGGCACACACTTGAAATCCCAGTACTTGGGAGGCTGAAACAGGAGGATCGCAGGTTCTCGGCCAGCCTCAGCAACTTGTGAGACTCTCCTTAAATTAGTGAAACTCTGTTTCAAAATAAAGAATAAAATATCAGGCAGGGAGTGGGGCTCAGAGGTAGAATGCCCCTGGGTTATAGTCCCAGTAGCACAGAAAAAATTTATCAACTCAAAGATAAAAAAAGAAATCAATAAGTGGCTTCATTTGATGTGATAACAGTTGGTAATATTCATCCAGTTGTTACCAAATGTTCCAGGCCATGGATTAAGCACTTTAGATGAATTATATAATTTGCTCTTCACCAAAGCTAGGATAAGAATTCTCACCATTTTACAGTAAAACAAAACAACAACAACCAAAAAAAAGGTTTTTGAAATTAAATAACAAGGTCAAGGTCACAGAACTAGTAAGAATCAAACTGGGGCTTGAACTTGCATTAATTCCTGCTCTAAACAAGTTCACCTGTCCTGGATTCAGGTCTTTAATTAGGGTAGTGTTCTCTTGGATCCAGCATGACACTGATAGTATAAGCAAAGCTTCACAGACATAGTGGTGAATGCCCGTAATCCCAGTACCTGGGAGGCTGAAACAGGAGGAAGGCAGTTTGGAGACCGGCTTTAAGAACTTAGCAAGACTCACAAGACCCTGTTTAAAAACAAAAAGTTAGCCAGACGTGGTGGCACACACTTGTAATCCCCGCACTTAGGAGGCAGAGACAGGAGGATGGCGCAGGTTTGAAGCCAGCTGTGCTGGCTTAAGAGACCCTGTTTCCAAATAAAACGTATAAAAATAGGTCTGGGAGTGTAGCCTGAAGGTAGAAGGTTTTCCAGGAACCCCAGTACCACCAAAGAAAAATCCCCAAAAGTTAAATAGTGCTGAGAGTGTAACTCTGGGTTCAACCCCCTGTTACCAAAACTAAACAAGATAAGCAAAAGCCTAAGAAATTAGTGAAACTCAGAGGGTCAAAATTAGATACTTTGCTACAGTCAGACTCCTTTTTCCAAGTGTTCCACTTAACAATGTATATATATATATATATATATATATATATATATACATATATATGTATATATGCACAACTTTCATTGCTTAAAAACCTGTAGTCTGTCTGCTCACTGTGTTGTTTTTACATCTTGGTTTTCCTCTTATTTGCATGCTCTCGTATCTCGGATGCAGAAACTATGTAAAATGCCCATAAGGCCAGATCCATCCCATTCTCACCAGAATCCAGTTCAGTGGGCTCAGCCAGATCTTACTATTCAGGTGGCACACTGCATAATTGCAAGCACTCCCTTGGCCCCTCCAGTGAAGTCTCTTTTCTCAAAAGCTTTACCTGTTGACTTCCCAAGACTATAACAAGGTTAATTGTGTTTCACAAACATAGATTTAATATGGGCAGTGGGGCTTTCCCTGCTAAATGGTCACAGCTGCTGCAGCGATGTCTTATGACCTACCACCAATGTTGACACAGGCCCTAGAAATTTAACCGAAAGAAAAATGCAAAAGATGTTTTTGTTGTTGTTGTTGTTGTTGTTGTTGTTGTTTTTGGTTGTACTGGAGATGGAACCCAGGGGCTTCTACCTCCAGGCTACACTCCCAGACCTATTTTATATTTTTATTTGGAAACAGGGTCTCTGAAGCCAGCTGAGGCTGGCTTCAAGCTTGCGTGATCCTCCTGTCTCAGCCTCCCAAGTGTGGGGATTACAAGCATGCGCCACCATGCCCATCTAAAAGCTCTTTCTTTTTAAAAAAGATAGTTTACATGTGTTTTGTAAATTTCCTCCAAAAGTAAATTTTACATTTTCTTTCTTTCTTTCTTTCTTTCTTTCTTTCTTTCTTTCTTTCTTCTTTTTTTCTTTTTTTCTTTCTTGTAGAACCCCAGAGGAATACTACCTTTGAGCTACAACTCCAGGCCTTTTTAGTTTTTAGTTTGAAACAAGGCCTCTCTAAATCGCTGAGGCTGGCATTGAACCTGAGATCCTCCTTTCTTAGCCTTTCAGATACTTGGATTACAGTCCTGCACCACCACACCACACTTTAACCTGTTGTTTTATTTAACCTTCTGCTGAGCAGTAACATTTCAAACCAATGTCACTTGAAATGTGTTAAAATCGTCACCCAGCCATTGTCTTCCCTGAAAGATAATGTTTCATGAAAAATACTTAAGGTCTCCAAAGAATAGTTATTTTTATTTTTAGAAAGACTTGACATGTTAAAGAATTAGTGCAGTGGTCAGTGGGCAAAAACACAATGTATTGGAACAGTAACAGAAGTGCTTTTTTCTCTTTCTCACTGAGATGAGAGGGGAAGAGAGAAGGGTTGTCATTGGCCTTAGTTTTTTTTTTTTTTTTTTTTTGCTGAATAAGTGAAAAGAAGTGGAAAATGAGGTTCTTCCAATTTCAAACTGTTACAATATGGTTACTTACATGCCCTACAGAGAATTCCTGGAGGCGTGAACCCAGTCACAAATCAGTACATATCAGCATTTTGCATAAAAAGAAAACATCCATATCTGACTCAAGCAACAGTGAAATCAATACAGAAACATTTCCAGAGAAGTCCTGCAGGTTTTTTTATGCATTTACAGCCAGTATATCGTGCAAAAAAACAAAAAAAAATCCCTCTGACTGTTTAATAAATCAACTTTAGATCCTCAACCCCTAAACTTCCAAGATTTTTTTTATCATTGCCTAGAGAGCACCCTGAAGACATGAAACTGCATTTCTTCCCCCTACTGTTTCCATCCTTATTAGATGGTTTATCTCTCTGCTGGCTTTTTGATAGGTTTGAATACTAGGGTTAAATTCTTATCTTAGAGTCTTTCTACTACAGCCTCCTCCAAAGCTCGCAGAATTTCATAAAAAAGAGCAACCAATCAACTACGGAGCCAGCACGCTGCTCTCAGCTGCTTGGCTGGGGCTAGGCCTTTCTCTCAATAGAATTACACCACTTGCACAGTTATATTTGATTGTATTTACCATCAAATGTCTCAACTACCAGGATGAATCAAACAGTTACTTTAGATACTCCAAAAAGCATCCTTGACAGGATTTTGCAAAATTATCAAGAAATTCAGAACATTATTAAAGGTTTTGTTTAGTGCAGAAATCAATCACGTGCAATTCTTTTAAAAGCTGGGCATGGTGGCACAAGCTTGTAATCCCAGTACTTGGAAGGCTGCAACAGGAGGATCACAGGTTCGTGGCCAGCCTCAGCTACTTAAGTGAGGCCCTCCGCAACTTTGTGAGACCCTGTTTCAAAATAAGAAATAAAAATTAGGCTGGGAGTATAGCTTGGAGATAGAATGCTACAGCTTCAAACCCCAGTACTTCTGTTGTTTACTTTTATTGGTGCAATATAATTATCATCATAGTGAGATTCAAAGCATTAATACATGTGCACATCACCTGGTGTATTTATCTAAGTATCTCAACCGAATCCCCCTTCCTCCCTACACATGTTAATGAAATCGGTAGCGATGCCTTCATATATAGACATAACATTATTTGAACTGTTTCCTTCTTCAAGACTCAGTTTTTCCTTTCCCACCTCTTTACTCCAATCCCCCTTAACTATTCTACTAGTCTCTCTTCTTTAATTGAAGTTTCTTTCGCTTCCTATTTTTTCTAGCTTTTACATATGAGAGAAAACTTGTGACCCCTGACTTTCTGAAACTGGCTGATCTCACTTAACATAATATTCTCTATTTTCATCTATTTTCCTGCAAATGGCACAATTTTATTCTTTACTGAAATTTTATATAAATGTGACTAGTGCGTTCTAATGAAGATTTGGGCATTATATAATAAGGAGAAACAAATATTTTCCTCTTAAAGCCTTAACATTCGTGGTCAATAAGCAGAAGGAAGAAATCAGTCAATCAGCATGGTTTGGTTAGGGTACCAATCTTTTTTGCAATGCCAGTAATAATTTGTTTTTGCTAAAACACTTACGGAGTTCTCCCGTTGTACCCCAGTTTCCTTGTGTTAATTGGTAATGATATTGATTTTTCTAAGGGAATAAATGAATTAATATTCAAAAACATGCTTAGATCAACACCTGGTATATAGGAAGTACTCAGTATATTTAGCTGTTACTATTATTAGTGTCTCATGTCGTAAAATCCATAAAAGTTGAAACTGTTTAGTTTATATTTATATTTCTTACACTACTAAATATCAAAAACTCCTTTACATACTAAGTTAATTTTTACTCTGAAACTTAAGAAACGTGTACTGAATTACACAATAGACAAATAGCCCACTTTTACACTTAGTTTAGATAATACTTAAATATATAAAAGTACACTCTTCTTTTACAAATCAGCTATGGTGTAAATGGAGTCATAATGAAATTCCAAATCACCTTTACCACCACCCTATATTCAGGGCCCTGTTTCCATGGCATCTCCTCCATTAAATCCCCACCACCACTTTCCACTCGAAGACTGTTCACTTCCCACACAATTTGTCCCAGTCTTTCTGGTCTCCTAATTATTTCTGTACATAATTATCTGTGTTTCTTTTTCCTTAAAATCAAGAACCATAATGAGCTTATAAATGTTTTCTCCAAGACTCACAGTAAAACACCTTTATCCAGAGTAGGCTCAGAGTCAATGCCCAAGGACTGAATGAATGATTCCGTGAAAGCACACTTGGCACTAGGCTGAGAACCTTGATAGTACAAAGAAACATAATCTCTCCATCATCCCCTCTATTGCAACCCTGTGTCTTAAGGCATCTCTATGTACATGGGCCAAGGGTAGGAACCAATAATGGTCATACTTGTTTTCCAGGAATCATGGTAGATGCAGGAACAGTCTTTGGGGAGTGGTAAATTATTAAAGCGTGGGTGAGTATGATCTTGTTAACCACTCTGCAGATTCTTTCAGGGGAATTCACCTTTATGATGTGTGGAGGGAAGATGGAGAGTCTTGAGTGGGCACTATTGTTTCTTTAAGTGACTCTTAACATTCTTATTCCTTCAAAGACTTTTGGTGTCATTATTCATTGCAGATAAAACCCTCTAGAGAAACTTACAAGGAATCAGACAAAAGCCCCAAGTCACTCTGATTCACTCTCTGAGTAAACCTTGTTCCACATACTACTTTGTTCCTCTCCCAGGAGATAAGCTGGGTCCCTCCTCCATGTAATCTCACAGCGGAACAGGAAGCAGAACCCCGAAGCCAGAAGCGGAGACATTGCAAGACTCCAGGTGCCTGGAGACTCTAAACATCGTGATGCTACAGATGTCGCAAGAGAATCGGCGTGCCAATAAAACAGTGGTGCCTCTGATCCGCCATGTGACTCAGCCGGCTGATCAGGACTATGCGCAACTCTTCAGACGTGCAGCCTGTCGTTCCCTTCCCCCAGGGCCGGCTGACTCTCCAGAGGGTGCCGGGTTCAAATAAAACAGCGGTCTCTGATAACCCGGTCGGTGTGTTTGCCTCCCTCCTAAACCTCCTAACTCTATTTTCAACCTAAAACCAGGGGCATTCTGTCTGACATTTTTGAACACACAATCCATGAAGAAGCATTATCTCAAACTGAGCATGCTCGGAAATGAGACACCCCCTACAGGTGGTGAGGAGTCTGTCCTACATAATACCTGTGGCTTTTAGAAGCTCTATGCCCTCTTTGTTCAGGGAGAATCTGTTTTGAGAATGATCTCTAGGGCTATTCTTTCCTGCTGCAAATAATAAAGGTCTGTCCACTTTTCCATCTCTTGATTGTGCGCATAGACTTCGCTCTCACCAACGGGCAAGTCTACTGCACGTGGCCACTGTGCCTCAAACGGGTGAGGAGTTCAGTGGCTGGAGAGAGGATTGCCTTGGAGCATGGCTCCAGGGAAGATTGCCTTGGCCCTGGTGGGCTTCAGGTAGGTGAGCAGCGTCGTGGTGCCTGGTCAGGCTGGAGAGTGGTACTTTTCACTGGCAATCTGACTACAGGGCAGCCAGCCTGAGCCCAACAGCAGAATAAGCATCTGTGGTCAGCATGCTCAGTTTCCCAGGTTTACCACCCCAGGGAGGAAGGGGGAACTGAAAGGTGGCCAGTGCCCTTTCTGAGCCAGGTGTCTAATACAAAATGCAGGACTCTGGTAGGTTTTATGGAGAGTTCATTTTCTTTCAATTTGGTAATAGTCGCCTTCTAGTTTCTGTTTTTAAAGCCTTGTGACAGATGTGACAAATTAGAAAGAGCAAATCAGGATTTGCAATCTCCCGCTGCCATAAACCAGCTATGATTCCTCCAGCAAGATAGTTTGATCCCTCATATCTGAAAGCAAGGACAGCCATCCCCACCTCACAGGGTTGTGAAGATGAGACATAAATGTATATGACTTGCCTGAACAGGCATTCCAACCAGGCATGGTGGCACACCCCTGTACTTGTGAGGCTGAGGCAGGAGGATCACATATTTTAGGCCAACCTCAGCAGTCTAGTGAGAGCATTTCAAAATCAAAGAAGAAAAAGAGCTGGGAGTAGTCCTTAGGGTAGAATGTCCTAGGTTCAATCCCCAGTATACCCCCTGCAAACATACAATTTTATATAGTTCATATAAGACAGCTACAATTATTTTTAACTTTATTATTATTTCTGTATTTTGATTGCATATCTTAAAGTTTCTAAATAGTCATGATAGAGAAAGATAAGTGTGGGATTCCTTGTTCTTTCTTTAAAAGTACTTACTGACTGGTTCCCATGTACCAGACATATGTTAACAGTGAGGATACTTCAGGGATAATTGTGACCACTTTTCTCATGGGCCTTGTCATGGGCTAGAAAACAATTGGCCCTTGATTATCAAGGATGGCAATACTTTAAAATAAAATGAAAATAATCAAAACTGAGAGGCAGCTGGGCATGGTGGCACATGCTTGCAATCCCAGCATTCAGGAGGCTGAGACAGGAGGATAGTGGTTCACAGCCAGCCTCAGTTACTTAGTGAGGCCCTTTGCAAGTCGGTGAGACTCTATTTCAAAATAAAGAATTAGCCGGGCGTGGCGGCACGCACTTGTAATCCCCGCGCTTGGGAGGCAGAGACAGGAGGATCGCGCAGGTTCGAAGCCAGACTCATTGGCTTCAGAGACCCTGTTTCCAAATTTAAAATAAAATATAAAAATAGGTCTGAGAGTGTAGCCTGGAGGTAGAAGGGTTTCCAGGAACCCCTGTACCACCAAAAATAAATAAATGAATAAATAAATAAATACATACATACATACATACATAAAGAAAGAAGGAAAGAAAGAATTAAATATAAGGCTGAGGGTGTAACTCGGTGGTAGAATGCCCCTGGGTTCCATCCTAATACCGCAAAAAAAAAGAAAGAAAAAGAAAAAAAATACCTGAGAGGCAGCGAAGAATGAGTTGATGAGAACTGAAAATGAGTGCGCTGATAGCACGGTGTGTTTGGAAGCATCTTCCAGAAGTTTGTGGAATGACTAGTAGATTATATCTCTGTACTTCATCTGTAAAATGGAATGAGCAATGTCCCTACCAAATAGCAGTGTTGTGAGGATTTGACAGTGCTCGAGGCCTCCTCACAGGGTTCTTGGGAGGACTTAACGAGTGCTTGGGATGCACTTGGAACAGTGTTTAGCGTCCAGTGTTGTGCTATTCATTCATCAGCTATGATGGCCATGGCTGCTCTGGAATGCCCTACAGAGGCCCGTGTATAAAAGCCCGGGTCCCCAGCTTGGCACCTTTGGAAGCTGAAACTTCAAGATGTGGGGTCCAGCAGGAAGTTTTATTTTATTGGGAACCTGCCCTCAGAGGGAACAGTGAGACATTATTCTCTTTCTCTTTTCTCACCTCCCTACCATAAAGTGGGCAGCTTTACTCTGCCACACGCCCCTGCCATGACACAATACTTCTCCACCCGCACTACACGCCCGGCATCAGAGGCCTGGGAGCAATGGCTGGAACTCCAAAACCAGAAGCTAAAATAAACCCTTTCAATTAATTAATTAACTAATTAATTAATTGCAATACTGAGAATTCACCCCAGGGCATTCTACCTCTGAGCTACACCTATACCTCCAGCCCCATATTTTATCCTTTATTTTGAAATAGGATCTCACTAAGTTGCAGAGGCCTCACAAAGTAGCTGAGGCTGGCCACGAACCTGCCACCCTCCTGTCTCAGCCTCCCAAAGTACTGAGATTACAAGTGTTTGCCACCACATTCGGCTTAAACCCTTTCTCTTTAGAAGTTATTTTATCTCAGGTATTTGTTAGAGTGATGGAAAGTTGAGTAACACACTGTTCATGTGCTTGAGGAATAGACTTGCAGGAATATGGAAGCCAGTGTACGGCCAGGTAGCAAGGGCCCTTGCTTGCATACTGCATTCAGGTTACAGAAGTTTTGCAGGAAGGCTGAGTACTTCCAGGTGAGCTATGGGAGAGGAGAAGGAAAAAGAAGGCCCTCCTGATAGAGTGGTGCACTGCAAAAGCTACTTAAAGTCTAGCTCAGCTAGTCAATGCAGTCTGATATATATTTTTATATGGTCCATATATGTAATAAAAATTACAGTAGTCACATTAAAGAAAAATAAGAAAATGAAAAAAAGTGAGTCTTTATTTTTGTTTTTCTGTGGTACTAAGGATTGAACCCAAGAAATTCTACCTCTGAGTTACACCCCCAGCTCTTTTTAAATTTTATTTTGTACAGAATCTTGCCAAATTCCTGAGGGTTTTCCTCTGAGCCACAACCCCAACCCTCTTTATATTTTTTGTTTTGTTTTGAAACAGGGTCTAGTTAGGTGTCTGACAGTCTCATAAGGCTGAGGCTGTTCTCAAATTTGCAATCTTCAGTCTCAAACTCCAAAGAACTGGATTTATGAGCCACCATTCCAACTTAAGAGGCATTTTCCTCATCTCTTCAATAGAAGTTTTAAACATGTATTGATACAACTCTCTCCTATCTCACAGTTAAGGTCATGGGCACGTGAAGTCCTTACTTTCTCAGTACCTAGTAATTATTTGGCACTATAAACTGCAGCCAGAACGTGTGTGGGTTTAAATTTCAACTCTGTCATTTACTAGGGAAACGAACATCACGTAACTTCTGTGTGCCTCAGTTTCCCCAAACGTGTCATGTAGTTAATACTACTCCTTAGCTCATAGGTTGGTCTATGTCTCATAATAATTTCCAGCATATAGTAAGGACAGGGCAGATGCTTGTTAAATGAATTTGCTTCCCTGCCCTTATGGAATGTGTCCTTTTTATTAATAGCATCTTTTGTGTCTTCATCAAGGAATTTAGATCTTATTTGCATGCCAAATGATAATATCACTACTCTCTTTTTTTAATTAATTCCAAACATTTTCATTAAAGTTATTGGTCAGAGAGTGTCTGGCCTTTAAACCTATATTTTTGTCTTCTGAATGTGGAATATTGCAATAACAAAGAAACTTTTGCTACTGGTGATTATTTGACAGATGTGTTTTTAACATTTAAATACAAGATAACGATAAAAACTAATTGGTAGAAGTGGGACTTCTATTTAAAAAAATATTTCTCTATATATTTTCTATTCTTTCTCCAGAATTTAGAATGTTTATTTATTTTTTTTTTTTTTGCTCCTTAGTTCTTAGGAGAATGAAAACATTAATAAAAGAGAGCATCCAACTTAATTTGTTGTTTGTTCTGTTTTATTAAATACCCATTAAGTGCTATATGAAATACACCAAGATAATGAAGTCAGGAATTAAAAAATCTAGTAACCATTTCAGGATATGGTGTCCCTAATTCTGGATTATAATGGTGTCTAGTTTGTGCCAGGCTCCACAATCAATAGTTCATGAAAGGGATGAAATAATTACACTAAGCAGGTTGGAATGTGGTTGATTCTACACAGGCCATGGGACTCCTGGAATAAATGAACCTACTTTACACACACTTGATGGAGGAGCTGGGTCTCCCAGGATGAATGTACATCCCAGGGAGACAGAGCCTATGACCCTAGAGATAGGGGAACACATCCCGGGCTGTGGAGTGGGTTGTTCGGGGAAGGCTTGTAAATAACTTATCACGAGACAACGTTGCCAGGGCCTGGTAAGTGGAAACTTCCTATTTCTGAAGGATAAAGGAGAAATTTATTTTCCATGGGAAAAGCCAAGCAGGCTTCACACCGTAGACCTTCCATAACATTTAGGATTTCCAATTCTTTTATGCTAAAGCAAAAATTAACTCTAACTGAAGACGCCAATGCCTTTAATACAGTCACACCAATTTTCTCTCTGATGTGGTGTTAGGGATAAATCCCTGGAGAAGCCGTTCTCTTTGTTTTCCCATGAATTCTCTGATGTTGGGAAATGCATGTGCTTTAAGTAAAGGAGTCCCTTGTATTTATTTTCCTTGAGAAAGCCATGTGCCTTTTTGTGTATAAGTGTGGTACTAGGATTGAACCCAGGGGCATTCTACCTCTGAGCTATTCCCCCCAGGCCGATTTATTTATTATTATTATTTTTAATTTTGAAACAGGATCTCACTAATTTTCTGAGGGTCTTGCTAAGTTGCTAAGGCTGGCCGCAAACCTGCGATCCTCCTCACTCAGCCTCCTAAATACTGAGATTACAGATATGTACCACCATGAGTGACACATATCCAAATAGTTCTTTCCTGTCCCTTTCAGAGTTTAAGAGAGAGAGGAAAAGCAGGAAAAATAAGTAAAGATGAAACAGGAAGGAGCTGTGGACTCAAAGAAAGAAGCAGCGAGCATCACCTGTACAAAACAAATTGCATCATTAATTCACGCATCCCTCTTGATATCTGCTTTCAAAGCAACTGGCACTAAATTAGAAACAAAAAGGTGTCATTTCTCCAGTGGATTTATTTTCAGGTCTGCAAAAAATTGAGTCTTAGTGCAAGTAGATAAATGACTCTTGAATGTTGGTCTATTAGAGAACATTAGGAGATGATATCATTATAGGGCTTTGAATTAAAAGTAAACACAGAAAAGGTAGCCCAAGTCCTCCAAATGAGAAACTAGACATTTCTGTGACCCTGAGTGGTCCAAACCACACGTCCAAATGACAGGACAAGCTGGCCGTTCCCTAAGCTTACTTTCACTTCTATATTTAAGTCAAATATTAGGTATCAGATAACTTGGGCAGTTGCCAAATTTTTGTGTTATGAATCTGGTAAGATTATTATAAGTATACGTTTTCTTAATTCAAGACAAAGAATCCTTGGTATCATTTTTATCTACTTAATTTAGTAACCTAATTTATAGACTTAACTAATTACTGATGATGACTTTAGGGTTTTTATAGTATTACAATAATAACTTGAATAAAACTATGTTAACTCAGGGTCTTAAACTTTTATATAAACAGTTTTGGCATATCTTATCTACTTTGTGATCTATCATAGACAATCCAATTATGACGAGAAATCATGTGCTGCTTGAAGTATCCATTTAAGAACCCCAATCAGAGGCTTGGCATTAAAAATTAGGTATGTGAAGAATTAAGTATTAATATGAAGTTCTAAATATAGAAATTTGTTCACTAATAAGGTCTAAAGCTTGAAAAATTAGGCCAGTGTGGTGCTTTACAAACTAAATAGTTACAGTTAAAATCAAAATCGGGAACTTCAAACAAATATTTAGATTCTACTCCTTTGAAGTTGAGTAAAGGGATAGGAGTAACCATAAACAAATGCCAAGTTGATTTTTATTTGGGTTTAAATATCAACTTCATAGTATGCTTTTCTTTTTATACGTACCGGTCTGAATAGTTCTAGAAGTTTCTTAATTTACAAGTGAAGAAGTTTCAGTTTTAAATTAACCATATTTCATTCTGATATGAAAAAAATTATACATACTTAGGATAACAAATGCTAACATTTCTAATTAATATCTTATGTGTAGAAAACAGAAAAATTAGACATATAGAGAACAAACTATGTCCTCATGGAAAAGAAGAAGTATTTATGATTTTATTTTATGACTAAAATTTCATACTTAAAAATTATAAGAATAAATTGTTCACGTAGAAAATCTTCAACAATCATGTGTCTAGGTCATGCTAAACACCATTCACTACTGTACTCCATGGTAAATAGAGTTTTTAGTTAGAAATACCTGAATTTGAATATTTGAAAGATCTCTGCTACTTTCTAGTTCATCTTTTTTAAGCATTTTCTCAGCCTCAATGTCCTCATCTGTTCAATGGCTTACTATTTAAAGCTTGTTTTGAAAATGTAATAAAGTAATGCATGAAAGGGCTTAAGACAATTCTGACACATACAGGAGCTCAACTGAGGGAAGAATATCTTTTGATTAAGATTCTACTATGAGTCAGTATTAATAGTACTTTCTTATAACAATACCTAGGAGCCCTTATTTATGTTCTTCTTTAAAAATACATGCATAGATACAGAACAAGGGTTGATCTGGCCGATCTTACAGTGAATCTCCCCTGAGTCTTTCTTTAAATGTTTAGTAGCCCTTGAGCTTCCTCTTACTAAGTGCTATTCATACCCAGGACTGGCTTCACTGAGCTTAACAGGACCTACTTTGGGAGAAAATATGTGCACTTCTGCCCAGTAAATGGCAATTCTGGTTTACACACTAGTTACAATGGTGGTATTAGGGCAACATTAGCTGACAAAGTACGATTTATGATGTACTTTTTCATTCACTCTGAAAAAAATTGTTAGTTTGAAAGTCCCAGATTTTCTAAAATGAAATCCAGAATGTTTTAAATTAAAACCATTTCTTTAAAAGGTCCCGATTACATACTGATCTTTCAGCGAAGGATAAATATTAAGCCAATTTTGAGACTGTAGACAATATGCAATTATTTCAAATAATTGCCAAACGGTGAGAGAACCATCTCTATGCATCCTGGTGTATCAACTTGCTAGACTTATGTAGACATTTATTTTATTTCACAATTCCATCTGTGTGGAACAGGTGGCTAAGTTGGCCTATGTGCTGGCCAAGTTCGCGAACAGTTTGAAGATTGGAACTCACAGCAAGGAGACAGGGTGCTCCCACTTTGGAATGCAAATCTCCTTTGGGCAAGTCATGGGGCAAGGTCCATCTATTCCTCAGGATTCTGTCTCTGGCTGGACTCAAGAATGAGTAACTTGGTGATATGTGTTTGGAACACAGCAGAGAATGATGACGTCTACTCATTTTATCAACATGCTCAGTTCCATTTGTGCATGTCTCAGGGGTCCCTTGTTAGTATATGAAACCTTGCATATTTTGATTACTGTTTTCTTTTGCAAGGACAGATATAAACATAGGCTTCCATGAAATGAGAAAAAAAATCTTACGTGGGATTCATTATTCGCTCATTCTTTTTAAGTCAAAATGAGCTAGCTGAAGCCACAAAAGTGAGCCCCAGTTCTCACTAAGGCTATCATTCCTAAGGGTGAGACTTTCCATTTTGATTAAGGACAATGTCCTAAAAGTGAATGAGAGCAAAACCTAAAATCATTCACGGGAACAAATATGTCCAATCTTTAATTATAAAATCTTTCTACATTGAAAATACAATGCATAATAATATATACTAAAGTTGAGGAAGAAGATTGAGCTGTTTTTGAAAAATTATTGTATACATCCATGGCTTTAAACCAATTCTATAATATGATTAAATTTTGATTTTCATAATTATACATCCTATGTAATGAAAGGGCCTTGGTAATTTTGAGAGGAGAGAGTAGGTGATACAAAAGATATTACCATTAGAAGTTTATGAGCCTAAAAGTCAACATAATAAAACACTGTGATCTTAAAGGGAGGCTATGTAAATGTGCTACCATAGTAGTTAAGTATATAAATGACTTCCCTACTTACATGGACTTCTGCATAGCTCCTACATACATCATGCAAATATATATTTACCAAAGAGACCTTTGAGAATATATCAGACCTGAGAACTTTGCTTACTTAAAAATATATTAAATAAATTATCTTGATTCAGAAAAATTATATTAGCACTGCCAGAATTAGCCTGTGGTCTATTATTTAAACAGATATCCTATATTTTTATGAGGAATGGATCGGCTACTCAATAATTTTTAGAATTTAGTCAGAAGAAAAACAAAGCAAAATGCCCTCTCTCCTAAATTATTATACAAACACAAATTCATATGCTTTTTACCAGTCACTGAAAGATTTTTCTGCCATAAGCAAGCCTACTGTGTAGAAGAAATGCTACTCACTATTTTCAAGCATTTTTTAGAAAGAAAAATTATTTAATAAATACTCATAATATGGAATTTTGTTTTAAAATCTCTCAAAACTATCCCAGATATTCTCAAGGTAAGTCACTGAAGCTTGTCTGGTCAGTCATGAGCTAAATGCACCATTTGCAATGTGTATGGACAACATTCCTATTCTCACTTTAAAGTGAGATAAAATATCTAGCTCTTCCTGAACACTTTTTTTTCTTCTGGTTACTTTAAATATCAGGTTAGAAAGTAGTTTGAAATATATAAAGGAATGTAAGCATGCAAGTCCACTTAAATGTTGATTTAATTATCATTGGGATGCTAATGATTCATCAATAGCTTTTCCTGTATGCATGTGTGTGATAGATATTATATTATACTTAATAATATAATGATAATTTATTACTACTCAGATTTATTTTATTCATAATGAAATTTTGCCAATGTGAAATTGAATCAAAACAACAGCATTCTCCTTTCTTCCCTCTTCTTTTTACATATTCCTAAATGACCCAATTTATGAACATGCCAGTTGATACTCCTTTCTCTGGTTTTTATTCCTCCTTAGCAAAGAGAAATCACAGATGCATCAGCATAGACAAACTGCTGCATTCAGTGAAGCTGACACACTTATAGAGTCCTGCTTGCCAAAAATAGGATTTCATCTGTACTGGAATTTTTTTTCCCTCTGAACCAGTTTAGCCAATGCTGTAGTAAACGTCAACTTTGAGATTGCAGAACAGAGAATGCAACATTCAGTAGGTGGCGCTTCAACACAGCCCACCTGCTTCCAGAGCTTCCGGGTGTACTCAACTTTCTTTTTTTTTTTTTTTTTTTTTTTTTTTTAATTAATTTATTTTTTAAATTGGTGCATTGTAGTCATATATCAATCACATTGGAGTACAAGACTTGAGAGGATATACAAGCACACATCATCCAATTAGCCCTCCTGCAGCCCCCGTCCCATTCCCTCACCCTCCCTCCATCCCACACTTCTTTGGTGATTTACTTTGATACATTTGTTTATGTACCTCCTGCATTTTAAAGAGGCTCCGTCCTCCAGTATTACATACCCTCTGATTGGTCACATTAGTTGCTTCACTATAGGGCCCTTTCTATAGCTCAACCTCTTCCTGTTGCCCGTTTCCTCCTAGTTATTGCTGATTAAGGGAAGCGTCTGATTTATATTTTCTGCGATATTTCTCTGTGCATGCTGCGTTGCAAGTACCAATCCCACTCTTGATGGTCCCAGTAGTGCCCTGGCTACTCAGTGGACTGATCCAGACCTCGCTGGCTCACGCAGCGGCCTTGCCTCATGGGAGGACCCAGTTCTGGTCTCGCTGGCCCCTGAACCGGTCAAACCCCTAAGCTGGCTTTTGTCCCGACCTTGGAGGCCGCAGGAGTGAACTTGCCTCACGCCAGGCTCCGATGCTGGCCATTGGCCCCTGCACCAGTCTAACCCCTTGGCAGGATTCCAGTCCCGGCCTCGGAGGCCCCGACACTGGTAATGCCTCACGGCAGGCTCCGATGCCGGCCTCACTGGCCCCAGCACCGGCCTAACCCCTCGGCAGGCTCTTATCCTGGCCTCGAGGCCCCAGTACCGGCCTTGCCTCAAGGCAGGCTCCGATGCCGGCCTCGCTGGCCCCAGCACCAGCCTAACCCCTCAGCAGGCTCTTATCCTGGCCTCGGAGGCCCCAGTACCGGCCTTGCCTCACGGCAGGCTCCGATGCCGGCCTCACTGGCCCCAGCAGTGGCCTAACCCCTCGGCAGGCTCCGATCCCGGCCTCAGAGGCCCCAGTACCGGCCTTGCCTCAAGGCAGGCTCCGATGCCGGCCTCGCTGGCCCCAGCACCGGCCTAAACCCTCGGCAGGCTCTTGTCCTGGCCTCGGAGGCCCCAGTACCGGCCTTGCCTCACGGCAGGCTCCGATGCCGGCCTCGCTGGCCCCAGCAGCGGCCTAACCCCTCGGCCGGCTCCGATCCCGGCCTCGGAGGCCCCAGCACTGGTCATGTCTCAAGGCAGGCTCTGATGCCGGCCTCGCTGGCCCCAGCACCGGCCTAACCCCTTGGCAGACTCTTATCCTGGCCTCGGAGGCCCCAGTACCGGCCTTGCCTCACGGCAGGCTCCGATGCCGGCCTCGCTGGCCCCAGCACCGGCCTAACCCCTCGGCAGGCTCTTATCCTGGCCTAGAGGCCCCAGTACCGGCCTTGCCTCACGGCAGGCTCCGATGCCGGCCTCACTGGCCCCAGCAGCGGCCTAACCCCTCGGCAGGCTCTGATCCCGGCCTCAGAGGCCCCAGTACCGGCCTTGCCTCACGGCAGGCTCCGATGCCGGCCTCGCTGGCCCCAGCAGCGGCCTAACCCCTCGGCAGGCTCCGATCCCGGCCTCGGAGGCCCCAGCACTGGTCATGCCTCAAGGCAGGCTCCGATGCCGGCCTCGCTGGCCCCAGCACCGGCCTAACCCCTTGGCAGACTCTTATCCTGGCCTCGGAGGCCCCAGTACCGGCCTTGCCTCACGGCAGGCTCCGATGCCGGCCTCGCTGGCCCCAGCACCGGCCTAACCCCGCGGCATGCTCCGATCCCGGCCTCGGAGGCCCCAGCACTGGTCATGCCTCACGGCAGGCTCCGCTGCCGGCCTCGTTGGCCCCAGCAGCGGCCTAACCCCTCGGCAAGCTCTTATCCTG
Organism: Muscardinus avellanarius; assembly: GCF_963383645.1. Taxonomy (NCBI): domain Eukaryota; kingdom Metazoa; phylum Chordata; class Mammalia; order Rodentia; family Gliridae; genus Muscardinus; species Muscardinus avellanarius. The sequence continues at coordinate 67,460,142 of NC_137800.1, forward strand.
GCCTCGGAGGCCCCAGTACCGGCCTTGCCTCACGGCAGGCTCCGATGCCGGCCTCGCTGGCCCCAGCACCGGCCTAACCCCTCAGCAGGCTCTTATCCTGGCCTCGGAGGCCCCAGTACCGGCCTTGCCTCACGGCAGGCTCCGATGCCGGCCTCACTGGCCCCAGCACCGGCCTAACCCCTTGGCAGGCTCCGATCCCGGCCTCAGAGGCCCCAGTACCGGCCTTGCCTCAAGGCAGGCTCCGATGCCGGCCTCGCTGGCCCCAGCACCGGCCTAACCCCTCGGCAGGCTCTTATCCTGGCCTCGGAGGCCCCAGTACCGGCCTTGCCTCACGGCAGGCTCCGATGCCGGCCTCGCTGGCCCCAGCAGCGGCCTAACCCCTTGGCAGGCTCCGATCCCGGCCTCAGAGGCCCCAGTACCGGCCTTGCCTCACGGCAGGCTCCGATGCCGGCCTCGCTGGCCCCAGCAGCGGCCTAACCCCTCGGCAGGCTCCGATCCCGGCCTCAGCGGCCCCAGCACTGGTCATGCCTCACGGCAGGCTCCGATGCCGGCCTCGCTGGCCCCAGCACCGGCCTAACCCCTCGGCAAGCTCTTGTCCTGGCCTCGGAGGCCCCAGTACCGGCCTTGCCTCAAGGCAGGCTCCGATGCCGGCCTCACTGGCCCCAGCAGCGGCCTAACCCCTCGGCAGGCTCCGATCCCGGCCTCGGAGGCCCCAGCACTGGTCATGCCTCAAGGCAGGCTCCAATGCCGGCCTCGCTGGCCCCAGCACCGGCCTAATCCCTCAGCAGGCTCTTATCCTGGCCTCGGAGGCCCCAGCACCGGCCTAACCCCTCGGCAGGCTCTTATCCTGGCCTCGGAGGCCCAAGTACCGGCCTTGCCTCATGGCAGGCTCTGATGCCAGCCTCGCTGGCCCCAGCACCGGCCTAACCCCTCAGCAGGCTCCGGTCCCGTCCTCGGGGGCCCCAACACTGGCCTTGCCTCACGGCAGGCTCCGATGCCGGCCTCGCTGACCCCAGCACCGGCCTAACCCCTCAGCAAGTTCCGGACCAGACCTCGGAGGCCCTAGCACAAGCTTTGCATCATGGCAGGCTCCAATGCCGGCCTCGCTGGCCCCAGCATCGGACTAACCCCTCTGCAGGTTCCAATCCCGGCCACGGAGGCCTCAGTAGTGGCCTTGCCTCACAGCAAGCTCAGATGTCGGCCACTGGCCCCAGCGCCCGCCTAACCCCTCAGCAGGTTCCGATCACTGTCTCTGTGGTTATTATTTCAAAGGTTCCAGTTGTAATGTATCAGATCTCTGCCTCCCCCGAATATTGGCCACTGGCATTGTCACTGCCTCCACCGTTTCAAATCCTTCCCAGGCTCTTTTTCCACTCTGAAAGTTGTCCAGTGTTCCTAAGCATGCGTGATGGTAGCATTCGACATTTAGTGTAATTTCTCCAAAAAAATAAAGTTGGTAAGATCCGGTTTCTGCTTCTCCTGAATACAAGTCTCCACCACCATCGCGAAGAACTCTTTCAACACCGCATTTCTCCTTGGTCTCCGCTAAGCTCTCTCCTTATATGTGATGTCTGAGATTCTTAACAATATAGAGAAATAGCAGTCCTCTTTCACGGCGAATTTTTCCATAAGTTCCAGTGCATTTAGATAAGTTTTGTCTGCATCTCCAGTGTCCTGGCATCCATAACGGCTTTCTTACCACCTCTCCGATATTTTTCTTTATCTTTTTCTGTTCTGAGCCCGGTTTCTCCAGGGGTCTGGCGTGCTACTCGCAGTTCGGCTGGGACCCAGAGTCCCGCGACCCGGGCCCCATCTGGCATGCCCAGCCCGCGACCCCCGCCCAGAACCCAGCGTCTTACTGGGTCCGGTTTCTCCAGGGGTCTGGCGTGCTACGCGCAGTTCGGCAGGGGCCCAGAGTCCCGCGACCCGGGCCCCATCTGGCGTGCCCAGCCCGCGACCCCCGCCCAGAACCCAGCGTCTTACTGGGTCCGGTTTCTCCAGGGGTCTGGCGTGCTATGCGCAGTTCGGCAGGGGCCCAGAGTCCCGCGACCCGGGCCCCATCTGGCGTGCCCAGCCCGCGACCCCCGCCCAGAACCCAGCGTCTTACTGGGTCCGGTTTCTCCAGGGGTCTGGCGTGCTACGCGCAGTTCGGCAGGGGCCCAGAGTCCCGCGACCCGGGCCCCATTAGGCGTGCCCCGCCCGCGACCCCCACCCAGAACCCAGCGTCTTACTGGGCCTGGTTTCTCCAGGGGTCTGGCGTGCTACGCGCAGTTCGGCCCGGGGCCCAGGGTCCCGCGACCCAGGCCCCGGCTTTTGTGCGCCGCGCGCAACCCCTGCCCAGAACCCAGCGTCTTACTGGGCCTGGTTTCTCCAGGGGTCTGGCGTGCTACGCGCAGTTCTGCCTGGGGCCCAGAGTCCCGCGACCCGGGCCCCATCTGGCATGCCCAGCCCGCGACCCCTGCCCAGAACCCAGCGTCTTACTGGGTCTGGTTTCTCCAGGGGTCTGGCGTGCTATGCGCAGTTCGGCAGGGGCCCAGAGTCCCGCGACCCGGGCCCCATCTGGCGTGCCCAGCCCGCGACCCCCGCCCAGAACCCAGCGTCTTACTGGGTCCGGTTTCTCCAGGGGTCTGGCGTGCTACGCGCAGTTCGGCAGGGGCCCAGAGTCCCGCGACCCGGGCCCCATTAGGCGTGCCCCGCCCGCGACCCCCACCCAGAACCCAGCGTCTTACTGGGCCTGGTTTCTCCAGGGGTCTGGCGTGCTACGCGCAGTTCGGCCCGGGGCCCAGGGTCCCGCGACCCAGGCCCCGGCTTTTGTGCGCCGTGCGCAACCCCTGCCCAGAACCCAGCGTCTTACTGGGCCTGGTTTCTCCAGGGGTCTGGCGTGCTACGCGCAGTTCTGCCTGGGGCCCAGAGTCCCGCGACCCGGGCCCCATCTGGCGTGCCCAGCCCGCGACCCCTGCCCAGAACCCAGCGTCTTACTGGGTCTGGTTTCTCCAGGGGTCTCGTACTCAACTTTCTAATACCTGTGGTGAATCTTAGAGGCTTGGCCCAATTTGCTAACACTGCAGCGAGCTTGTTGTCCCAGGCAATAAGGATGCATGCCAAGTACAGCTGAAACATCAAGTAGAAAGAACTATTACCATAGGTCCTGGTAATTATTTTCACATGCGTATACACACACACACACACACACACAAGCACACATTTTATGCTTACCTACATTAGCTAAGATTAAAATCCAGAAAAAAGAACAATCCTAAAATATGGATATTACAAAAATATCATCTTCCTATTTGTTTTTATTAGGTTTACATTTTTCTCATATGTCTGTCATAATTTTCCTCCTTAAAAAGCAATTTTGCAATTTTTTGCATCATTCATTCTTAGAAAAATAGATTTTTCTCTTTCAAATAATTTTTACTATTTAAACAAATGAAAGAGTGTGTGAAAATGTCAATAGTTCCTTTTTTAAAAAAAATCCAATGAAAGAGACCTTCTAAAGTAATGTTCCCTAACATGTCTATAAATTGACAGAAATGAGGATGATTAAGTGGACAATAAGCCACGTGTCATTGACAAGAGGAATAGAGATGCCTCGAGAAAGATGTACTATAAAGGGATTTGGTGCACGAAGAAAGCTCCCTCTGGTCCACGGACCTAAAGATATCTGCAAACTTCTCCCAGGAAAGATAAGGGAAGAAAGCAAAGCACTTCAACAATAACCAGCCATTCATCAGAGAGGAGATGAGAAGCTGACAACTGCTCCTTTTTGAACTTGTTGGCCAATATTTAGGGTTCAGAATATCATCAGAGCTATTTTAGATTGCTGTATAAGTTTTTGCTTTATTAAAATTTTCCAAACATACAGTATTTTCTACTTGAAAATATCATTATATTAGAAAAGTTCTTCCTTTGTTTTCAAAGACTGTGCATTTCATTCTGCTGATTTTGTATAAATTAAATTGAAATCTACATTTTTTAGGATACTAGTCAGAAGAGCAAGTAAATATAAAATAACAGTTACTTAATAACATTGATCTGAAAATTTAACTCACATAAATAATGGCATTTATAATTCATATGAAAATAAAATAAATGAATGAAAATAAAGAAATAAAAATCAAGTTTTGTTTTTTTCTTAGTTATCTATTATTTCCTCTGCAATCCATAGAAACCAAAGCATTTTGAACTCTAATATGTTTCTGAAAAACTTTCAGAGAATAAATCATAATAAAACAATAAAGCAGAGCTAGTTGCGTGATTTTCAAAAATAACCAGTGATTCGAATATTGAATGTGTTCTCTCCTCCTTCAAAGAGAAATAGAAAAAAAGAAAAACTGTCAGCGTGTTCCATCTTTGGTCTACATTTCTTGATAGAATTATTACAGATTTTAAAAAAGTGAATTCAAATTCAATCTTGAAAATTTCTTTTCTCTCAGAATGACTCTACTTATCATCACTGTTTCACGCTTCTGTTTCCTTTCCTAAGAAACACATCTTTCCCGGATGTGCACGTTGCTCGATTAGACTTTAATACTCACTCTCATTGTCTGTAGATTTTAATATATCTTCCCTATGAAGAAGAAGAAAAAGGCCCCTCTAAAATTTCACATCTTTACTATTAGAATATATTGACATCCCTTGCTTCGTTGACTTTTTATTACAGTCCTGAGGTAAGAAAAAAAAAAAAAAAAAACTGCCCGACTGCCAGTGTCAGTTTAGCTCTTTGCTATGATTCCAAGTGAAAATTTCTGGCATTTTCTTTTCGCTTTTAGCTCCATGGAGTTTTGTTTGCATTCCATCCTATTTTCAGTAGAAGTCAGGTTAAAAATAAATTTGAAAAACTTAGGATATAAATGTATATATTTTTTTCCTTTTCCAAAGGTTTTATGCCACAAAATGCCAACATAAAGGATGGTATTGCCTCAGCCCCCTTGGCCGCTGCCACCCGGGTTGCGCCCTGGCATCTGTCAGCCAGGACCACTCCAACCCGGGTCCTGCTGAGCTGAGATTATGGCTGCCTCCCCCAGTAAAGGGCCACGCGGCTCCAGAGCCAAAACACGGGACCATCTGATGCGAGACTGGCCTAATGGAAGTCCAGCATGGGGCTAAATGAGTTTCTAGCACTGCTGGGTGAGGGCTAATGACGAACAGCTCCCTGGGCTCGCTGCTGCTGTTGGTATCTTTGTTGGGGCATATGGCAGTTGGCTGAATGCCTTACTGTGCGATTTCCTCTTAGATTTATCCTGAGAATGTGTGCTCTCCTTCCTCTCTGGCTGTCTTTGGCCTCCCCTTCCCTTGGCTCTGATGGTCTCTCTGAATGATTGTTGGCTCATAAATACCAGCATTCAGAAGTATGGTGAGAGACTACTGTTATTATTGTTATTATTATTGTTTTATTATTTTTAAATTTGGGTGGGAAAGCAGAAAAATGAAAGAAAGAATGATATTGACAGTTATACCCGGTGGGTGTTTCTGTTTCCTTTGGTGCATTAGAGCTAAAAGCATAAATTTCACAGAACCACAGAAACGAGCTCCTCCATACTTGTTGAATGCAGCAGTGCTAACTGAACGCACTTCCTTTGTCACGTGCTTTCCTGTTCTTCCTCCTTCCCATTTTACAAGCCATCATGTATGCCATGTATGTAACATTTTATAAGTGACAATCAGTATGCAATTTCAGAATGGTAAAAATTCTCAAGTCAATTTCATGTTAAGCTGTCATCAATACTACAAGAAATCACAGTTATTAGACTCCTCACTATCCTAGACCTAAGGATGCTTCAGGAGAGAAAAAATGGGGGGAGGCTCTAATTTTTTTTATACTTTTATTGATGCACTGTCATTATACATTACACTGAGATTTGAAGTGATACAAACATATATCCACACACACCTTGATGTGTTTCCCTCCACATCCCACCCTAGTGAGACCGGAAATGATACCTTCATTTACGGACATAATATTATCTGTTTTGTTTTATTTCTCAGTCCTTCCTTTTCCTCTTCCGACTGCTCTCTCCCAAACTCTTTTCATTGTTCTAATGGTGTCTCTCCTCATTTATCTAGGGATCCTATTTTACAGGCACATCACACTGATACATTTTGGGTTTGGGGGTTATGTGTTTGATAGAGGTAGAATCAAATCATAATTTGAATCATTAGGGAAAATACCTTGAAAAATTAAAGCAATCATCAAAATCCTAGAAACGTTTCAAAATGTAGATTTTGCTCTTCTGACATTTCAGATTTGTGAAATATAAATAAATGCTTTACTGCCAATTTGTATATTTTACTATTGCCAGATCTAATTGTATATGAATATGGTTTATTCAAATCAGTGATTTTTTTCATAGACCTAGTTTTTTATTTCTCTCATTAAATTATATAAAGTTTGACGATTTAAAAAGATTTATTTTGAAGGCCTAATATAATGATGTATTTCATCCTTTACATTAGAAAGTTACACACTGAGACCAACAGGATTAGGCAGGCGATTGTAAAGCTTAGTTATTTTGATATTGAATGGCGTGGCTTTTGTCTCTCTTGGCTAAGGCAGTTTCCTTTTGTCGCTGTCATTAAACTTATGCTTCTCTCAGAAAACTCCAGGACTTAAATACATTGTGAAATTTGCATAGCTGCAAGTAATAGACGGTTCTAAGTATAAATGGTCCTTTCATAAACTTGTTCTGAAGAATTCTAAATGAAATTTCTTGAAAATCACATGTTTCTTACTGAATGAACCCATTCGTGGGGAGGTTCCACATGGGCTCCAGGTGGTCCCCCGTGTCAGCCACGCGGTCACCAATATGATCTAAATGAAATTGTTTTCTTGTAAATCGCATGGTGCAGAGATACTGTCACGTTCCTTGTGCCGTATGCCCCATTTTAATTTATTCCCATGACAAAAACTCCATTAATATAATTTTGGAACAAAGTAAAAAATGATAAGAATTTTCTGTGTCACTGAAAAACTAAGCCTGCTTTCTTTAAGATAATATTATTGTTTGAAAAATGCAAAAAAATTCCACTTGCCCATTTTTAAAATTTCTTCTTAGTGCAGATATTGTTTTCAAAGTATTGAATTGCTTTTCAGTCTGCAAGATTGAGGCAAATTAGAATAGTTTCCCTGAATTTTTATATATTGCTTCATGAGCAGTCCAGAATTTTTTTTCAAAGCTACATTTTTTTGTTTTAGTCTCCTAAGTTAATGAGCATGTTTATTGATAGGTTTATCCTTTAGAGGCTTGTTTTGAGTAAATTGAAAACTGCCTCTCTTTTTCAGCCATTACAACTGTGTTTTTCTTATGATTTCTTATCTTCAGAGAAGGAGAGAAGGTATAATAGAAAAAACAATGCACTAAAAAGCCAGGGAGCCTGAATTATCACCATTTCATCACCTTGGAGGAAAATGCCCTGTTAAAAATTATGATAGCCACAAATGTGTTGATCCATTGTGTGACAGACACGATATCTTTCATTGTTATGTCAGTTTATCATCACTGAGTCACTGGAGTTTAGAGAACTTTAGAAACAGGCCCAGAGTGTCACAGATAGGGAGGAACACACAAGGCTTCCAGCATCTATAATTTCAGACCTTGAAATTTCTTTCCACCATCAAAAACATTGAATCTCTTTGAGCTACGGTTTTGGTCTAGAAAAGCTAGGGTTTGGAATAGAAAGTTTCTGAGCTTTAATTCAGCTATTAACTTCCAGTTGACTATAATTTGCAAGGAGAGCCTTCTCGATATTAATGCAATGAATGTTAATGTAATTGAATAGAAGAGTTATTCAAGGCATAGGAGAAAAAATTTCCTTTCAGAGAGCCTTACAGAGGTGGTTTCTGCAGCAAGCCATTCAGTTTCTGGATTTTGATAGTGTAATCACAGTATTGATTTCTAAAGTTTTTTTTTTTTAACAAATTAGTTTTTCTAGAAGAAAAGAAATAGAAATAGAAAATCTCAGTATCTGCTAATTTACGCTTCTGATCTGACCACCAACTTCCAAAATATTAGTTTAACAAATGAAATAGATTCTATTCAACATTTATAGAAAAAATCAGATTTCCAGATTTAAAAGAAGATATGGATTTTCTTTTACTAAAAGAATATTTTTATAGTCACCTACTAAGCATCTAGTTTCTCAAAATATTTGTAGTAACACTACTAGGCAAAGGATACCAGGGGCTATGCTTAATTCATCTTTTTTTTCTTTCTGGGCTGTACTTCTTGATGCCATACTGAACTCTGAAATCATCCAACTAAACACTTGCTGCAGTTTTAGTGGGTTTTGATTAACAATATGGAGAACTAAATATGGGTTTGCATTCCCTCAACATGGCAGGGAAAAAAAAACAGCTAAAGTTGTTTATATGTCTACTACCCACAATTCATAATTTATATATATATATTAATAAAATATATCTGTATTTTAAATAAATACTCAATAGAATATATAATTTGTTTGCAATCCCTTATATGTAAACTACATATCTAATGTGATTATATATCAATAACAATCATATATGTAAATTATATAACAAGAATTAGGATTAGTTTTATTTTTGATCTTTAGTATAAAAAGACAGTTTTATTTTAAAATAATCTCATGTTTCAAAATATTTAGTTCATAAATAAATATACAAATAAAAGAGAGTTTAAACATATGTGTACATATATATGAGAATTGTAAAAAATTTCTTTGTTATCAGTGTCCCATAGATTGGGCCTACATTAAGTTTTAGGTTCTTAACATTTAGGGAAAACATATTGGAGATTTTAAAGCCATATGTCTGAGAATTTAGATGTGTTAACCAAGAAAATACATAATTTTCTTTTTATCTATCATCTGTCTATCTATCTATCTATCTAACATCTATTATCTATCTATCGATCTATCCTGTGTTCATATTTCTTTGTTTGTGTGTCTGGTACTGAAAATTGAATACAGGGACATTCTACCTCTGACCTACTCTCTCATTCCTCTTTTTATTTTTTTTTATTTTGAAACAGGGTCTCACTAGGTTGAAGAGAATCTGTGTTCATATCTTAACTACCAATTTACTTGAATTCTCCTCCTCAATCCACTGGTAATGTTTCTCCTCAGTAAGAATAAATTTCTAATTTTCATGAAAATTATGTGGCTTGAAGATCATAAGCATTCTAACTGCATTTCTAAATGTATTTCTAAATGCAAGGAGACTATTGGACTGCAGAAGATAGATGATAGATGATTAGATAGATAGATAGAATTATCTCAAATTATACAATGGAAAGAAATGTGAATAAGATATTATAGTATGCCGTAGAGTTACCAAAGGAACATAAACTTATTTTGCTTATGGAGAATATACAGATGATTTCACAAAAGTACATTTTATTGTTAAAACATATAAATATATTGGCCTTCTGGATGTGAATTTGGAACAATTAATTTTGAATCAGTGGCAATAGGTAATATCAATAAATTATATGGAAGAGGTTTTAGGCAAGTTTATGATCCACTATTCAAGTGGTGCAAAGCTTCTATCTGTTTGTTGTATCAAGGCAAATGGAAATAAATAGAAACAAAGATGGAAAGGCAAATTTTACAACCATAGACATTAAACAAGAAATTTTGGAATACATTTTTATTGTGCAGAATTGTACGCGATTGATAAGCATACCATGTGAATCTACTTTTGGATACAGGTCTACCTTATAATATTATTTACAGATCACATTGATTACAATTTTCTTATTGTTCTTATCTTTCTTCTTAAAATATAAGTTTACTTCTTGCCCTGACAAATTGAGACAATTTCATGATTTGAAAGAATGAAACATACTAGCTAGTTATAATTTTTCTTTGTATCAAGAATCTCTAAAAAAGGCTCAAAGTCTTTTTTCTTTTAAAGACAGATTATTTTCTATTAATGAGTGTAATATATATCAAAATTCATTTTGAGACCTTTTTCAAATACTTTTTCATACATATTATAATTTTTCTTCTAAAAATATTCACATTACTTTATGTATTGGACACCATATTTTGCTTTCAGTCAAGCATTTTAAAATATTTGTAATATCAATATTTGAGAGGCTGAGATAGGAGGATTGCAGGTTGGTGGACAGCCTCAGCTACTTAGTGAGGCCTTCTGAAACTTAGTGAGACCTGGTTTCAAAATAAAGAATAAAATAGGGTTGGTGGTATAGTTCAGAGGTAAAATTCCCCTGGGTTCTAGCCCCAGTACTGCAAAACAAAATTAATAATGTTTACATACCTAATAATAGCCATCAAATCACTCTGGAGCAAGGGAGTATTGTATTCAAATGTTTTAAAAGTTGAATAATTTCGTCTTTCATCCTTATTTAACTGGTGATATTTTAGGACATTACAAACCTAAGACGTCTTTATACCCCATTTGGGAATTCATCAGATCTCCTCTTTGTGGTTGAAATACTAGACTCATTTTAGATATTAGATTTTTATGTTAGTCACTTTCTGTCACTGTGACAAATACCTGAGAAACATGATGGAGAGGGGAAAGATTTGATTTGATTCATGGTTTTAGAGATACCAGTCTATGGTTGGCTGACACCATTGCCAAACAGGCCTGAGGTGAGGCTGAGCTTCATGGCAGAAGGGGTGGTAGAGGAGAGCTGCTCAGCTGCTGGCACTCAGGAAGCAGAGAAAGTGTATGTGTGTGTGTGTGTGTGTGTCGGGGGGGTATATCTGTGTAGGAGAGGTCCCAGACAAGATAACAATCCCTAAAGGTATGCCTCCACTGACCCACTTCCTCTAACCATGCCCCACCTACCTATAGTCTTCATCACTTCCCAGTTGTCCATCAAAACTATCCACTGATGAAGTCAAAACTCTCAGGATCCAATCTCTTCTCAAAAGTCCACCATTGGATATTGCTGCATTGGGGACGAAGTCCTCAACACATGAGTTTTGGGGACATATTCCAGGCTTAAGCCATAACTATTTTATAGTTATAAGTTGAGTGTAAATATGTGTATTACTGAAAAGCCTTTCAAAACCAGTTAAGATGGTCAAATTGAACCTCTAAAAATCAGGCTCCCAACTCCCCAGAAAAAGAAAGGTAACTAAATATTAATATTGTTATTCAAAATCATGAAGAAAATACTCCTGGGCATGATGCAGGTATAACTATAAAATCATGATACTAATACAGGAGAATTTGTGTTTATATAGTCTTTTAAAATTATCAGTTGATATGTAAAACATCCTATATGCAAGGTATTATTGCCCCCCTTCACAGTTGTGAATACTAAGAAGCATTTGCTCAGATACTGGAGAGGCAAGATAACCTTGTAACCTTTGTTCTAAACTAAGAAAAAAATGCTCAGTATTAGGGAATAGTTTCTTAATTTTGAAAATAAGAAACTAGACATAAAATATATAGAAGGATAAGTTTTAAACATTCAAAATATTTTCTGTTCTGCCTAAGTTCTAAATTATTTCTAGCAGAAAAGCTCAAAGACAACCAGCTTTTGCATCCTTCAAGAAATTAACCTCTTTTTTTGTAAAATGAAATAACAACTTAAAGGGCAAATTATGTCCAAAATATGTGAATGACAACCTTCAATATCAAAGTATTTTTATTCAAATTGTTGCTTAACTTATACACATCACAGTGGAGAACCTTACTTGCACCCCGGTTTTATAACACTGATTTTATTTTTCTGTGTCACATGGTCTAAAATCACTGAGACTAAATGAACTAATGCATATGACACAATTGATGCCATGTGGTAAAGAAAATCCAGTAAATGTGGCTGGAAGGGTAAAGGTGTGAAAGTAAAATTGTATATCAATACTTCTGAAAAATATAAATGTAACAATCCTTAACAAACTTCAGTAAAATAAATTCAATAACACATACAACCTGGGCATGGTGGCACATACCTGTGTACTTGGAACACTGAGACAGAAAGATCAAAGGTTTGATACCAACCTCAGCAACTTAGCAAAAATCTAATCAAAATATATTTTTTAAAAAAGGGCTGGGAGTGCTGCTCAGAGGCATAATGCCCTTGGGTTTAATCCTCACTGCCAAAAATAAAAATATAATCATTCATTCAACATAATTGCATTGAATGTATTACTGAGAGGCAAGGATGGCTCAATATATGCAAATAAATAAATATGAATGTTATATATCCCAGAATGAAGGATAATTTCATAAGATTGTCCCAATAAATGCAGAAAAAGCATTTGACAAAATTCAAGATATTTTCATGATAATAAGTTCTCAATAAGTAATTAGGCAGAAAAGAAAAAATAAAAGTAATCAAATTAAAAAGGAGTTAGTTAGCCGGGTGTGGTGGCGCACGCTTGCAATCCCCACGCTTGGGAGGCAGAGACAGGAGGATCACGCAGGTTTGAAGCCAGCTGCGCTGGTTTAAGAGACCCTGTTTCCAAAAATAAAATAGGTCTGGGAGTGTAGCCCGGAGGTAGAAGGGCTTCCGGGAACCCCAGTACCACCAAAAAAAAAAAAAAAAAAAAAAAAAAAAAGGACTTAGTTAAATTATCTCTGTAGATAACATGATATTACATACAGAAACCCCAAAGAACTCTAAAAAAAAGTTTAAAAAGATAAAAAATTTAGTAAACCTGGAGGATACAAACCCAGTAATTTTTCTTTGTTTTTCTTTTATTGGTGCATTATAGTCATACATCTTAATGGGATAAAAGATGGTGGAGACATACATGCATACATCACCAGTTAGCCCTTACCCCATCCCCTCCCCCTTCCCTCCCCATCTCTCCTCCCCATGCTTGGCTTAGTGATTGACTTTGATATGTTTGTTTGTTAAGTACACCATGTGCTTTAGAGAGTTTCACTCTTCTCCCCTCCCAACCCCTCAGTCATGTCACCTTATTTGCTCTTCTATTAAATAATTTTTCTATCCACTAAAAATGAACATTCTTAATGGAAAAAATAACCTGAAATATATATATATATATATATTGTAATCATGATGAAAGAAGTTAAAGAGGACCCAAATGTAAAGGAAGATAACCCTGGTTTATAGGTTGGAATAGTTAAATTTTTAATAATATACACTACTCAAATCAAACTAAAGATTCAATTAAATCTGTATCACCATTGATGTCGCATTTTTTACAGAAATAGAAAAATAACTTTAAAATTTGTATAAAACCACAAATGTTTCTAAATAGCCAAAGCAATCATAAACAAGATCAAAGCCGGGGGGTATTAGTCTGCCTTATTTAAAAATATACTACAAAGTTATAGTAATCAAAATATTATGGAGAGCTGGCACAAAAACAGACATAGAGAACAATGGAACAAAATAAGGCCAAGAAATTAATTCAATTGATATTTGACAAAGATGCCAAGAACACAATAATGTGGAAAGAACAGTCTCTTCAGTGAGCATCTCTGGGAAAACTAGGTGTCCTCACAGAAGAAAGAAATTTGTCTTTAATCTTACACCACATACAACAGTCAATTCAAATGGATTAAAAACTTCAACATAAGGTCTGAAACTGTAAGGCCAATAGAATAAAACAGAGGAGACACTTCATAATATCTTCTGGGGCAATTATTTGGCTGATGTGACTTCAAAAGTACAGTCAACAAAAGCAGAAAGAGAAATTGGGGTCACATAGAACTAAAAAACTTCTGCTCACCAAAGGAGATCACCAGAGAGAAGGGTCAAAGTACAGAAATAAAGTAAGCATTTGCAAAAATACATCTCATAGGGGTTACTATCCAAAACAAATAATATGCTACACTTAATAGCAACCCTCCCAAAAAGTCTAATTAAAAATGAGCAAAGTATCCAAAAAGATATTTTTTTTTAGGATCTGGGGATGGAACCTAGGGGCATTCCACACAACCCCAGCCCAAATTTTTATTCTTTATTTTGAAACAGGGTCTCATTGAATTGTAAAGAGCTTCACTAAGGAGCCGAGGCTGTCTGAGAACTGTGATCCTCCTGTCTTCATCCTCCCAAATGCTGGGATTACAAGCGTGCGCCACCACCCCCAGCTGACATTTTTCAAAAGTGAAAAGACAATGGCCAAGAGATATATGAAAGAATACTCAACATTATTAGCCATCAGAAATATTCAAATTGAATCTAAATGAGATATTATCTCACACCTATTGGAATGGCTATTATCAAAAAGACAAAAGATTACAAGTTTTGGCAAAGATGTAAGAAAAGGGAATCTTTGTCCATTGTTGGTGTCAATGAAATTAATACTAATACAGTCATTATGAAACACAATAGGGAGATTCCTCAAAAACTAAGACTAGAACTACCATATAATATAGCAACCCACACTGGGTATATATACAAAAAAATCAAGTCAGAATTTCAAAGAGATAACTTCACTCCTACATGTATGACAGCAATATTTATGATAGGCAAGGTATAAAATCTACCTAAGTGTCCACTGAGGGGTAATAAATAAGATTACATACACAAACACACAGTGGGGTTTGATTCCGCCTTTCTAAAGAACATTGTGTCACTTGAGACAACATGAATGACTGGAAGACCTTATACTAAGTGAAATGAGTCAGGAATATAAAGATAACACTGCATGACCTCATTCTACATATGGAATCTAAAAAAGTTGAATTCATAAAAGCCAAGAGGACATGGGTGGCTGCCACTGGTTAGAGGCAGAGAAGAAAAAAGCTACATGTTCGACAGAGGTTTAAAAGTTTCAGCTAGACAGGAGGAATGAGTTCTGGAGGCCTACTGCACAAAATGGTGACTATATTAATATAGTATAAATATAGTTTATACATGAAAATTGCTGAGTATAGATCTGAAATGTCTCACCACATACATGGGACATGATATAAAGTGACGGCCTATCTCTAGCAATCATTTCAGTTCACAATATATACCTATATTAAGATATCATGTTATGTACCATAAATATATACATAAAATTTTTGTTTTAATCAACTAACTGCATATCAATACAGCAGCATAATATCCTGTAACTTAAGTGACTATTCAAACTTAACTTCAATCTTAAGTCAAGTAGATTAATGAACATTTTAAGGCCTGCACAGTCGAACAAAGCATTTACCATGAGCTTTATATGCATATATGTTAAATTAGAAAGCACCTTTAATGGGGTCCATCATAATAAGAACCAGTAATAATAATAATAACCAGTAAAGAAGAGATATAGTTTGGGGAAACTTATGTGCCAGGCACTGTGATTCAGTATGTGGTATCCATCATTGCCTCAATTCTCATCACTCAGAGAAGAAGGAATTATTATATCCACTTCAGATGCTGAGATACAGAGACATTAACTGCCTTTACACAGTAATGTTTAGAAAGGGGTTAAACTGATATAGCCATATAGCCAAGTTAAACTGATATAAAATCTTTTGTTTTTAACTACCACATTATTTGTTTTATTCGTGCATTGTATATATACATCATAATGGGGTAAAAAGACTTATGTAGACTTAAATGCACACATCACCCAGCCAGCCACCCCCCAAGTCCCCACCTCACTCCCTCCCCTTTCCTCCCACCCATGCTTGGTTTAGTGGTTGACTTCGATATGAATAAGTACATCATGCACTTTAAAGACTTTCTTTCTCCCCCACACCCCCATCCCCACAGTTAGGTTGCCTTATTTGCTCCTCTATAGGATCTCCTTTTTCACCTGGAGCATCTCCTATGACCCTTTCACCCTAGCTTTCACATATTAGGAAAAGCATCCAGTTCCTTACTTTTTGTGACTGACTAATCTCGCTTAGCATAATGTCCTCAAGATCCACCTCAATTTCCCTGAATATACTGCAATTGTATTTTTTGTATGGCTGAGTAAAATTCCACTGTGTACATATCCCACAGTTTTGTAATCTATTCATCCGTTGATGGACATCTTGGCTGGTTCCACAGTTTGGCTATGGTGAATTGTGCAGCTATGAACATAGATACACATGCATTAGTTTGGCAGTTTGGTTTCCTTTCTTTTGGGTAGATACCCAGAAGTGGTATTGCTGGATCAAATGGTAGATTTGTTCCCATTCTTCTGAGAATCCTCCATACTGTTTTCCAAAGTGGTTGCACTAATTTGCAATCCCACCAACAATATTTTAGAGTTCCCACTTCTCCACATCCTCACCAGCATTTGTTGTTGTTTGTGTTTTGAATGATGGCCATTCTAATTGGAGTTAGGTGAAATCTCAGGGTAGTTTTGATTTGTATCTCTCTGATTGCCAATGATGTTGAACATTTATTGGCCATTTGAATTTCTTTTTTCGTGAGGTGTCTATTTAGTTCTCTTGTCCATTTTTTGATTGGATGATTTGTTATTTTAGTGTTGAGTTTTTTGAGATCTCTGTATATTCTAGATATTAATCCTCTATCAGAGGGGTAGGTGGCAAAAATCTTCTCCAATTCTGTTGGCTCTCAATTGAGGTTCTTGATAGTTTCCTTTGCTGAACAGAAGCTCTTCAGTTTCATGCAATCCACGTGTTGATTCGCCTTTTAGTTTGTTGTGCCTTTGGGGTCTTGTTGAGAAAGTTTTTATCTATGCCTATGTGTTGCAGTGTTTGACCTATGCCCTCTTCAAGGAGCTTCAAGGTGTCTGGTCTAACTTCCAAGTCTTTGATCCATCTTGAATTGATTCTTGTGCAGGGTGAGAAAGTGGGATTAATTTCCAATTTTCTGCATATAGTTAACCAGTTTTGCCAACACCATTTGTTGAACAAGCTGTCTTTTTTCCATTGTATGTTTTTGGCACCTTTGTCAAAAATAAATCAGATGAAAGTGTGTGGACTTGTTTCTGGGTCTTCTATTCTGCTCCATTGGTCTATGTATCTGTTTTTGTGCCAGTACCATGCTGTTTATATTACAATGGCTTTGTAGTATAGTTTAAAGTCAGGTATTGTGATTCCTCCTGCATGTTTTTTGTTGCTGAGAACTACTTTGGCTATTCTGGGATTTTTGTTATTCCAAATAAATTTAAGGACTGATTTTTCTATGTCTGTGAGGAATGATCTTGGTAGTTTAATGGACATTGTGTTGAATCTGTAAATCACTTTTGGAAGGATGGCCATTTTAATGATATTTATTCTACCAATCCATGAACATGGAAGGTCCTTCCAACTTCTAAGATCTTCTTCGATTTCTTTTTTCAATGTTTTATAATTTTCTTTATAGAGATCTTTTACCTCCTTGGTTAAGTTTATTCCTAAGTATTTTATTTTTTTGTGGGAGATCTGGAGTGAAAATGTTCCCTGAATTTCTTTTTCAGTGGATTTATGGTTGGTGTATAGAAAAGCTTCTGACTTTTTAAGATTGATTTTGTATCCAGACACATTGCTGAATTTGTTGATCAGTTTTATAAGCCTTTTGGTTGAGTTTGTGGGGTTTTCTAAATATTATATCATCTCATCTGCAATACTGAAAGTTTGAGTTCTTATTTCACTATTTGTACTCCTTTGATTTCCTTTTCTTGCCTTATTGCTCTGGCTAGAGTCTCTAGTACTATATTGAAGAGAAGTGGTAATAATGGACATCCTTTTCTTGTTCCCGTTTTTATGGGGAATTCTTGAAGTTTTCCCCATTTAGTATGATGTGGCTGTGAGCTTATTGTAGATTGCCTTTATGATATTGAGAATTATTCCTTCTATTCCAATTCTCTGCAGTACTTTTATTATAAATGGATGTTGGATTTTATCAAATGCTTTTTTTAGCATCTATTGAAATGATCATGTGATTTTTGTCCTTCATTCTGTTTATATGGTGAATTACATGGATTGATTTTCGTATGTTGAACCAGCCTTGCATCCCTGGGATGAACCCTACCTTGTCATGTTGTATGATTTTCTTTATGTGTTTTTGAATACATGTTGTAGTATTTTGTTTAATAGTTTTGCATCCAAATTCATCAAAGATACAGGCCTGTAGTTCTCCTTCCTTGAACTGTCTTTGTGTGGTTTTGGAGTTAATGTGATGTTGGCTACATAAAATGTATTTGGGAGAGTTCCATTTTTTTTTCTCTATTTCATGAAATAGATGGAGGAGTATTGGTATTAGCTCTTCTTTAAAGGTTTTATAGAATTCACTTGGAAAACCATCTGTTCCTGGGATTATCTTTGATGGTAGGCTCTTTATTGCTGCTTCAATATCTTTGATTGTTATTGGTTGGTTTAAGTGTTCTATTATTCTTGACTCAGTAGTTCTTTCAGTGTGAAGATGAGCTACTATTTTCAGCAGCCAAGCACATTGCTGTCTCCCGAATTTCAGAGCAGAGCTCAAACAAGAAGGGAGATACACCAGACTCACGGTGGAGGGTGTGGTAGAGATGCCATATTGCCATCAGTAGTGGTGAGTTTGCCATGCCCAGGAAAGCTCCAGTGGAAACTCTACCCCAGTGCCACTACAATAGTAAGTGTAATCGTGGCCCCTCCAGGAGAAATCCCAGCATTGCACCCTCATAGATTCAACCAGCATTGATAAACTCTCTGGATCAGAGATCTAGCCATTCAATACAATGCAGGAATAGGGGTGGCAGAAATTACTACACCCTAGTAATAGCAGATCTTGGAAGGAAAGCCCTCAGTCCGGTGGCCCCAGAGTCTGGCACAGCTACGACAAACTCCCTGGTATCTGCACAGAAAGAGACTGCTGAATTACATCCGAGTGGGCAGCAACTGGTTGCCTCAGCTCCTTCGCTTCTCCTGGCTGGAGTTCAGGTCTATGAGGCAAGGTGATGTAGTCATGGTGGCCGCTGCCGCGGCGAGAAAGTTTCTTTCCTGCTTCTCTGATTTTTCTGGTCTTTTTTTTCTGTCCCTTTTATTTATGGTTTTTATTTATCTAATGATAGTATTTTCTGATCCTGTAAGGCGTTATTTTTGCCACTATGGAGATCGAGTGTTAGCTGTACTCGTAGAAGCTACTTTACTCAGTCGCCATCTTCCCACTCTCCTAACTACCACATTCTTCTCATCTCAGTTATCTTTGTAAATTTTAATGGAAGAAAATACATAGGGGATTATCTCTATATTTTAGAATAAGTTATTTAATCTACTAAATTTTTTGGTTGTCTTCATAAAGATGGACATAACCTCAAGAAAGCTTTTAAGCCTTAGGAAAATCATTTCTGAGTTTGTGTGTCTGGAATCTATTAATTCAATAATTCTCAATAAAATTATATTGATTAAACCTTTCAGAAATTTATTTTGCAACGTACACTGAACTTCTAGCTTGGGCTCTGATTCAGGTATTTGGAAAATATGAGTGACCTACACAGATGATAACTCTGTTTCCCTGAATCTTGTACCTGGAATGCTGTTTACAACAAACAAGTAAATCCAATACCATCAAGATAATTTCAAGTTTTGTGTATTTTTAGAAAGAAAACGAAAATAATAATTCAAGGAAGAACAATTGGTAGAGAGGCTGTTATGACACAGGTGACATTAACCTTCTACCAGTTGGAATGTGAAGGCAGATAACCCTAAATAAATAATGTAAATTTTACATTTAATATCTATATTTAATATATTTAATAATCTATATTTAATATACTTTTAATATCTATAAAATTTGGCACCATTTACTTCAGTAGCAAGAGGATGTTTTAATTGATATTAAAATTATTGAAACTCAGCCTCAAATAACAGATTAAAGTTGATAGCCCGAAGAGTTTAGTATTGTTTGTCTTGTGATGAGCAAGGATTTCTTATGACCTCAAAGAGAAAAGCATTTGAAAAGAGATAATAGCATAACCAGCTACAGTTAGGAGTATATCATCCAATCTTCTGTGAAGACCTTTCCTAGAAAAACACAAGGTTTTAATAGAACTCAAACGGTTATGTTAGTCAGATTTCTATCACTATGACAAAATGCCCGAGATAATAACCTTATTAAAAAGGATGAAAGATTTATTTTGGCTCACAGTTGCAGAGGTTTCAATCCATGGTCTTTTGTCCCTGTGACTTTTGGACCTGCAGTGATACAACACATCATGGCAAAAAGTGTGTAGTATAGGAAAGCTGTTCACTTCACAGCAGTCAGGACACAAACAGAGAGAAAGGGACCCAGGTCCCAGTATTACCTGTAAGGTCATACCCCAAGTGACCCTATTTCCTTTCACTAGCCCCTTCCTCTGAAAGGTTCCACCACCTCTCAATTATGCCATTGACTGGGACTAGCATTTCACATGTGAGCCTTTGGGCAAACATTTAAGATCCAAACAGTAACAACAGGCTTAATCATTTACTTATATTATGTTCACAACTAAATCTAGTTAATCCATACATGAGTAGAATATTCTTATGTTTCAAAGCAGTTGGAATGTAACTATAAGATTCTTTCTCCTCCTGCAATCTATAATCTCTGTGTTATTATTACTATTATAACAGACACTGATGTTGTTACTCCTTCAAGTTTCTTAGAAAATAAGCAAGGCTTTAGACTATAGCATATATAATCTTCAAATGATAAACCATATGCAACACGGAGGAGTAGGTTCTCTTCTCAATTTTTTTGCACACACACCTAAGAGGGTTATTTTTTTTTTTGGTGCACTGTAATTATACATTCTATTGAGGTTCAGAGTGATAGGAGGATCTATGTATTCATGGATCCATGTTTCCCTCCAGAACCCACCTGCTCCTTCCACCTCCCACTTATAATATTAATATCAATGGTGATAATTTCCCATATGATCACAGGATTATTTGAACTGTCTCCATCATCAGTTCTCTCCTTGCACCTGCTTACCTCACTCCCCCGAATCTCCTGCCACTATCCTCCTAGTATCTCCCTTTATTCATCTGAACCTCTCTTTGTTCCTCAATTTCTCGTTGGCTTTTATATAGGAGTGAAAAACATGACCCTTGGCTTTCTGAGACTGGCTGATCTCAATTAGCATAATATTCTCTAGTTCCACTGATTTTCCTACACATGACATAATTTTATTCTTCTTTATAGCAGAATAAAATTCCATTGTGTGTATATACCATAATTTCATTCATACCATAATCCATTCATCCATTGCCAGGTACCTAGGCTGGTTTCATAATTTGGTTATTGTGAGTTGTTCTGCTGTAAACATGAGTATGCACGCATCCCTGTAGTATTTTGACTTGGGCTCCTTTGGGAAGATCCCCAAGAGTGATATGTGTGGCTTATTTGTTGTTTCCATTCCCACACTCTTATACTAAATAGCTATTCTGATGGTGGGGCTGACTGTATACACAAATTTTGTATATCCAACATCTAATTAAGAAAATGACAAATCATAAAAGAATTGTGTAGCTAGGGAATTTTTTTCATCATTTCAGTTCCTTAGCTTGGGTTATATGAATTAATGTTCAGAGTCGTTACACATTTTTCATGTATTAATCATGGTGCCATTGATTGTCTATTTTCTTCCCCCCAAAAAAGCTGCATGGGCATTTGCCTCCCTCCCAGATCATCATTGTTGATTTCAATTTGCCTCTGTCTGTGATTACTTGCAGCTGGGGTCCATTTGCAACAACATTTTTATATCGTGTACAAGATTAGAGCAAACAAACTACTCTGACTACAGTATTCTCCAATTACATTAATTTTATCCACTGATGTCTTTATTTCCTTCCTTTCCAATTTAGCTCTGTAATGTGAAAATTGGCCCTATTTTTGTGCCTATTATGATGTTCTTAATCCTCTCTTTCTTCCCACATGGTGCTAGTTGCATAAGAAGACTTCACAAACAAACTTTCCTAATGGAAACAAGAGGATTTTTCTCTTGACGAAGAATCCCAAAATGAGTCTTACAATCAACCTCCCTAGCTTTGAGTCAGAGGAAATGTGTTCCAAACATCCATTAGGAAGATCTATGGCTGTTATACCACCTTAGTCACCTAAATTCACAATCTTTTCACCTCTCAGGATAAAATCACTATGATTCTATGTCAGTAACTCCAGAAAGCTGTAGGCTGAATCATAGGATCGGACATGGCAAATGGGGGCTGAAAAGTTGAAACAGAAAATTAAGATGTTAAAAAGAGAAAAACTTGGCATGGTGGCACACACACACCTGTAATCTCAGTACTTGAGAGGCTGAGTCAGGAAGATTTCAGGTTCAAGGAAAGCATCAGCAATTTAGCAAGACACCCGGTAACCTAGCGGGAATTTGTTTCAAAACAAAATATTTTTAAAAAGGGCTAGGAATGTAGCTAGGAGGTAGAATATCCCTGGGTTCAATCTTCACTGCTACCACCAAATAAATAAATAAATAAATAAATAAATAAATAAATAAACAAACAAATAAAAACAAGAGTGAAGAGACATAAAGGGAAAGAATAGTAATTGGAATAAGCTAAACAGTAATGCCATATATTCCTTGAAGTTAAATAGAATCAGGTGGTATAGATAGAATCTGTCATCTCCTGTACATATCAGAATTAGGAGTAAATCTTTACAAACAGTACTCTATTGGATAAAGGCATACGATGAAATGCCATCAGACAAACTAATGACTGGAAAATGAAAGTATTTAAAAATAGGCCCATATTTTAAGATTCCAAAATAAATATTAAAGATATACTTTAAGATATTTAGTATAGCACCATTACCATACACATAAACATGGTATTTTGGTATTTTATTTTTTAGTAAATACTGTTAAATATTTGGGTACTCCCTGGGTATTTCAAGTGTGACACAATCTTTTAAAAGGAAATTGCAATGCTTCGGATTTATCCCTCTATCTCTCACAGAAACAAGATAGCCATGTTGGAAGAGGACCTTGGTTGCTAAGGAGGGCTGTAATCTCACCAGCAGATAAATCCAGTGCAAAGTATTTATTATTGTTATTATTTTACTTATTATATTTATATATTTATTTCTTTGCTAAGGAGGGATGTTATATCCTTGCAATGGATTTATCTAGGTGGGTGAAAAATTGGGCAGGTAGGGTATGGTTGGGGGAGGTAGGGCCCTGGGGGTGTTGCCTTAGGCATTATTTATGGTCCTTGCTTGCTCTCTTGCTTTCAAGTATTATACATGTTTCCTCCTCCCCTTGCTTGTTCTCTCTCTGCTCTCAACCTATGTGACATGAGGATCAGACCCCCTATCCCCACCCTTCCCCCTCTCTCCACTTCTAGCCACCATGTCCTAAAACCCAGACAAAGGCTTCACATCGATTGAACCCAGAATTTTCAGGAAAACTGTAAGCAAATAAAACTTCTCTAAGTTGTATAGTCAGGTCTTTTAGATTACAGGCTTGAGAATATAAGACAAAAATTTATTGTATATTATTAGACTATATAAACATGCCAGGGAGTTTGATATAAATATCTTAAATATGTTTCTATGTGATAAATACTTTAAAAATAGATGATATAGGTATTTTTATTTTCCTTGGGGAAATGTTCACAGTAGAAGTCACAATGAACCCGGAGTGAAAGACTCAGCTTCCGTCTATGGTTTTATGTATTAGTTGTCTTATTGTTAAAATTCGCACAACTTGCCAAGATTACACAACTAATTGTCATGAAAATAAGACAAGTAATTATTAATTGTGCAAATCTTGGCAAGTTTCTGTTACTTATGATAATTCACACATAATAAAAAGTAGACCTTTGGGTGGCCACCTTGTCTTTATAGTTCCCTGAAAGCATCAGTTATACTTAGGATGCAGCTATTTGCACTGTATTGATAAAAGCAAAGCAAATCATTTCTGTTGTTGCAACTCACCATTAGCCTTTAAGTGGCAAAAAGAGGCTCTGTGACAAGGAGCCAGCCCTCAGTATCTGAGTCAAGGTACAAAATGGAACAATTGTCCAGTCACAGAGTTTTGGTCTCAATGATTCCTCTATAAAGCAGACACACTCAATTACATTACAGATATCGGGACTTCATTTCCCAATAGGATTCTAATAAACTAGTTAATAACTGAACAATATATGATTGTTATAAAGAAAAGTCCCTTTTTCTTTAACTTTCCTCTTTTATTTCTTTTAGTCTTCCTTCCTTCTTTTCTTTCTTCTTTCTTTTATTTCTTTATTTTTTGTTGTTCTGTGTGTATGTTTCCAGGGATTGAACCCAGGGGCATTCTACCTCTGAGTTATTCTCACCCCTCCCTGATCTCTCTACTTTAAAAACAAAACAAACAAACAAACAAACAAACAAAAAAGAAAAACATGCTCTAGGCCGAGAGCTTGGTGGTGCACACTTGTAATCCCCGCGCTTGGGAGGCGGAGACAGGAGGATCACGCAGGTTCGAAGCCAGCCTTGCTGGCTTAAGAGACCCTGTTTCTAAATAAAAATATAAAATAGGTCTGGGAGTGTAGCCCGGAGATAGAAGGGTTTCCAGAATCCCCAGTACCACCAAAACAAAAACCAACCAAACAAAAAGCATGTTCTGCCTGGGTATGGTGATGCATGCTTGTAATCCTAGTACTTGGACGAATAAGACAGGAGGATCATAGGTTCGTGGCCAGCCTCAGCAACTTGTGAGGCCCTTCATAACCTTATAAGCCCTTGTTTCAAAATAAAGAATAAAAACAGGGCTGGGAGTGGAGCTCAGAAGTAGAATGTCCCTGGATTCTATCCCCTAGACCACACACACACAAAAATATTCTAAGTTTTCAAGGCTGTCCTTGAACCTGAAGTCCTCCTTGTAGCATCCTCCTAAATACTAGAATTATAGGTATTTGTCATCAAGCCTGGCTTATTTCTCTTTGGCATTTATATTGGATTCTAAATTCCTGAGAAACTTTTTGAATTTGAGATGCTTAAAATAATTATTTAAATAATATTTAAGTTTCTTTTCTCCACAATTTATAGATTATTTCTACAGTGTAATTTGGAACATGTTTAATATTATTAAAAGGTAAATATTAAACATAAATAATGTAAGTCATAAGAAAGCTATAAAGGGAGAGGAAGTTCTTGGAGTATTAGCAGTTCATGCATAAAACCAATTCTTTACTTGAGTTGCTCAGTAAGTTAACATGCTTAACTTTTATCTTCTTTACTCCCAGAGGAATAAAAAAATATATATCAGCTTTAAAATCCTGTAAGAACTTGCACAACTTTTAACTCCCTGCCCTATGTCTAAATCCAGTTGTTATAGTTCTTATAACATCTTTTCCAAAGCTTTCAAATGATGATTGATCCTTCTATATGTTTTCAAATGAGCTTTGGCAACCTGATATCATAAATTAAAAGAATAGTAGCGACAGCTCCACAAATAAGGCTGCCTTTGATTTGGTTTAGGATTATATTACATACACAACCCATACTTAATCCTGGAGATCAATAACACAGTCATTGCCAAACTTTTTATTTACTCCACCCAGCTTCAAGTTTTTTCTTGCCTGGATTCCACACTTGTGGGATCCAGTCAGACATTTTGATTCCCAGCTAAACTCTTCATATAATACACTGTGAATTTAGCTGTGAAATTTCACTTTGAGATTTTCTTTTGAATAGAAAACTTCTGAACAGGTAGTGTGTTACATTTATATTCATGGATGCATTTCTATTTCACAAAGTTTACCTATGCATTCAACATGTTGTACAGATAGTATCCTAGCTTAGAATTTACCATCGAATCATGTTTGCAGTGGGAATCTTCGGAGCCTTCATTTTGTCTCCATTTGTATTTCCTCCAATGCACTTTTAACCAACTACCATAAATCACGTCTTCACGTTTATGGAAAGACTGTTGACTTTAGAGGCTTGGCTCATTGAAAACACCTATATAGGAGACTGTTTGAGAAATACCAGAGCTTTCATTAAATTCTCTGTAAATTCATAATGTTTGGGTGAGACAATTTCTAAAACAGCTCTCTATTTTTATTACATGATTCCTATTGACATCTTGATCTAAGACTATGGTAAGGTCTCAATCCATATTCCTTGCCTAAAAATATATCTCCTCTCATTCTATCCTTTTTACTTATCATGTGCACAAGCTCTACTGCACTTTGCCAAGCCACAGACTATGTTTCCATTGAGTGTAACTCTTCCTGGTTTTCCTCACAATGCTCATTTAAATAATCAATCAAACCCACAGTTCTAAGTATATTGCTTATGCATACATTCTGTTGTCACTTGTTTTCTTTTTTAGTATCCATTCTTTCCTCTGAAAGTGGTTTTTCATTGTAATATCACCTCAAAACTTGTATTGCAACTTTCTTCCATAACTTATCATTTATAAAGTAGGTACTCAATAAATGTCAAGCAAAAATGAGGAAAAATATAAAGCTCTTATGGTAATCATATAATTTTAGCAGTAGCATATATTTAACTTTAAAACCAGAATTGAGAGCTTGCTTGTAACAAGGAAAGCTTCAGTTCCAGTAATGAAAGCAGAAAACAAATCAAAACATAAACTAAAATAATTAAAAGTTATTTTTAAAAGGAGCTGAGAGAAGTTACATTTTCAATTAGTAACCCATTGAGCAATCCAAGGATTAAGAAAATTGAGAGGGAGTTAAAAGAAAACAGGCAGAAATATAGCCAGGGAATCAGGATTTGAATATTAGAGCCACAATGTGAACATTAAACAAGAGAATAGGCTCTATTGTCTATTAAGCTGATCTTATCTGTATACTGCCAAGAAAGATGTACTTCAAAACTTAACATAAACATGGAGTCATGTATATCTATATTAAGCTAAATCATATACAATTGAAGATAATGAACATTTGGAGCTGAAAATAGTAGGATTTTCATGTGACTATGCCTAATACATAAATGAATAATTCTAAAACAGTAAAAATATGGAAATGTGAAGAACTCAGTTTGGCTTGTTGTATGTACTTTATGAAGAAAATGGCCTTCAAAGAGAATTTCAATTAGGATTTATTTCAATACACACACACACAAAAGAGTCATGGCTTTAGAACTGACAACACCTGGATTTGAAAACAAGAGCTGTTAACCAATACTGTAGCCTTATTAAAACTCATTAATATTCTGAAATTTATTTGCCTAATTCATAAATTAAGGAAGTAACAATCTTTCCTTTCTTCCTTTTTTTCTCTCTTTCCTTCTTTTTTCTTCCTTCCTTTCTTCCTTTCTTTCTCCTTCTTTCTTTTCTTTTCTTTCTTTTTTCTTTTTACTTTCATCATGGTACTTTGGATTGAACCCAGAGGCATTCTACCTCTTAACTATATCCACAACCATTTTTTTTTGTTTTGTTTTGGAACAAGGTCTCACTAAGTTTCTGAAAGGCTTGTTAAATTGCTGATGTGGACTCAAACCTGTGTTCCTATTGTTTCATCCTTCCAAGTACTAGAATTACAAGCATATGCCATCACACCTGGTTGTAAAAATAATATTAATATTTTCTTATGAAGAATGGTATACATTAGTGGAAATGTTTATGAAAAATATCTATGCCTATTGCATAATTAAACAAAAATTTAATGAAGCCGTTCTAAGACAAACTAAGTTTCAAAATTAAGATAGTTTCTATATCAGGTAAATCCAATACGTTTTAAAACTAAGACAAGGTAAAAAAAAATACAGTACTAGGGAGCATTCTAGGAAAAGACACAAGTCAACACACACACACACACACACACACACACACATACACACACACACACACACACACACACACACACGCCACACACACCACGCAGTCTTATATTATGAATGTAAAATAATTGTGACAGGAGAAAGAAATAAGGTTTAATGAACTATGATTTTTTTCAAAATAGTAAGTTCTCTATCACTGCCAATTTTCAAGAAGAAACCAAAATTTTTATCTCCCAAAGATTGCTAAGGTCTATGTGACTTTGGTTTGGATTTGGGGATAGATTACAGTTGATATCTCTTCTAAATCTAAGAGTCTATGATTGTATGACAACTTAAAAGCTTTGTTTAGAACACCAAGTGAAGTATTTTCAATTTTACAAAACTCACTTCAAAGAAAATGAGCAGACTTCTATAAAAGGACCAAACAATTTCTTAGAAATCAAACAGCTCTTGCACAAGAACTGTTTGATGACGTACATACAAATGAATCAGAAACATATGGATTAAATTTCTCATGAAATACAATAAAAGGAAAGTAGTACTTGGTGAAATCTTCATTTTGGGCTTCTTGAACGAAAAGTCTTTAGAAAATCATTCAAGATGTCTCAGTGACCCCCAAGTGCACTGGATTTACTCTAGCCTCCTATAAGCCTTTTTCTATTGTCTCTGGACAAAGTTCAATTCAATTTTATACCAGCTGTTAATTGTCTCTGTTAAGTACCCTGACTTTTTACTGTTACTGGGTTAAGTGTGTTTGCTTTGTTTCACACATTTAGAAACAATGGCTGAAACGTTTCTACTATTAAATAACATATTTCAAAATATTTGCCGTTGCCATATCAATCTTCTTCCCATAAAAGTCTTTGTTTTTTTAAATCATTTGACTTAAGAGTGAAATTTATATAAGAACAAATTGGAGTGGAGAGTTGACAAGATAAAAGAGTCTATGACCAACTGTATGTGGGAAATGCAATATTTGATACAAATAACATTGGCTTGAGCCCTTAATAGAGAATGGGAATTCATAAATAAAACTGCCACTGAAAAATATTCATGTTAATGAGAAACTATGTGTCAACTAAAAATCACCCTCTGCATTACAATATGACATCGAAGTTGAAGATTCCCTAAACTGCAAAACCTTTCATTTATATGAAAGGTGATTTACTTGATTAAAAAATTACTCCCCTAGAAATTTATTTTTTTTATACTTTTAAACTTGCATAAAATGTAAAATACAATGCTTTGGAAGTTTTTTATTTCCAAAACAATAGCCAGATGACTTAATTCTCACAATGAAAATGTCCCACAGGTTCATAAAATACATTCAGTTGCATAAAAATGGAATATTTAAAAATTGTGTCATTTTCAGGAAAATGGATGGAGCCAGAGAATATTAGGCTAAGTAAGACTAGCCAGTCACAGAAAATGAAGGGGCATGTGTTCTCTTTCATTTGTGGAAGCTAAAAAGAAATTGTAAAACAAAAGGACTTCAGATTAAAGAAAATAGAGCAGTAAAATAGTAGAAAGAGACATGGGGAGGGAGGTCGTCCCTTAGCTCCTAAAACAGCCTTAGAGTCAAGGAGGATCTTAAGAATCTATGATTAAATGAAAGAGATTTTTCTTTATCTTTGCAATTGATTAATAAAGTAAAATCTATGTTAATATCAAGTATTGGATGTTTTAATATTTTAATATGGATGGCTGGAAATGGTGGTAGAAACTGCCAAAGTAGAACTTAGATGTACTAGAAGACCATACCCCACCCATCTAACCATGCACTCCCTCATTAGCTTCTTTTTGTACTGAGGATTGAACTCAGAGGAATTCTACCCCTGGGATACACTCCCTGCTATTTATTTATTTATTTATTTATTTATTTATTTATTTATTTATTTAGAAACAGGGTCTTCCATGTTGCTAAATTAGCTTTGAATCTGCAATTCGCCTGTCTCAGCGTCTCAAGCACTGAAATTACAACATGTACCACCATGGTAGACACTGATTAACTTTTGAAACAGAGAATTATAAGTGATAAACTATAGTAAGCACCAGAGAGACTGAAACAAACACATAAATATGCAAGCAAACAGCCCTTTCTCCCTTGAACTTGTGATTTAGAAGGAGAGGGTAGACTTGCCGTTTATAAAGATGAAGTACTATGATGCTGATGTAAAGTAAAACTGTGGCAAGAGGCGGACGCACTGGTTCTGGCAGGAATAGGGATGGATGTTGAAAGGCTTTTGAGTGTCTCTTCAGAAATAAGTAGCTATTTATAAACTGGGTGGAGAAGAAAGTGGCATTTCAGACAAGGGAGGAGGTTGGGTTAAGACATAGAGAGAAGACACAGTATCATTTGAGAAACAGCCTGTACTTCAGCAGGAACACAAATGCACATGGTCATGAATTTTACTGAAATCTATGTAGAAAGTGTAGGGATGATTTTTCCGTTCGATCTCTCATACATTCTCTGTCCTCCTCCTGCTCTGGCCTCTATGGAAAGTATATTTCCAGGTTCTTTGATGGATCATTAACAGGTTATTTCTCCAACAGGAGGCAGCAATGGAAGACTGGAGAAAAGTGTCTGGAAGTCGGGACATTGTGTGTTCTCTTGTCCTGCTGCAGTTGTGACAAAGCCACAGTCTCTAGCCACCACCAGACTGTCCCACACTGCGTGGTACCTGAATCAGTCAAGCCACACACAAGAAATCTAACGCCACGCTAGAGTAGGCACGCCCTCCTCTAGCCATGGCTACCCACATGAAGCTCTGACTTCTCATTTCTGCAAAGACCACAATCTCTGTTGTCTCTATAGAACCAAGGGCAGTAGCTCTTTTTCTCTTTGTGTTATTCTTTCTTTTGTTCTTTTTTCTCTTTCTTTTCTTTTCTTTTCTTTTTTTTTTTTTTTGCATTACTTGGATGGGACCCAGGGACATCCTACCTCTGAGCTACATCCCCAGCTTTATTTTTATATTCTTTATTTTGAAACAGGGTCTCACTGAGTTGTAAAGGGCCTAAGTAGTAGCTGAGGCTGTCCATGAACCACGATCCTCTTTTCTCAGCCTTCCAAATGCTAGGATTATAAGCATGTGCCACCATGCTGGGCTTTTTCTGTTATTTTCTGACTTTGCATAGACTTGCTAACCCTACTTGGGTTTCTCAGCTGTTTTATTGTCTCTGTGAATCTCAATATTAAATGTCCTCTGCTTTTGACACATAGCATGGTGTTAGATTTCTTGTGTGTGGCTTGATTAATTCAGGTCCTTACAGCCATATCAAAAGTCAAATTGTTTCCAATTTCATAACATCATACAGAAGAGAATTTGTAGTTTTTGAAGATGAAATTAATGCATTTATTAATTTCAATGATTTCTATTTGTTATATATAAAGAGTCAAATACTGCCAAGATGGTGGTGCACACCTGTAATCTCAGTATTCGGGATACCAAAACAAGAGGATCATAGGTTCAAGAACAGCCTCAGAAATCTAGTGAGACTCTTTTTACAAACAAACAAACAAACAAACAAAAAAATAATTAAAAGGGCTCAGAGATAGAATGCCCCTGGATTCAATCCCCTCCATTACCAAAAAAGGACAATTAAGACATGAGCCCAAAGTTCTAAGCATCTTGTCAGTCTTATTCATGAAGACCTGGTTCTGTGAGACACATATGTAAAAGTTAGCATCCTTTTAACTTTATTTTACATTGCTATGAGAAAAGTGAATGGAATGAGTTGTAGGTTAGTTCACCAATAACTCATGATTAAAAGTAACATGCCAAATAAACAGGTGCACAGTTGGGTTTATTCAGTGTTAGTTCACAGTAAGCCTAAGGGTTGAAATAGTACATGATGCCAATGCTTCAACATCTCTTCCAGCCCATTCAGCCAACGCTGCTCCAACTTGGCGCTTCATCTGATATACCACTACTATTCCAGATCAAACAGAAATGCAGGGATTGGATAGATCTGATAACGTGAAGGGCATAGATCACATAACCATGGAGAAGAGTCTTTAAAATCAGTAGTACTACCATCCAGCTGTCCCTGAAGTCTGATCAGCTGCTGCCTAATATGTTATGGCTTTTTAAGTTTTTAGTTTAAGGTATGATTTGCAGATGCTCAGCTCTGTAATTCATCTTCATCTCTTCATGAAGGAATTTAAATTAATTATATGTAAGTATGATCTACCATTTCTTCTCTGCTGTAGAAATATAACAGTTGTCATTGGCCCTGAAAAATAGCTATGAGCATCTAATATCACTAAGGTACTGATACGGCAGAATCTCTGAACCAAGGCTCTAGAGTTTTTAATACAAGTGGAAGTAAAACAAAAGCATGACACATTTACTCCAGAAGTAAACTTTATTGTTGATAAAGGATATAATGGTAAACACAGTCAAATGAACCAGATATGCAATTCTCAGAATCCAATGTACTTGCTAATCCAAATACATCTACAGTGACTAGTACTGGCTTTCTCCTGGTCCCCAAGCCCTCCAGACAGGTAGCAACTTCCTTGAGAAGGGGAAAAAAATGTTTGCTTCTTATGGTAACCTGAGACCCAAGAAGAAAGCCTGACAGAATATATCCCCCAGGACACTGAGAAAGGAAAGTAGAGAGACCAGGGATTACAGGCTCCAAGTTTCCCCTACTTAAGTAATTCTCAGAAGCAAGAAAGTATTCACCTTACGATGTGGCAGATCAAGCTGTCCAGTATAATTGAAATTGTCAGAATACAGGCCAAAACTCAATAACTCATTATGAAATGATTACCTCTTTTCTACATATGTTAACCCTCACCAAAGCCCTAGAGGGTTCCACTTTTCCTAATCTCATGTTACAGATTTGGAAAGTAAAGCACACAAATATTAGATAATTTTCACTAGGTGATAATCTCCTAAGTAGGTCAGCTGAGGCTCCAGTTCTAGAAATCTGGTTCTAAATATTCAACTTTAGGCTTACACATTAATTGGTAGAAATCACTGCTGCATGAGTTTTCTTAATAGAAAGGGCAATATAAACATATATGTACATATCACTAAACTTTTATGTAATACATGGTTTTAATGTACCAATAATATCATATTAATATAAATAACCTTACGCTCAAACTAAAAATTTCCTCCATTTTCACACTATGATTAAAAAAAAAAAGGTGAAGACATTGCCAGGTAGTAAAGAATGGATGGTATGTTCACAAGTGAAGTGAAATATTTCTAGAAGGGAAATATAATAATGATTATAAAATTATAAATAATATAATATTTATATTAATATAAACATAATAATATTTATATAAATCTAATAATATCCTTCAAAAGAAAAATGTATAAAAACCTATGTTAAATTCAGAAGAAACTGAGGCCAGTTTGATTTAAGTAGAAATTGAATATAAGATTCACAAAAAGTTGTATTTAGGGATTTAATTGGAATAGATTTTGTATGAGCTACTGACCAGGAGTTGGATTTTGTCCAGTAGGATATGTCTATTCAAAAAGAGTTTTTTCAATAGCAACAGTGATGATGTTGAAACATGTCAACATACACAAACCAAAATGGAAAAACTGGATGTGATAATCAGAATCCAGAACCAATGAACAGAACTTTCATGCTACCAGGGAGTATACCTGAGAAATACCATGATATCGATATTTAAAGAGATTCAGCAATTTAATGGGTATTTTTTTTTTTTGAGAATTGAAGAAAGATACGAGTCATCAGATGTTAGGAACATTTTGAAAACTAGTTTGAAGGAAAATAAAACTCCCTCTGATCTTGAAATAATAAAACATTGAGGAAAAATGTCTCAAAAGTTATTAAGGAATAAAAAAATACATTCCACAATAAAAATTTAATTTCAAGCAGATAACTCACCAGAAACTATAGATGCCAGCAGACAATGGAATGGTATCTTAACTTCAAGAAAGGTTAACAATAAGTTCAAAACTATGTACTTAAGCTATTCTACAAGGTTGAGTTTAAAATAAAGACATTTTCAGATATAGTAAGCTTAAGGAACATTATTAGTGCAAAAACTGCCGCAGAATATTCATTGATGTGAATTAGTTGACTTCCAGCAAAAACACTCAGTTTAGAAACTGACAGTATGTTAATAAAGAAATTGCTAATATGGTAAAATAAACAAATATTGGAGTAAAAATATTAAAATTTTGATTAATACTAACTAGGAAGGTGCTAAATGAAATCCAAATAAGCTAAGTTCTATATATTGTACTGCAAGGGAATGGAAATACAAAATGATTATGGATTTTTGTCTAAAAGTTTCTATTTATAACTGCATGTTAAACATTTAATATTGACCATTAAAACAAAAGAAATGAAATCTATAAATTCCAAAACAAGAGATGAAATAGAAAATAAAAAAATTGCCAAGCAGAAAAAATAGACAGCAAATGTAAATTAAAATACATCATAATCACCATAAATATAAAAAACTTAAACTTACCTCTTTAACAGGCTAAATATTAGCTTGTATTTTGAAAAGTACTTAATACAGTTCTGGGCTCTTAAAAAACACAAACCAAAAACAATATTACACACAACATTTAAAATTAAAGAAATGGCAGAAGTTATAACAGGTAAATGCTAATAAGAGGTAAATTGTTGTAGAAATTATTAATATCAGATTAAACAATTATCATTATGAAATAACTTGAGATAAAAAGAAAATGCTAAATAGAAAGATCATGAACTCACATGCATCTAATATTGCAGCCTCAAAATTAATTTTAAAAACTACAATTAGAAGAAAATAAGAAGCCGAGCACATTTGTAATCCCAGCATTTGGGAAGCTGAGACTGGAGGATCGCAATTCACAGACAGCCTCAGCTACTTATGAGGCCCTCTGCAACTCAGTGAGACCCTGTTTCAAAATAAAGAATAAAAAATTGGGTGGGGGGTGTAGCTCAGAGGTCAAATGCCTCTGGGTTCCATCCCCAAACCCGCAAAAAAAAAAAAAAAAGAAAAAGAAAAAGAAAAAGAAAAGAAAGAAAATATGAAATAAAAAGCCCTTAGTAACACTGAAATGTTCAATAGTGTATACCCTTCAAGTAATTACTTGTTAAGCATCATAAACATTTGCTCAGCTATTGAAGTGACTCCTGGAGCCCTCAGTCAATGCATACTCAAACTATCTGAGAGCAAGTTACTTTAGATCACAATCCTAATCTGCCTCAGCAACTCCCATCCTAATGTGCAATCTCCCTCCCTATGTGTTCTGACAATGTGATGTTGCTACTGTTCCCATAAAGAAGTGGTGTCCTTCATGGCTCCCTAATAAAGGGTAAGAAAATGACTACTACAGGAATAACAGTATTTGAAGCTGCTGATTTCTGAGACAAAGTAAAAAAAAAAAAAAAAGACAACAGAGGGTTAGCCAGTTTTCTTTATAAGCCTGTTCCTCGAACCCAACCACCACGGTACGAAGCCCCAGATTGAATGTAGACACCATATGCAGGTGTTCCACCTGAGATCACCAACTCAGGCCTCAGACCTGTGAGTGTAAAAGCTACTTTTGAGGAAGCCAATATCCAGCCATTTTTAGAGAGAACCAGAACCACCCCGTTGAGCCTAATCAACTTTCTAGACTGTAAAATCTAATAATAGAATGATGATGATGTTCTAATGCCAAAGTTTGGAGGTTACTTGTTACGCAGCAGTAGATAACTGGAACATCATACTGGTTAAGTTTTCTTTTAAAATTCATTGTTTCTGTCCTGTTTTGGCTACAAATTATATGGAATATTTTGTTGTTGTTATTGCTAATATATCTCAAACATCATTAGACCTTTACTCTAATCCTTCTATTAGTTCCCATACGTAATTTTAGTGCCTTTTTATTTTTGTGGTGCTGAGAATTGAATCTAGGGATATTTCACTTCGAGATGTTCCCCAGCCCTGTTTTGGTTTTTATTTTGAAACAGGGTCTCCCTAAGTTGTTAAAGGCCTCAATAAGCTGCTGAGGCTGGCTTAAAACCTGTGAACCTTCTGTCTCAGTTTCCCAAGTACTGGGATTATAGGTGTGTGCCACCACACCTGGCTTTTTAGTATTTTTTACCTTACTATTTCTTCTTTTTGTTCTGTTTCATTCCCTTAATCATTTTGTAATTCATGCAAAGATTAATCTACTAGCTAGGTGGTCCCCTGGTTATAAAAATGTCAACATGTGATCAAGTAGTTTTCTTTTTTAGTTACATGTGAAAGTGAATAATTATTTTTAAGCAATCTTATAATCATCATCATTATCATCATTGTCTTGAGAATCTGTAGCATGAGGTAGAGTTTTGATATGGAAATTTCTGTTCACAAAACTTAAAGCCAGAGATGTGAATTTGGGGAGATTCTCACAATATATATGAATTAGATGAAAAAAATGACTAAGGCAAGTTTCTTAAGTGTAAACCAGGAAAACAACAGGTGATACCTATTTTTAGCTTTCTCATGCATGTATTATTTGTGAATAGATTCATTATTACTGGTATCCAACAAGAATAAATGTAATTAAATCTTCAAAGAAGAGGTATAAGCCTTCTCCTTCAAATGTTATAAGTCAGTATCAACTGGTAAAACCTTAAAAGGCAATATAGCAAAAATAGAATAAGATGATCTTTCAGGCCAGGCGTGGTGGCGCACGCTTGTAATCCTCGCGCTTGGGAGGTGGAGACAGGAGGATCGAGCAGGTTCGAAGCCAGCTGCACTGGCGTAAGACACCCTGTTTCAAAAATATAAAATAGGTCTAGGAGTGTAGCCCGGAGGTAGAAGGGCTTCCAGGAACCCCAGTACCACTAAAAAAAAAAAAAAAAAAAAAAAAAAAAAAAGAATAAGATGATCTTTCAGAATACAGTGCTTTAGAGGTGACAATTTGCCTTTGTTTTTGTCCAAATGGGAAGACACAGCTCAATCTCATCGTTCTGTCTCTTAAGCTTTCTGCCTTTGAGTGTTACATATTTTTTTCCTCCTTCAACTAACCATGTCAGAGCAGGACAGCAGACCTTCAAGAATAAATACGATTAGAGCTGAACAAATCAGGTAATTACAATAAAAACATGGCTTGACAAGCAACCTCTGGACAGAATTACAGTACTGTATACACACTACACATTCAATTATAATGATTAGAAAAGTGGAAACTAATGCCTATATTCAAGATTTTTAAGTTGCCAAGGATCTCCCTTCTTGCTGTGGATTAAAGAAGAGATTAGGAGAAAAGAAAATCTCTCATGGATATGTACAGACTCGCTGCCTCTTAAATAGGGAAGAGCACTTCCTAGAGCCTTAATGTGTTATATAATTTTAAAGAGTTTTTTTTTTTATTGTGCCATTCTAATTTATTCAGATTACAATAGGATGCATTAGTCATTTATAGTAGCAAGATATTCCTATTATGCAACTATAACTTTACCTTATGTGTAAATATTGTGCCATGTCTATTTAAACATATATCAAATTCTGCTGTTTTAACCAATGGCAAATAGACTGTGGATGAAATAATAATCAAATTTGCGGCCGGGCGTGGTGGCGCACGCTTGTAATTCCCGCGCTTGGGAGGCAGAGACAGGAGGATCGCGCAGGTTCGAAGCCAGCCGCCCGAGCTGGTTTAGGAGACCCTGTTTCCAAATAAAAATGTAAAAATAGGTCTGGGAGTGTAGCCCGGAGATAGAAGGGCTTCCAGGAACCCCAGTACCACAAAAAAAAAAAAAAAAAAATTTGCATACTGGCACCAGAGAAACTCACCTTTATTTTATTTATTATTATTGTTATTGTTATTGTTATTTTTATTTTTATTTTAGTGGTACTGGGGTTCCTGGAAGCCCTTCTACCTCTGGGCTACACTCCCAGACCTATTTTATATTTTTTTTATTTGGAAACAGGGTCTCTTAAGCCAGAGAGGCTGGCTTCGAACCTGAGCGATCTTCCTGTTTCCGCCTCCCAAGCGCAGGGATTACAAGAGTGCGCCACCAAGCCCGGCCTCACCTTTATTTTAAAAGAAACAAAAACAATAATAATATTTTAGTAAGGGAGCTGACTGAAACTTGCCTTATAATTTTAACTTGCACTTTTTACATTTCACTTTTTTATTAAATTTTTCTCTTTTCTTTGAAAGTGCACAATGGGAAAATATATTGTAATTGAAGTTTTGCTTTGACATTTTTAGGTTGTATCAACATAGAAAAATAAGGTCAAATTATATGATTATTAAATTAAGGGAATTACTCATTAATCTTAAATAATTCTTTTGTTATTGCATTTGAATAATTTTTAACTTTTGCCTGGATTCTGTTACAATTTTACACAGTTGAAAGCTTTTAGAAATTCCTGAATATTCATGGCATGCCAGTACATATGTAGTCATAGATGACTCTTTGCAATAACAGGAGGTTGAGTAGATTGAGTTTATAGTGTTGGGCAAGGTGGATTTTAGAGGACTTATGTAGATTTTAAAGGGAGCTATATCTTAAGTTTGAATTTTCAGAACACTAATTACTATACATATAGAATTTGTTGAATAATTTAAGAACTATTGATAAAGAATAAAATTTTTTCTTTTTCAGACTTTTTCTATAATTGACACCAGTCTTGGAAATTCCATTGCTAGTCATCTGGAAGAAACAAGATTCTTGTAGTTTGGGTGTCTTTGGTAAATTTCCGCATGTTTCTTTTGCATAATCATGATGGTATTTGTTAATGTCGCTTAACAAAACACACCTTATCAGTTTGGTTGTTAGTTGCTTATAAGTACAATTTATATTTTTCTTTCTTTATATCTAGCAAATTTTAAGGAACATATAACAATTGCATATATTTATTGAAAAGTGCAATAATTCCATACATGTATACAATGTGCAGTGATCAAAGCTGGGGCATTAGCACTTGCATATGCTTAAACATGTATTATTTTTTCGTGTTAGAAACCTTCAAGCTCCTCTTTTCTGTTTATAAAATAATAAATTATTGTTAGAACTTATTCCTTCCACATCTTTTCTTTCATAGCTAAACATATTTCCAGCAAGACAAAGACAGTCAGGTTTCTCTTTCTTACTGATTCTGTGACAGAGAAAATAATGATATATCTGACTCTAGAAGCTTCATTTCTAATACACAGGTAATATATTCTGCCCAGTTTAGCAAATAGCTTTGTTTCATTAATTGAATGAGGCAACATAAGTGAAACTATTTTTTTTTTTTTTTTTGGGTGGTACTGGGGGTGGAACCCAGAGGCTTTCTACGTCCGGGCTATACTCCCAGAACTTTTTTTAAAATTTTATTTGGAAACAGGGTCTCACTAAATTGCTGAAAGCCTCACTAAGTAGTTGATGCTGGCTTCGAACCCGTGTGATCCTCCTCAGCCTCCCAAGCGCGGGGATTACAAGCGTGCGCTACCACGCCCGGCCTAACTGAAACTATTTTTAAAGTGTTTTACAGTACTGTAAAACTAAATGCCATTGTACTATTGTGCATATTTAATATATGTCTAAAGTATGAGAATGAGTATTTTTCAAAGGGAGTATATATCTATATACACATATACATATATATATAAACATATATGTATATATGTACATGTAAATATATACATATATGTCTATATACATATATTCAAATAAATGTATATATGTATATGTATTCAAATTCAATCCTTAAGTTGAATCTGAATTCCAAAAGTTAATGGCTCTTTAAAATACACTTTAACAAATCAATTGCTAATTAAATTCTTTTCATCTTCTCAGTTGCATCTAAAATACTGAGCTGAAACACGTTTTAATTATACTTTAAATTCTTGGCCAGTACTAAATAATGTGAGTACACACATCATTTTCCATATATCATCACACAGCTTTGGAATATAATTAATTAAAATTACAGTTTCCAACATCTTGTCATGAAAAATTTTAAACAAACAGTAAAGTTTCTACGCACTCCACCTTGTCAATATGCTGTCTCTTCTTTATATATAAATTCATCAAGGCGTCCAAACTTTAATAAAAATATAGAATTTTAGATCTTGGAGGAACTTAAATAGCATATAATACATCCTCTGTCTTTTACAGAGGCTGAAAATGAAGAGCATAGAGTGAAGAAGCCTGAAAACTCTATGCTTCTCATAGCTGAATTTTCTTTGGGGGGGGGTTTGTGGTTTCTAACAAATATTCAAGCTTCGACTACATGACCCAAAGTTATTTTAAGTAAAAATGAGAAGACAGGGGTTTTACCATATCTATACTATAAATTGGATTTTCTAGAGAGAGAGCTGTGCAGGATCAAAACTCATTCCTGCATCTCAGCAAGCACTTCCTGTAAGTACACCTACGTTTTAGTGACAATCCACTTCTCCTAACCTTTCCCATCATTCAGCTGAGTGTTAGCATGTGAAAAATTGCATCTGCCAGAAATGTAAAAATAATTATGCCCACCTTGGTCTTTTCTATTTAATAATTTGGGCCATGGATTAGTAACCTTTGTTTTGCCTACTGTGCAGTCATAAATTACTTTTATAGATCAAGAGAACTTGAACTTTCAAAAGTGCTGCTTTAGCTTAAAATGTTATGATTTAGATATTCTATTTATATAAGAAGAAACAAGTGACAAATAGAGCAAGAATTTTTTTTCATTCCTTATTCAAATTATTGCCTTAACATAGAGTTTCTTCTCTCAAAATAGTAGAAAACCTATTGAAGATTGTTTGTGTAGAGAGGTGCTGTATGATTAAATGATCGTAAAAATACATCCAGGACTTGCAATGTAATGTAAATAACTTATAATCACAT
Organism: Muscardinus avellanarius; assembly: GCF_963383645.1. Classification (NCBI taxonomy): domain Eukaryota; kingdom Metazoa; phylum Chordata; class Mammalia; order Rodentia; family Gliridae; genus Muscardinus; species Muscardinus avellanarius. The sequence goes on from NC_137800.1 coordinate 67,500,446, forward strand.
CATATTACCATTTTGATCACTTAATGTATATGGACTTCAGGACACTTATTCTGGAAACTTGAAATCACATTCAGTACTTTAAAACAGTATTTGGACATTTAAAAAGTCATTTTTTTTTAAAATTTTGCAGTTCTGGGGATGGAACCCAGGGGCATTCTACCTCTAAGGTACACCCCCAGACCTCTTTCTTATCCTTTATTTTGAAACAAGGTTTCCCTGAATTGCAAAGGGCCTCTTCTAAATAGCTGAGGCTGTCCTGAAACAGTGATCCTCCTCTCTCAGCCTCCCAAATGCTGGGCGCCCAGCTAATCATGTTTTTTATTATAAAAGCAGAGGCTGGTACACTCAGGAATACCAATTTAAAGTTGACATGAGATAAGGATTAGAGGTTGCTGTTATTTATTCCAGATCATTGGACTACAATGAAATAGAAAACCCATATAAACACAAACATAATGTCTGGTATTTAAGCTGTTAAACCACTCTAGTTTAATTGTTTATTATTTAATAAATTAGTGTAACAATATTTTGACTTAACATTTGAGAGCAGTTTTGGGCTTTAATGTTTGATAACTAGTTTACTGTTACAAAATGATTTCTTTAAATAAAATCAACTTTATATGAAAGATCCATGAATCATTTTATACACTTCATTTAAAATTAAAATGTATAAATTATTTACTTGAAAATTTGTTGCCTTTTTTTTAGAAACTAGGGATTGAACCCAGGAACATTAAACTTTTGAGCTACATGACTAGCCTCTTTTTATTTTGAAACATGTTCTCTCTAAATTACTGAGGATCTTGCTAAATTGCTGAAGCTGACCTTGAACTTGTGATCCTCCTATCTCAGTTTCTCAAGTACTAAGATTACAGGAATGAATCATTAACCCTGGATGAAAATGTGTTGCTTTTGTTTTCTCATCTGATAAGTGTAATATGATCACTTATCAGCACACTTTTTAAGTTTTTCAAAATAGATACAAATTATTTTCCTCACGACCTTTCGACCTTTCGAATATTCCCACAGAGTAGGTACTGTGCTTTACTGACTTTATTTTGCCTAGCGGAAAATCAAATCATTAAGCTAAATCAAATAATTATCCCAATAATTACTCACGAAGTACATGGAAAATCACATAAGATAGCCAATGTATGGATACTCAGAGAATTAATCTGTTAGGTTTCAACACACACATCATAAAACTAACCAATCCTCTATCTTCTTGAGGTTATCAATCGAGAAAGCAACACAATCTTTGATGACAACAAGTCTATTTTTTTCTAGCCCGTAGCATGGTGTTTATCTTTTTTAAAAATGTGGCAATTTAGCCGGGCATGGTGGCACACGCTTGTAATCCCAGCATTCGGGAGGCTGAGACCAGAGGATCGCGGTTCGCTGACAGCTTCAGCTATCTAGTGAGGCCCTCTGCAACTCAGTGAGACCCAGTTTCAAAATAAAGAATAAAATATAGGGCAGGGGGTGGAGCTCGGAGGTCAAATGCCCCTGGGTTCCACCCCCAGACCTGCAAAAAAAAAAAAAAAAAAAGTGGCAATTCTGGGATCACCAAATATAAGAGAATTAATGCTAAGCAGAAATCAGGAATAAATGAGCAGAAAGGCAATCTGAATATACGTCTACCATGTTATGGACTCAGACATAGACTCTACAGGAAAACATTGTTTTGCATTGGGGATGGTAGTTTTGTCAACCTGACCTGATTAAGGGATGCTCAGACGGCTGATTAAATGTTATTTCTAGGTATGTCCTTGAAGATGTTTCCAGAAAAGTTTGGTGTTTGAATTGATAGGCTGAGTAAGGATGGTTGTCACCAATGAGACTGGTGGTCTTCATGTAATCCATAAAGGGAAAAAAATACCTTGAGATAGAACAGCCATTGATGCTCTCGTTTCTAGGGTCTTCAGGCTGGCACTAGGTCTTAGAGCTTCCCCTCCAATGACAGGTCTTCCTCTTTACTTTGTGAATTACCTCATTGGTTCCTCAAGGCTCTCAGGGCATTCTGTTCCAAACCTAGTGGAATCATCTTGCTACTTTCCTGGGTCTCTGGCTTACATATGGTAGATTGTGTGATTTCTAAGCATCCATAATCACTTGAGCCAATTACAATACATTTCCTTCTATAGGTTCTGTTTCTCTAAGGGATCCTGAATAGATATCATCTATAGCAGTTTATTTTCCTACCCATTTGTTTTTATTTGTATTCATTGGACCCATCTCTGAAAGAAATAGACTAATATCCTTACCTTCATACTCTTTAATTCTTCCTAAGGAAATCCTCCAAGAAGGATAGTGTAGGGTCTGAAAGAAAGTGGGTGACAAAACATATTCTTGAGATTCTGTTGTTGGCAGCTGAATCCCATTTTAGCACTACCCCCTGAAACCTGGAATTTCAATAGCCCTCATGATAACACATCCCTCGGTGGGATGATATATAAGAAATGACATGTAGGAGAAAAAAGATTCCTGGTACAGTATCTTTAATTAGTTCTCTGATCATCAGATTCTTGCCAGTGTAGAGTAATACTGCAAGAACTTTCTAAGATCGGAATTGCACTTAGAAATGAAAGCTCTCTAACATCTCCTACATGTTTGACTTCTCTGTCTGGTACTACTACATAGCAGTTTTCTCTCTCTAACTTTATGATGAAAGACATCTGGCCAATAGCAGCATCCCTAACTGAGGTCTTGCAACACAGTTTCCTTGGGAAATAATACCAGTTGATGTAGAATTCATTTGCTCTGTTTGTCTCAGTGCAATGGAAACAAAAACATCATTGTTCATTTGTTGGTTTGCAATTCTATTTTGGTCCACTGCTCCAAGAAATATATCTCAGAAGTCTTTGAGTGTAGTAACTATTATATTAAGCTTTTATCTTTATTCTGATGTAAACACTCATTTCACAAAATATTTTATGCCTATTGCACACAATTTGGTCAGTAGAATTCTTTTTCTTTTTCATACCGGTGCAATGTAGTCATACATTTTAATGGGGTTCAAGATGGTAGAGGCATACTTGTACACATCACTCATTTAGCTCTTCCCCTCAACAAAACTTTCCAATTGTCATCCAAGTTTATTTGCTTTTTAAAATTTATTATAATAAATCACCTTTGGAAGTTTGGCAAAATGTTTATTTGTTTCGTGCCTGGGTGCCTTAGTGTTCTGCAGAGTTATGTAGTTAGTGTGACATCTTTGGTGGAGTGCATACTAGGATATCATATCAGGTGGAAAAAGAGAGAGAGCTAAGCCCTGACTAGAAAACTCTGAAAGTAAAACATCTGAGCTAATTTTCCCTCTTGCAGCCTTTATCTGGGCCATTCAGCATGAAATTAGTTATGACCTATATAACTTGACTCTACTCTCTCTTTGAATGCAAACTTCAATCAAATATTTTTATTCTGTGTAATGAAGACTAGACTTTTGTAATAAATTTTACCTACCTTTTGGAAGGTAGAAAAGTGTTTTGTGTTTTTTTTTTACCATTTAGAAAAAAATTCCCCATACCTAGGTGTCTTAGGATTTTTGAGAGGACTGAAAGACTGTTTTAATGTTGTCTTTCTGCCTTTTTCTTCAATAAATTCAGCAGCTTACAACACAGCTAATTTCTATCTGGCCGTTTTTAGTCAATTCATGTGGATAAAAGAGGAAATTTACTCTGTTGCTTTATGGGTTATAATAAATTTGGACATGTAAGATGCTGTACATGTGAGATGTGTGTTCTAATAGTAAGTCTGTTATAATGCTACAATAGCTCTCCCTGGGAAAGGGGCAGGATACCATTCCAAGAAGCTGATCTGCTAAGTTCAGGTCTCTGGTTTCAATAAAACCTTAGCTTTTTGTCTTGTTTTGTTTTGTTTTCACAGTTTAAGAGAAAGTCCAGTTCTTCAGAGTCTCTTAGGACACAGGTAGCAAAGCTAAATTTCACAAAGCAGGATTGCTCAAGATCTCACAGGTGCCAAGTGTCTCTTATGTTACCACCTGTTGATTCTCTGTGAAATCTTAAAACATAAGCATTATATGAGTGTAATTCAGATTATTTATCAAAGTATTTGCCACTGTGACTCTTCTTCTAAAAAATACAGGTAATCTAGCCTGGAGTGGCGGCGCACACTTGTAATCCCCGCGCTTGGGAGGCAAAGACAGGAGGATCTTGCAGGTTCGAAGCCAGCCGCACTAGTTTAAGAGACCCTGTTTCCAAATAAAAAAGTATAAAATAGGTCTGGGAGTATAGGCCGGAGGTAGAAGGGCTTCCAGGAACCCCAGTACAACCATAAATGAATGAATAAATGAATGAATAAATAAATAAACAAACAAACAGGTAATCTAATAAGTAAATAGAGCCTGAGATAAGTAAACACTTGGGAATCTTATCTAATGTGCTGCTGGTTCGATCAGCTCTGGACAGGGAAAAATTGTAAGTCATGTGATGATAAATTTATGTTTAACTTTTTGATTGCCAAACCATTTTAAAGAGCATAAATGTACCATTTTGTATTCTTAACAATATGCTAAAAATTTGGGTTTGTTCTACTTTTATTATTCCTAACCTTCACCTAATTTTATATTTCTAATCATTTTAATTTTAGCTAGACTAGATAATACTTACTGGTACTTCACTATGATTTTAACTTAGATTTTCCTAATTGCTAAATTTGTCTACTTTTCATGTACTTATTGGCTACTCACTTAAATATCTGTGCAACTTATTTGCCCATTTTTTGTTATTCGTAGATTTTTTACTATTATTATTGAGTTGTATACATTTTTTATATATCTGTGTGTGTGTGTGTGTGTGTGTGTGTGTGTGTGTGTGTGTGTTACTAGGGATTGAACTCAGGGGCATTCTACCTCTGAGCTACACCTCCAGCTCTATTTTTTATTTTTTATTTTATTTATTTATTTATTTATTTATTTATTTATTTATTTATTTATTTTTGGTGATACTGGGGTTCCTGGAAGCCCTTTTACCTCTGGGCTACACTTCCAGACCTATCTGCACGATCCTCCTGTCTCCGCCTCCCAAGCAGGGATTACACCATGCTCTGTTATTTTTTATTTTTTATTTTGAAACAGGGTCTCACTGAGTTGCAAAGGGCCTCACTAAGTAGCTGAGGCTGTCCGCGAACCGTGATCCTGTCTCAGCCACCCATATTTTGTAATTACAAGGGTGTGCCACCATGCCTGGGTCTTTATATATCTTAATTATTACTCCTGTGTAATTTTTAAATACATTTCTAAGTAGATGTTTTACCTATTTTTTGTTCATCAATATATTTGATGAACAAAAGTTGTTTTATACTAACTTTAATAAAATATACTTTATTATTTTTATCATTTTTGTTTTATCTTATTTGTCTAAGAAATATTTGCTTATTCACAGGCCATGTAAATATTCTTTTTTGGTGGTGGTGGTACTAGGGATGAAATTCAGGGGCCTTCTATCTCTGGGCTACACTCCCAGACCTATTTTGTATTTTTTATTTGGTAACAGGGTCTCTTAAGCCAGCTGAGGCTGGCTTCAAACCTGCCTGATCCTCCTGTCTCTGCCTCCCAAGAGCCGGGATTACAAGTGTGCGCCACCATGCCCCGTTGTAAATATTCTTTTATGTATTTCTCTGAAAATTTTATGATTTCAGCTCTTATGTTTAAGTTTGTGATTGGTCTTTGTGTGAGGTAGGTTTTAAGATATGTTTTTAAAATATTTAAAATAACTATTCAAGTATATATTTTGAAAAAATAAAAAAAGCTTTTATTCATCAGTTCCTTTATTGAAAATCAAATATATATATGTAGCCGGGAGTGGTAGCGCACAATTGTAATCCCCACACTTGGGAAGCAGAGATAGGAGGATTGCTCAGGTTCAAAGCCAGCCGCGCTGGCTTAAGAGACCCTATTTTCAAATAAAAATATAAAAAATAGGTCTGGGAGTATAGCCCAGAGATGTAGTCAGGAGGTAGAAGGACTTCCAGGAACCCCAGTACCACCAAAAAAAACCCTTATAGAAACAATAAAACAAGTTATGATAATGATTTTATTAGATCTATAGTCAATTTGGGTATAATCGATATATTAATAATATTAATAATTATAGTCCAAAAATTTTCATCTTTGGTTTTAAATTTTTCTCTATGATGTTGTATACCTTTTGTTGAGTGCCTTTACAAATGTTTTATTATATTTATGTCTAAATTATTCTATGATCTTGACATTATCATAGACTAATTTTATAATTTTTATTTTTCCAAATATTTGTGCTATATATGTAAGTATAATACATATAATACATTTAATACATATATATATATATAATTTGTATTTATTAACTTCATATTCTGTGAGTACGCTCAATTCATTAATTAGTGTTTAAAGCCATTTTACAGATTCCTTAGCATTTTCTACTTAGTTATGTAATCTGTAAACAGAATGTTTTCTTTTTGTATCATCCTTATGCCTTGTGTTTATTTAGTTGTTTATTACAATGGCTAGGACATTAATTAAATGTTACCTAAAAAGTATAAAGGTGTTCATCTTTTCTTTGTTTCTACCATGAGAGGAAATTTGGGCTATGATTCACTATTAAATAAGATATTACCTATAGGTTATTTCAAACTGAAGAGATTTCTTTTCCCCCTGTGTTCTGAAGAGTTTGTAAAATGATTGGGAACTGGGTTGTTATATAATTTTTATGCATTTATTGAAATGATTTTATGGTGATTCTTTATTCTGGTAGTATGGAAAATTATTCTCACCAATTTTGAGCAGTAAACTAACCCATAATTTCTGAAGTATACTTCAGTTGTTCAGAATGTATTATCATTTATGGATTCTGTTTGAAAATTCTACACTTCTAGGAGTTACTGACTAGTAATTTTTTTAAATGTCTTTTTAAGTTTTAGTATGAGACCTTTTCTATTTCCACAAAGGCAGTTGAAAAGTAGTTAATCTTCTGCAATTTTTGGAAATAATTTATTTAAGATTAGTATTTTTAAATATTTGATAATGAAAGTATAGGTTCAACATGGGGTATATGTATATGTGTGTGTGTTTTTATAGATTTCTCTAAGTTGTTCATATTATTATTTATAATTATTTAATATCTAAAAACCTTTCATTGATAGTCTGATATTTATTGACATTAATATTCTGTCCCTTCTATTTTATTTCTTCAACAACTTAATAGGGATTTATCAATTATATTGATTTTAAAAATAATTTTTGTTTGTTGTCTTTGTTGTTCTTTTATCAAGTTCTACTTTTGTCTATACTACTTAGGATTACCTTTACTTGTCTCTTTCTACTTATTTAAAATATACCATAGCTTGTGAGTTTTAGACTTTTTTCTTCTCCACTACAAGAAGTAAAGCTGTAAATTCTTCTAAAATTTGCTATAGTTTGGATTTTTTAATGCCGTCTAAAGACCCATGTGTTGAGGGCCTCATCCCAAGCCCATGATACAATTGGTAGGTGCTGGAACTTTTAAGAGTTGGGGCCTAGTTGGAGGAAGTGTGATCATCGGAGGTGTGACCTTTAATGGAATATTGGGATCCTGGCCCATTTCTCTCTCTCTCTTACTTCCAAGCCATCATGAGATGAGCAGCGTCTTTGCCACACAGAGGACCATGATGTACTCTGCTGCCACATGCCCAGTGTAATAAGGGCCAAACAACATGTGCCAAAACATCTGAAGCCAGGAGACAAAATAAATTTTCCTTCTTTTTAAGTTGATTATGTCAAGTATTTTGTCACAGCAATGAAAGACTAACACATTTCCTTAGCTGTATCCTACTAAAGTTGACGTCACATTTTCAATACCATTTAATTTAAACAGGCACTAATTTCTTTGTGATTTTGCTTTTGTACATCATGAGTTACTGAGTATTGTCCTCCTCTTTGATTTTAAAATACTGAGCATTTTTCTTGGTTATATTGTCATTTTTATCATATTTAATTATTAGTAAAAACCATATGCTATAGAACTAAGTTATTTTGACCATATCCAGGCCTGTTTTATGATCCATATGGCATATCTCAGTTGATATACTACGAGCATTTGAAAGTTGAGGTTGTTGCTCTTGCTCAGATCATCTGTCTTTATTGATTTTCTCTTATCTAGTTATGCTATCAGCTGCTGAGAAAGTGGTGTTAACATCTCCAGCTATGATTGTGAAATTGCCTCCATCTCTTATGTCTCTCTTTTATTATGTCTGTGTTTCCTTCTAAACTTAGAATGGCTTAGAAACAGCCTTGCCTCCAACCATCCCCTTGTTTGGACCTCATGCCAGAAGTGCTACATCCACTCCCACTGCAAAAATGCCCAACTAACTTAACTCACTTCTGCCCTCAAAAGTTAGATCAGTCTTTGCTCACCTAACATCTAGGAGGTTCCATGTTCCACTCAAATGGATATAATGCACTCCTGGTCGCACATCATGGCACCCCAAGTCCTCTTACATTCCTGCCCTCAAGACTTGGCATCTTCAGGCTCTGAGTGAGTTTTCCTGCTTATACAGTGACTGTGGACTGGCGCTGGTCTGGGCAGGCCAGAAAACTTCTTTATCATCCAATGGTCAGAATTCATACTTTCTCTCATGAGGCTGAAATATCAGACTGAGGGGAGGACTCACTTTCAACTGTTATCTTCTTTGAGTACTCTTGCTAATCCCTAGTGAACTCTTTAGAATAACTTCCATAATAATTCAACAACTCTTCTTACTTTAATTCTTTTCTCAAATTATGCTATGATATCTCCTCATCCTCCCTCTCCTAATTGGACCCTGACTAGAAGATATTGTAAAGATATATCTAGCTCATATTATCTAGAAAGGCAAAGACCATGCTGAATGTAGCTCCTATTCTGTCATCCCTTCTGCAATCCATATCCTATATATATCAGTTACCAGTGGGGTCAATTTGAATACTTGAATTAGCCTTTTATGGCATCATCCTTACAACCCACAAGGGTGTGAAGTTCAAATAATTTTATTCTTGTTTAATATTTGCTCAGAGATTATTACATGGTTTGTGCTAAATAAGTGATAACATATTAGCAAAATGTAGCCATATGTGAAAAAATTATAAGAAATATAGTTTTAAATAGATCCTTTTATCATAGTTTATGTTGGAAATATACCTAATGTAGTTATTATCCCTATCTTAACTAACCCTAATATCATGGATATGAAATTTTCTTTAAGTTATAAATATATTAAAGTTTTATTAAGTCATTTTACAGATGTCCAGAAGTAACCAAATTGAAAGAAAAATAGTTATGGATTTTTTTGTTTGGCTTTGATAAAGATATTAAAAATAAAGAGAGAAGGTATGATAGTATCAATCCAAAAATAGATGATTCTGGGAATTTTATAAATCTCGTTGAATGAAGCCTAAAAAGGATTTATGAATAATGTTGGGCTACAATGGCTATTACAAACAAAAATATTCTACAAGCATAAGTGTCAAAACTTTGAAGGTGTCTCACAAGTAACTATTTATTTGAAGGTCTGGAATTAGAATCCTGCTTTCTTGAAATCAATTGTTTATTTTTAGACTACTCAGACACAAATGTGGTTGTGTAATAGTAGGAAATAACGATAGTTATAATAAAAGGACTAAACTATCTAGGTCCAAGTTTTGCTACAAGAAGAACCAGAAAAAATTAAATGATAAAAATAAAAGTTACTGACTAGGAAAATCTTTTGATCCAGAAAGTATTATATGTTTAATATGTAAAGAACATTTTATCTAGCTGGGCATGGTGGTTTATGCCTGCAATTTTAGTATTTGAGAGACTGAAACAGGAGGATCACAGGTTAAAGACAACCTCAGCAAGTAGTGAGAATCTCATCAGCCTAGGGAGATTCTGTTTAAAAATAAAAATAAAATAGGGATGGAGGTATAGCTTGGAGGTAGCATGCCCCTGGGATCAATCTTCAGTACCAAACACACACACACACACACACACACACACACACACACACACACACACACACATTTTATTTAATAAAAGTTTGGGGGAAAAATGAACAAGACACTAGAAAAATAAACAGGATTTAATCGCATTGACAAACCAAACCAGAAGACTCTCCTTTGATTTCTCTAAAAGTGGGGTTGTTGAAATACAGGAAGAAAACTTTGACACAGCCAACTACTTTTCATATTTATTAATCCAACACCTTAAATATTTTGTGGGTAGCAGTCTGAAATAGTGGAAAGAACATAGTTTAAAATATTTACTCTTTATCCTGGTGAGTCTTAGTTTTTTTCTTTGGGGTATGGGAGTGATAAAAGCATTACAACATTTTTTTTGAAGAGTCAATAAAATACCACGTTAAAATATTCTACTCCTTCTCCTACCCAGAGCTCATATGTGAGGTATTACAGAAACTAAATAATGAATATTTAAGAACTGAAGAGTAGAACAGTAAATCTGTTTCGAGTCTTACATAAGAAGAAAATAATAAAATGAAGAATTATCTATAAAGTTACTATCTGAAATATCCATGTTTACACTAAATGCATGTAAATATCATTTTTAATTTATGGTAATAAAAGTCATAGTTCTCATTATAATAATGATCTTGTCTTTTACAGTACCATAGTCAGAAATTACCTAAAATGTGACTCACTGACTATATAAAATGATCAAATATAATTATACAAATAATCAATGCAATGTCCATTCTTTAATATAACTATTACTTTAAAAATAATGTAATAACAGCAGTATAAATTTTATATGCCATTAAGTTTAATTGACTCGATTTGTATAGAAATAAATAATAATATGAATACCACTTCATTTTGGAATTTTGAATCATCTCAATTTTGAGCAGATACATATCTAGTAGAGACAAAGAAAGAATGGTCTCTAGTAGATCTTTTTCTCTAATTTCTCAGGCCATTTCTATTTTGCAGGATTTCAAATGTGCGTGGCTCATGGGAATTCTAGATTTGTGCATATCCAACAAATAATTATTGACTATTTACAATGAGCCAGAATTAGAGAAATAATAATACCAAAACTTATATCCCTATTTGCACCAATCCCACAGTCCAGTTGTGAGGGTTTATTGAAAGATGGACAGGGGGGGTCAAATAAAGTCCAAGATGAAATGTGCTCATGTTTGTTAACACTAATAGGAGAGGACATGAAATGTCAGCTGTCACTTGATCAGAAGCAGGAGAATAAAATGAAACCTCTATAAACATCTCAGCACAAAAGAATACTGGTGCATCTTTCTATTCTCAATTCTTACCCTGAAAAATCCAAGGTACCCACTTGGTGGTGAATCAATCCCATCACTGAAGAGTCCATTTTCTTCTCCACTTCAGCCCAGCAAAGCTTGTTTCTTTTAAGTTGGAGCATTGCAAACTCATGCATTTCCACTCTTGTTTTCTTCCAGTGATATGATGAAACAAAAAAAATTTCATGTAATAATATGCATTGTTCAGTGTGGACTGATTTGGCATTGGCACCAGGGAAGTCTTTTGTTTGTTATTAAGTGACTCTTTCCACACTGAGACACCTGGATAAGGGTGGAAACTTTTAATCAGCTTCATGAAAAGCCTAAGTTCAATAAATTCACTCTATGAATATGTGCATATTTCACACTACTAATGAAATCACTGTTAGTAGTTTAATTTTAATAACACTTCAAATTTCATAAAGGGTGTCTTGCCTACAGTGATAATTTGAAATACTTTCTTCTTAAAGTATTCAGTAAAAAAATAACATCACACAGAATATTGGAAAGAGCAATTTTTTTCAGACAAGCCAGCTGATTACACTACCAGATTATTTATTACTTTTTTTAATCCAGTCTACAATAAAATCAGCAGCCAGGTATTATCTTAAAAACCAAAATCAGCTGATGCAGAAGTTCCTTTCATGAATAGAAGAGAATAAAATATGGTTATCCAAAGTAGTGTGACCATAAGAAGGCTAGCTCTGGAGGAGAAAACAAATTAAGCTAAAATATTTTATCCCAAAATGATTAACAAGACTCATCTTACTGAACAGTGATAAAGCTCAATGCACCAATAATAAAAAAGGAAACAACAAATTTCAATATGCAATATGATGTCAAAATATACTTATCTGTATAAAATCATATACATGTGTGTCAACATGCTTAAATAAAATGATAGACGTGTGTGTGTGTGTGTGTGTGTGTGTGTGTGTGTGTGTGTGTGTGTTACTGGGGACTGAACCCAGGGACATTCTACCTTTGAGCTACACCCCCAACACTTTATTTTTTGTTTTGAGACAGGGTCTTTCTAAGTTGTTGAGGCTGTTTTCACTCTGTGACTCTCATGTCTTAGCCTCCCAAGTAGGGGTTATAGGCATGTGGCATCATTCCCAGCTGACTTATATTTTGCCAGTACATTAAATACAGCCTTGATTATTGTGAAAAGCATACTACTCATGGTAGTGCACACTTGTAATCCCAGCATTTGGGAGGCTGAGACCGAAGGATCGCGGTTCGTGGACAGCCTCAGCTACTTAGTGAGGCCCTCTGCAACTCAGTAAGACCCGTTTTCAAAATAACAAATAAAAAATAGGGCAAGGGGTATAGCTTGGATGCCCCTGGGTTCCATCCCCAGACCCACAAAAAAAAAAAAGAAAAAAAAAAGCATACTACTTAAATTTATATCTATTGTAGCTTTATATACTAGTTTACTCTTCAGAAACACTGACAGAAAACTGATTTATGATTAAAACACTAAAATTATGCATTTAAACATGGTTACCATCAAGTGAATCATATATTTGAGGGTAAACCTATGTACTTTCTGATTAAAGTCAACATGATTTCTAGATAGTTGAGTGAAGCTTAAAGGAAGTCATCACCAGGGCAGATGTGATGATTTTTCTATATGATACTACTCAGAAGATGACATGTTATTCATATTCATTTGATAACCATTAGCCATTTCATATTCAATTGAGTAATTTAAATAGAATATTATGATTTGACATCCCTTGCAAAATATACTTCCAGATTTATTCAAGATAGTGATGCTGGTTTTTAGAGCTGTGTCACCTCTTTCTAAGAATATCCTTACTTTGCACAGTATGAACTTTTACCTGAGACTGGACATTATTGGGTGTTTGATTGGGCAAAGATTCAGACACACACGTTTTCTTTACCTGATGCATTGAAGCAGTGACAAGCATTACAAGCCAAACTGCTCTGTTTTTATAATTTCTATGAGATATTTTGTGAAAGAAAATATTCACCCTCTGCCTTAAATACTAGGTATAGTCCTGGTTTCTATCAAAATGCCTGGAAACAAGGTCGAACTTCACAATATTTGCTGATTTGGGAGGAGGAGTTAAATTATATGTTAAAATCATAAAATAAATGAAACTTTAAAATATCTTATGTTTTCTTTAGAATTTTTAAAACAGGAGAATTGTGAGTCAGTCATATTTATATTTTCTTATTCTCAAAAAACCTTAACAGTAAGGAAAAAAAATCCATCTCCACACACTAATATTGTTAATTATGAATCCATGTAAAAGCTCATTTTAATATAAAGATATGTATATATCTATATCTGTACCTATTATGCATAAACATGTCTAAATGTATGCATATAAAATGTATCTAATTAAACATACAATTATTATTTCATACAGCATTAGTTTTTGTTGTCTGAAACTAACCCTGCTATATCTAAATATTTACAATATGTCAACTATATTTGGGGGATGAATATAGATAAAATACTCCGATCACTGCAGCACATTTCTGTTCCATGTATCTAAATAACAAGTGATAAATAATTATAGTAAAATTGCTCTACAAGCATTAACTTGTTCTAAAGGCACTTCCCTCCTTAGGAACAAAGACTGCACTGTGCGATCCTTTTTAAACAGGATTGAAGTAGTAAACAATTCTTTAGACATATTTTTTACCCTCAAAGCTTCTGTTGCCACATTATCTTGTCAACTCGTATGAGGTTTAGATGGATCAATACTTATATAGGTAACTTCTAAGGAACACCTGGCCATCCAGAAGGTGACATGTTAATTAAATAGACAGCATTCCTTTCCTTAATGTACAACTGCTTAAATTTAGGTGTTTCTTGCAGATACTTTAGTCTCCATTTTAATACTTTTGTTAGCTCGAGGGCTCACGGTATCCAAGAAATCTGGTAAAATGTAATTTTGAAAATGTTACTAAGGACATTTTGGCTGAAGAAAAAGGGGAAAATTAAAATGTTTCCTTTGATCTTGTTTGGCTTTTCTGCATTCTTAGCTCACCACATAAATATGACGTGTGCTTCTGAGTGTTAAAACAGATATTTCGAAACTTAATTTGCTTTGGGAAAATACAATGGAAGACCTTATCTGATAAGGACAGTGGCACATGTGTGATTTCCTTAGCCCAACATCAGTCTTGGCTAATTTACAGATCTTCAGTGTAGGAACAGTCTTGAATTAGTAACCATAACACCGCCATGAGAAAATCACCTTTATTCTGATCAGGAGCAGTTTGCTGTCCTTGTCAACATAATCAGGCAAGAGGAAGGCCCTGATCTTTACTAAATTACTATGAAAATATAAAATATGGCTTATAGTAGACATGATGGACAGAGACTGTATACATAGTGAACATATCTTGAGTTTTTATCTACTTGTTTTCATATTATTTGTATTTATTTGTAAAAATGCAAAGATAATTTTATTTCAAATAAAATGTGACATGTGTTTGTGTGTGTGTGGTACTAGGGATTGAACACAGGGGCATTATATCTCTGGGCTACAGCCTCAGTCCTATTTTATTATTTTTACTTTGAAACAAGTTTTCATCAAATTACTGAGGACCTCACTGAGTTGTTGAAGCTAGCCTCAAACCTGTGATCCTCCTGTCTTAGCTTCCAAAGTATTGATATTGCATGTGTATGCCACCATGCCCTACTGTGAAGTTCTTTTAAAAGGTGCATTAGCTTCTTTGATTTCCTATGCATATTTTACCTATAGTTTTTGAAGTCCAAATTCCTCTCAATCCCAGGCAACAAACAAAAGTGTAGAAATGAAAATAATAAGTAATCACCTATATGCTCCCTGATATAAAGGATAGTGGCTTTTTATTAAGTTGCCACTATATTTATGCCTAATTACATTCTTATAATAATTTATTTTCATTCTTATTGGTACATTGTAATGATATATCACAGTGAGATTCATAGTTGTACAAGCATACCTGCACACAGTACTCAGTACACTTCTCACCCTCTCCTTACCCCTATTGATTTAGTGGAATTATAGTGATACTTACATATATGAACATGATATTCTGTGAATTGTTTGCTTCCTCAACCCTATTTTTTCATCTCCTTTCCCTTCCTCTCTCCCTCCCCAACCCTTTTACTAGTCTACGAGTCTACACCCTTCTACAGTATTTTACTAGTCTATTTATCTGAAGTCCCATTTTGCTTTCAATTTTTCTCTCTAGCTTCTTCATATGAAAAAATAATATTCAGTCCTTGACTTTCTAAGTCTGGCTGATCTCACTGTTTAATCTTTTCCAGTTCCATCCATGTTCTTGCAAATGGCATAACTTTTATTTTTGTAGCAAATGGCATAACCTTTTATTTTTGTAGCTATTTTTGTAGTATTTAGGAAAAACACATTGTGCATAGGTATCATATTTCCTTTATCCATTCAGCTGTTGACAGACACCTAGGTTTGTTCTATAATTTCTTTATTGTGAATTATGTTGCTATAAACACAGGTATGCACATAACACTAAAGTATTCTGGCTTTAATTCTTTGGAACAAATCCTGAGAAGTGGTATATCTGGGTTTCATTTTTTTTATGTTTTTTAGGACTTATTTATTTATTTATTTATTTGGTAGTAATGGGGTTTCTGGAATCCCTTCTACCTCCGGGCTACACTCCCAGACCTATTTTTTTAATATTTTTATTTGGAAACAGGGTCTCTTAAACCAGCGGAGCTGGCTTCGAACCTGCGCGATCTTCCTGTCTCTGCCTCCTAAGTGCTGGGATTACAAGCGTGCACCACCATGCCCGGCTAGGTTTAAATTTTTATATTTTATTTTATTTATATGTGAAACATATTGAGAATGGTGTACATTTAGATTGTGCTTCGTGCCCTCTGCCTTCCCATTCCCCTTCCCCCTCCCAATAAAGAGTGTCCAGGTTAACCATGCTACGTTTATACTATTACCCATATTCAGATGTAGTTCCTCCATTGAACAACCTCAGCTTTCTTCCTCTCCTATCTTTCCATTCTAGTTTTGCTGAGATTTCCCCTCCATTATCTGGAGTCCCTCTGGTATTACCACTACTCCCTAGCTTGGGCATATTACTTTCTCAACAAGACTTCCAAAGCACAGGAAATTAAAGCAAGAATTAACAAGTGGGATTGCATCAAACTAAAAAGTTTCTTCTCATCAAAGGAAACCATCAAGAACCTAAAGAGGAAGCCTACAGAATGGGAGATCTTT
Source organism: Muscardinus avellanarius (assembly GCF_963383645.1). Classification (NCBI taxonomy): domain Eukaryota; kingdom Metazoa; phylum Chordata; class Mammalia; order Rodentia; family Gliridae; genus Muscardinus; species Muscardinus avellanarius. The sequence goes on from NC_137800.1 coordinate 67,516,948, forward strand.
ACCAGCCACCACTCTGATAGGGGGCTAATATCCAGAATATACAAAGAGCTCAAAAGACTACACTAGCTGGGTTTTATAATGGTTCTATTTCTAGTCTTTTGAAGAACTTCCATACTGATTGTCTTAGGATTGTACCAATTGCAATTTCACCAACAGTGTACAGGAGTTTCTATTGTTCCACATCCTTGTCAGGATTTATTATTATTTATATTCTTGGTGATCACCATTTTAACTGGAATTGGATGGAATCACAATGTATTTTGATGTGAATTTCACTAATTGCTAGTTCCCTAATATTTTTTTCATCTATTTTTTGGTATTTGTTTTTCTCTTTAGAGAAGTAGCTATTTCAGTTGCTCACAATTTTAAAAACTTATTTGTACAATTTGGATGTTACGACTATCTATTTGGCTCTTATTTATTTATTTTCATGTTTATTTAATGAAAGAAATCTAGTGCTAATTTTGTTCTCAAGTGCTTTTATGTAACTTCTTATTTTAAAGAAGAAAAGTGTCATTTGCTTTTATCACGTGCAAAAAATACACATTTATGAATATGTACTGTTTATGTAGAACAGAGATTTTATAAATATGTCAAAGATAATATAATTCTTTGATTTATATATTTATAAGTGTATATGTGAATATTTGTCATTTTGTGTATCTAAATATATGAATATATTTGTAAACACATAGACAATGTAGTTCAATCTATAAGTTGGTAAATAGATATAAACATAAAGATATATTCCTGATATAAAAACGCAGCTTTCTCTTTTAAACAAAGTATACTTATGATCACAAATATGTTAAGCAATTTATATTTGGAGAAAATGTTATTTTCACCTCAAACTAAGGATGTGTACTGAAGGCATTTCATCATTCTAATTACTTTGAAACTTAAATAGTGATTCTGTACTCTTAAACATAGCGATAGCATTGTTTTCTCATGGCTTATGAACATTATACATCCTATGCTTAGATAAGGAGGTAGCCTGTTAGGTAGCCTCTTATATCTTACATATTAAGAAGAAATTAACTTGGAAATACAGTTTCTCTGATCAAGGTAAAAACAATTTACCTTGATTTGTGGTTCCTTGATTTCAATGCACAAGCAACCTAAACTAATTTTAAACTAATTGTGGCTTGATAAAATTTAAAACAAACTGTCAGGTTCTTTCTCTTTCTGGCATTTGCCTAACTGGGCACAAGTAGGTCTCACATCAAACTATGGTACATGAGACAGAGCCACCAGTGACTGAAGGAAAGCATCAGACACAATTACTGAAAGAAGGAGAGAAGGGTTATGTATTAAGGCAACGTCCAATTGGTTGACTTCCTTCTGAGCAGAGGTAAGGATGATTAAGACATGCCTCTTTGGAGAGAAAAGGAGAAGTAAAGGTGTCTAAAGCTATAAACAGTAGTGAACTTAGCAGTAGATAAAAGAGTAAGCCTATGCTAAGTATTCTATGTGCATATCTCTTTTGATCTTTATGATAATCCTGGAAAGTAGAAATGATGAAATTAAGGGTTAGAGAGTTTGAGTAATTTGCTGAAGAGTTTGAGTAATGTGCTGAGTAATCTGATGAAGGTCATAAAGTTAAATGTCAAAGTGAAGATTTAAATAAGACTTTCTTAGCATATAATAATAGCATGAACACTTCAGCCATAGTTAAATCTATGCATTCATTGAGCCCACATCCTATGGAAAGTCCTTCCCATGCTTGGCAGAGACAGTGGTAGTCAACTGTGTTATAAGTAATCTAAAATAAGGGTGTAAGTAATAAAAGGAAGGAATGCAGATTCTTCATAGGTTATCTAAGAGTCTTTGGGGTGGTAAAGAATGAATGCAACTTTTGAGAGAGAGAGAGAGAGAGAGATAGAGAGAGAGAGAGAGAGAGAGAGAGAGAGAGAGAGAGAGAGAGAGAGAGAGATTATTTATACCTACTCTGGACTCAGTATACTTCTAGAAGCATTTCAATTTGTGATCTTCTTCCATTTATTTTTCAGTTATGTTTCTTTGTGCTTGCAGCAGTCAAGAGCCTATTCTCACCTGACACTTGCTCACAAATTACTTCTCTAAATAAATACAGATATACTTCAGAATGCTAAGAAATATGGAGTCAAATCAGTTTTCTCAGTACTTGGGAAGCTAAGACGGAAGGATTGCAGGTTCTAGGTAACTTCAGCAACTTAGTGACCCCTCAGAAACTTAGTGAGACCCTTTTTTAAAAATAAAAAATAAAATAGGAATGGGGGTGTAGCTCAGAGACAGAATTCTCTGGGATTTTTTCATTCCCAATAACACGCACACACACACACACACACACACACACACACACACACACACACACAGAGTCTCTCTCTCTTTTTTTCTCTAGTCTGCCACTAAGTTGATGTATGGGTTGCAATGGGTCATGAACTTAAAGGATTTTATTTCATTACCTTTAAAAATGGAATACTGAAACAGGCTGCCCTATTCCAATACATGACTTCTTAGTTCATTTGTGGAGATAAAACAATTGAAGATTATTATGTATAGAATATGACATGGATACCAAGAATTAAAGTGCAATTTGCTGTATGATAGAATGCTGATCATAAAATTTACTTCAGAAACTTAATCTCCTTCCATCCTCTCACCTAAGAAGTCAGGTCCATATAGGTGAGGTGGCTGGCCCAGGATCACATAACCAGTTGATGTCACAATACTAAAGCTGCTAAGGTTAAAATTGTCGTATTTTTTCCAATCATATTTCTTTCTTACTACAAAATTTATAATCGCTTCCATAAAACCCCATGAAAATGAGCACTGGGAAATTTAAAAAGTGATAAGGGTTTTGGGGTCCCTGTTGGGATTGTGCATGAAAAAATGATCTATTTCCTGAAAGACAAATGGCTTATTGCAAAATGAAGGTGAATATATGCAAAAGGTCACATCTGCAGCCGGAGCTACTAGTCAGATCATTATCACATGGCAAAAGTCACAAGTTTAGCTTCGATGAAATATTAGTAAATGTATTATAGAAATCCCCATCCAGGTACAGAAAGTGCACAGTTGTATTTGAGAAAAATGCATATATGTCTAGTAAGATATTTGGTATCATGACATTTTTCATAGAAAAAAAGTTTTCTAATTATGGCACAAAATTCTCACTGGAAACCATATATTTTTATTTCAATTTCTATCCTATGCAAAAAAGAAAACAAAAGCAGAGTGGCTGCGAGCTATGTGGCAATTTGAGGCTTTTATTCTTAGGCAACAAACATTCATTTCTGTTGTTCTCTTTTCTACATCAGTTTTATTTTTTTCAAAGAATTCTTTCCAACAGTTGCACATAGTTAGATAGTGGTTCATTGGCATGAGATTCAAATCCAAAGACATCAGACAGATCTGACATTTCCCTAACATCCCAGCTAGGTATATTATATATGTTTTCTTCCTTTCTATTGATTTTCCCAACTGGAATATTATTTTCAGAATTCCAAAAGAACCCCTACATCACTTTAATTTCTGTAGTATAATTCACAACGCTGATGTGTAAAAAGCAAGGAAAATATTTTGCTAGTTATCATGTGTCTGTATACACACATGAATACAGTATATGAAGTATTATTTTGCTATTGATTATTAACCTTCTAATGATAGTTGCATTTTGTTCTTATGTTGTCAGAGAGCTTTTATGTGCATTATCCTATAATTTAGAGTCTTCTGTGAGCCCTACAGAGCTGTCTGTCTTTCAACTAATCTCTTTCTCTATCTGACTCATCTCCTTTCTAAATTCTTTTGTTGGCTTTCAACATCAGTTAAAAAATATTGTGGTATATGTGTTAATGCTCTTTATCAACATTTTGACATGAGCAGTTTAATTAAAATTATACGATAGAATAGGCTAGGATGACCATAGGAGTTGTTTTTATGAATGTTTTTGGTATTTAAAAATAAATGGAAATATCGTATAATTTAAAAAAAAAAGAATAAAGTGATCCTAAATATTGCCTAAGAAACTTTGTAAAAATCTTCCCAAACAAAAATTTGGCAATATTCTATTTGAAGCATAGCTAAGTCCTTACAAAAATACTAGTTTTTAATATTTTTGTTCGCGATAAATAAATGTAGTTTTAGAACTAATAAAAATACACACTTTTACTTATTAATATTCACTCTCAATCCCACTACTCCTTCAATTATCTTCTTTTGGAATCTGTGGAAGGGTGAATGGACAATTGATATACATTTTAGAAAACCTGTGTTTTCTTAGTCCTGCTTTAGGCCTGAGGTCTTTGAAGTTATTTTCAGTGGTCTCATACTAGTGTAAAAGTTTGGTCTCCTCTTAAATTGCCACCTGGTCTCAGGAAAACTAATCCATTAGGGCCGAGCATCTCTAAGAAGGTGCGATGGTGCCTCGGGCAACCTCTTGAGTTTCAGCTATAGCAGCTGCTGGGAGATGAGTTTGGGATGGTCCTTGTTACAGAAATTAGATGGATCAGGAAGTAAACAGAAGTGCCTTTCATCTGACCCAGCTCTGAGGGAAGATGGTGGGGCATGGGGGAATTCCTCTTCTAATTACTTTACGGGTCACTTCTCTGGGACTTAAGTCAATGTCTGACACTCCTAATCTTTAGGAGAAATTTCTGAAGAAAATAAAAAGAAAAAAAAATCATCAGCTATTGAAGCCGTCAAATTTTTCCTTCTGACAATGTGCTACCCTTTTGTCTTTGAGGATCGTCTATTTTTTATGTGGGTCCTGCCCCTGGTCCAGGGGGCAATGGTTGAAAGAAAGAAGTGAGAAGTATAGCTTTCCTGACCCGAAATCTGTCCCCTAAATTTTAAAGAGTGCTCTGTTTTCTATATCTTTTTCGATTCTAGATTTTTAGATGGCATTTCAGGACTTGTGATGACTTGGGACATGTTTAGCTACTGCCTTCCCTTTCTGTAGATCTTATGATCTTTCTGAATTAACCTCTCCACTATTCAGCCATATTGAGCAGCTGCCTGAGTCTTTCCTAAGCAAAACAGAGATGACATGTGATCAGTGTTTATTGCTAATTTTCAACCACAAGGTTTCAGAAGGGATAACTAGAGACAGGGAGATGTGTGGACTTGCTTGAGATAAGTAAAAAAAAAAAAATCAATCAGTTCAGGCAGAGGTTTTCTAAATTTCAGCTTCTTGTTTGCTCTAATATTGTTTATTTTTATTGCTATGAAAAGGGTTATTCTTTTCTTTTTCTTTTTTATAGGACAGAGTCACTCACTTTTTTAATAACACCAGTGGAAACTTACCTCTATTTCTATTTTAAAAGTAAAAAATACCTCATTTTACATAAGACATCATTTTCTTTAAAAATATAAAAATACCCAGATACATCAAAGCAGTTTAATAATTAAAAATTAGCTTCATAGTTTTTTCTGAAAAAATGTATTTCCAACATGTGATCATGTGATCATGCCTACATGCTACATTAACACTGCATTTTAACTCAGCAATAATATAAATAATTTAATGGACAATGATGTTTTATTGTATTGATATCTGTCCCATGATAATCTGGGCATTGTTTTGGTGTAATTTTTTGAGAGGAAGGGTAAGTTATTTTCTCTGCTTTACTTTAGGTAAAACATTAAAGAAATATGATCATGATAATTAAATGAATTTTTGATGGCTTAATTTCTAACATCTATATTTAATTAAATTTTTATGTACTTTTTTAGGTTAAGCATATAACAACATTTTTACAACTTGCTTTTTTATTTTGTATTAGGATACGGAAATTATACATCATAGCGAGTTTAAAATTTATATGAATAAACATGCACACAGTTCTTGGTGTGATTTCTTTTAGATCCCACCCTGCTACCCACTCCTCCCTGTATATTAAAGAGATCAGTAGTGATATTTTTATACATGGTCATAACATAATCTGAACTCTTTCTTTCATCAGTTTTTACTCCATTCCTCTGCCATTTTTCACTACTTTCTTGGTCATGCTCCTTAGTTATTTAAAGTTTTTTGTTCCTACCTTCTCTCTAGCTTCCACATATTAGAGAAAAAATTCAACCCTTGACTTTCTGCAACTGACTGGTCTCACTTAGCTTACTATTCTCTACTTCCATCAATTTTCCTGAAAATGACTGAGCTTACTTTTTGAACAGAGCTTTGGCTATGTCATGTAAGTTTTACTATATGGTGCTACCACTCTTTTTTTTTAAATAGAGTACATCTTTATGTATATTTTATATTGTCTATAATCAGATAAAGTTTTATATGGACATTTTTTCTGTAATATCAAATTTCATTTTCTGTAATAATAAATATATAAAATATACAAAAAGAATAACAACAATACAAACTTTTAAAATAAAATATGTTAGACAAGTCTATTTTAACTTAGCATTTTCAAATTAAAATTAAAAATTTAAATGTTGCAAAATATTAATTATGAAGCATAATTGGATAATTTCAGAATCTATAGGGTTTTTAGGTACAAAATCCCTCAAAAGGCTAAAGGTTTGTCAAGAAATTGACCCCTGAGATCTTTAAAGATAGTATCATTATTAAACATTTTATCAACTTCTATGTAAGTGACTTAAACTTGCCAAATGAATTAGATACATTTTCTTTTGCCCCTCAGTTTGGAGTAAATAGTCATTCTCAAGTTCAAATTTTCTGTCTGAAAGGCTTAATATTCCCCAGTCTGGCTCTTTCTCTGGGTGTTCTTGGGACTAAAGTCTATTGATAGAAGTCCAAGGGCAGGCTACGGTCTGTGACCATCCCATGGGTAACTCATTTCCTTCTTCTACATGGTCATGATTGTCTAGTTCTATGTCCAATGACTTGGGGCTGGTCCACTGGAAATCCTGCGGTTTCATTCCAGCACTTGATAATGCAGCTCATTGTGCATCCCATGATGTCTTATTCATGGAATCTTCTCCTCTCAATCTCAGGTATCTTCTGATAATTGGAATCTCTCAGCAAATTCACATCTTATGACCAAATCTCATTAAGCTTCTGTGCTCTGCTCTAAATATATAAAGGGAAATCTCAGGCTCAGCTTACCAGGTAGTCTCCTCTTTAAGATAGTTTACATTCCTATGTGATGCTGAGCACCGGTTCTCTCTGGAAGACTTATAGGTACTACAGGATGAACATAGGGTGGGCAATTAGAACTAGCATTTGCATCTTTCTCCATAACCATCATCTTGACTCTCTGCACCACAGGTGAAGGAAAAAGCTCCATTTGAGGTAAAGGCTCCATTTTATTACAGGTCATGTCCTTGACTTTTTATTTTAAAATCCCTCTTTACGGTGTGCCTTCACATAGGAATTATTTTCCCTTTCACATGTCAATGTTACTTCCCTTATTTTATGCCTGTCTTGCTCTTAATATTGTATGGAGTACAAGGGAACATGCATGAGTTCTTTTCCTAACTCAGTATAGAAATAAAGAGCTAAGAAGTATAATGCAAAAGTGAAAATAAGAAGCACCACACACCAGAGAGAGGAATGTGCTGGAGTGTTCTGAGAGAGACACTGCCACCCCCTGGATCTTCAGAACATATATATGTCTCCTATTTGTATCTTTGTGTGTGTGGTACTGGGGTTCCTGGAAGCCCTTCTACCTCTGGGCTACACTCCCAGACCTATTTTTATATTTTGGAAACAGGGTCTCTTAAGCCAGCGTGGCTGGCTTCGAACCTGCGCGATCCTCCTGTCTCCGCCTCCCAAGCGCGGGGATTACAAGTGTGCGCCACCATGCCCGGCATTCTATTTGTATCTTGAGAGTCAGAAGCTAGAGCTGACCAGCCATCATAACAGGATATATCCTCATCAGTCATTGAGTGAGGGGATACAAGGTGTTTCTCTAGCTTTTCTATTTATTTTTGTTACATTATTGTTTCACATCATAATGTGGATCATATTGACAATGGCATACATTCACACAGTGCATGGTGTCCTCCCACTCCAGCTTCTCCTTTCCCTCCTCCCAAAAATGAGCATTCAGGTAAACCTTGCAACATTCAAGGTTAACCTTGAATAATAATGTAGCTCCTCCATTAATCAATTTCAGCTGTCTTCCTCTTCTGCCCTGCCTGTGGAGCTTTCTGAGGTTTCCCCTCCATTATCTGGAGTTAGTCTGGTACCCCTAATATTCCCTAGTTTGGGCATATTAGAGAAAACATATGTATCTTCTCTTTTTGTGTTTTGTTGATCTCATTTAACATAATGTTCTCCAGGTCTTTCCATCTTCTTGCAAAAGACATAATTTTGTTCTTTTTTATTGCTGAGTAGAATTCCATTGTGTGTATTTCCAATAATTTTGTCATCCATTCATCTGTTGATGGAGACCTAGGTTGGTTCCATATTTTGGCTATTATGAATTGTGCTGCTATAAACATGGGTATGCATATGTTCCTGTAGTTCTCTGATTTCAACTCCTTTGGAAAGATACCCGAGTGGTTTAGCCAGAGCATATGGTGGATCCATTCCCAGTTCTCTAAGGAATCACACTGATCTCCATAGCGGCTGAACTAGTTTGCATTTCCACCAACAGTGACATTCTTCATAGACCAAAAAAATCAGGCATAAATTTTATATGAAGACAGAAAAGACCCAGAATAGCCAAAGCAGTTTTCAGCAATAAGAACCATGCAGGAGGCATCACAATCCCTAACTTCAAATTATACTACAGAGGAATAGTAGTTAAAACAGACTGGTATTGGCACAACAATAGGCATACAGACCAATGGAACAGAAGATACAGAAACAAACCCACACACTTATAGTCAATTGGTCTTTGACAAAGGGGCCAAACTCATACACTGGAGAAAAGAGCCTTTTCAATAAATGGTGCTGGGAGTATTAGCTATCCATTTGTAGAAAGATGGAACTAAATCCTTACCTCTCATCATGCACAGGAATCAACTCGAGATGGATCAAAGACTTGGAAATTAGACCAGAGACTGTGAAGCTATTGAAGCAGGGCATAGGCTCAACACTCCAACATATAGGCACAGGCAGTAACTTTCTCAACAAGATGTCCAAAGCATAGGAAATTAAAACAAGAATTAACAGGTGGGATGGCATCAAACTAAAAAGTTTCTGGTCATCAAAGGAAACCATCAAGAACCTAAAAAGAAAGACTATAGAATGGGATAAGAACTTTACCAGCCACCACTCAGATAGAGGGCTAATATCCAGAATATACAAAGATCTCAAAAGACTCTACACTAGCAAAACAAATAATCCAATCGAGAAATGGGCAACTGAATTGAATAGACACTTCACAAATGAAGAGATACAAATGGCCAATAGATACCAGAAAAAAATGTTCAACATCATTACCCATCAGGGAGATGCAAAGCAAAGCTACACTAAGATTCCATCTAACTCTAATCAGAGTGGCAAGCACAAAGAAGTCAAATAACAACAAATCTTGGCAAAGATGTGGGAAATAGGAACTCAAGACCCTTTTAAGTTTCAGTGTCAATATCACTTTAGGTCACAGTATTTTTCCTTTATCTTGTATTTTTTGCTGTGTAGACAGCTTGCCTACAGCTTATCTTTGTTGCTATCATAACAACCTACTTGCATGGCAGCCTGTCTGCAGCAGGACTTTAGAGGATATGAAATCATCTATCCATATCTGGATCATTCCCCCCTCATTAGTAACTTGCCTACATCTGTAAACAAGGAATATGGTGTCAAAATCGATCCAACTACTTTTTGCTGTATAGGGATAAAGTGGGGCCCCAGCCTTAGGGGTATATGCAGCCAAAAGTGTCACATGGAGGAATGTCCCCATCATCCTCTAAGGGAATTTGGTAGATATTTGTAATTCCATCTGGAGCTTGATTATTTTAATCCTGTTGAATCAAACTTAAACACACATGATTTAGAAAAAAATGGGCCAAATATAAAACCTTTTAAAATGAGTTTTAAATTTAACCATCTTCATCACACATGCAAGAGTCTTTTAATAAGCTTCATCCTTCCTAAACATGTGCTCTAACCTTCTATAACTTGCTTTTAACCTTCTGATTTTACTCTAGTATTTCATTTCTCATTGGGGATAATCTTAGGATAAGCTTTATTTTATCATACAAATTTTTATCTCTAAAATGTTTTCTTTTCTTTTTTTTTAACCTTTCTTTACCAAAATTTCTCAGCTACCTTCTTTATATCTCTTATTCCTACAAACTGGTTTTTCTCTGTCTTAATTTCTTTTTTTTTTTTTTTTTTTTTTTGCAGTACTTGGATTCCTGGAAACCTTTCTACCTCAGGGTTACACTCCCAGACCTATTTTCATAATTTTATTTGGTAACAGGGTCTCTTAAGCCAGCGAGGACTGGCTTCAAACCAGTGTGATCCTCCTGTCTCCGCCTCCCAAGCACGTGGGGATTACAAGGGTGCACCACCACACCTGGCTTAATTCTTTTCTTGACTACATTTTGAAACAATTTTATAAACTTTTTAACAAAAACCAAATTAAAATCATCCAAGTTTTACAGAAGCCTGGAATTTAAAGAGTTATAACTTTTCAGATCATTACATTTTATCTAGGATTGACTGAAATAACAAACTTCTCAAACAACCTTGAAAAACAACCTATCTTAGTACAAGCAGGACAGTGAAAGAGAAAAAAGAGCAGCTACAATTTTTGTTTGTTTGTTTTGTTTCGTTTTTGTTTTTTTCTTCTTGGAACTTTCCTGTGGACAAAATGGCTATAATTTTAAACAGGACTAAGGGTAAGGCTTATATCCAAGTAGGCTTGGTTTCCTTGACATATTTCTTTCAAACAGAAGAGCTGGGGGCTCTAGTATAACTAAGAAGGAATTATTGAAGTGGTGGTCACCCCAGGATCAGGCTAAGTTTTAAGCAAAAAAAAAAAAAAGTTCAAGGAGCTGGCTCAGTATGCCCAGAATAGTCACTTTATGAGAGGATCTTGGACCTCGGGAGAAAGGCAGCATGAAGAATCAGGCACCCATGTCCATGATGAACCAGGCAGACTGTGATCCCACCTTTATGGTTTCCCATGGCTCTTTAGTTTTGACTCAGGTGGTTGGAAGGTGGCCCTAGGACCCATCACTGGGATCTTGGGTCTGAGGCCACCGGATTCCTCTGGATCTGGGAGCACTCAGATTTCCAGTGGTTCCCCTTACACCATGGACAGAGTTATGAGAGGCATGTACGGGCTTACTGAGAACATCTGCACTTGTAATGCCTCAGCTTCCCACACCTAAATCAGAACTGAGGCTTGGCTCCCATGGGATTGGTGAGCAGCTAGAATTTTTCCATGAGATTTCTTCTTTTGTTTACCATTTTCCAAGTCCTTATAATTTATCTCTAAGAATGATCTCCCCTTATATCAATTCAGAGGTCAGATTAGTGAATGAAACCACGGCTTTTGTAAGTCTTTCCAGGAAGGTCATGAGGGGTTCATGTGGGCCTTGATGCATTGCTACCAACTGCCCATAACTAAGGGGTTTAACTTTAGTCTTTCTCAGTCTTTCTAGTATACAAATATAACTGATAATTGTTGCCCATCTACTGGGATTCCTGATAAACTTTTTGTTTCCAAGGATGTTAGGGTTTGCTCTGGGAAAAACTGTATATCTCTCCAAGTGAGGTCATATAAAGAAGTCAGTAGTGCAAAGGCCTGTCCATATTGGTCAGTGTTGGTTGTGTAACTACCTATGTCTTTTCTGATCTTCTTAAGCTCGGTCCATAAGAATGCTTTGTGGGTAGTATGGAGACCATGATCTCCTACTACTACCGCAACAAGAGTGCATATTCTCATGAGTGTCAAAAGAGGCTTCTTAGATGCTATTGATCTGGTAATGGATGATTTCATGTCATGTACTGTTCTGAAGCAGAGGAAGCATTTGAAAGGTTAAAATAGGATGTTTCCTCCTCTTCCCAGCCTGCTGGGTCAGCATGGCAAAGTAGATAAAATGAAGTCCAACACTAATAAAGTTACAAACCTTAAAACTTAGAAGGCTATGGGCCTGGAAAGAACTGGGAAAAAATACTCTCACATAGATGCTGACAAAGCATGGGGTATTGGCCTAGGATCTTAGCAACCCAGATAAGGAAGACCAGATAAGACAAACCCTGTTTAAGATCCTGAGGTCCAGAGGGGTGGCAGTGCTCTGCTCTATTGCATTCTCCTTAGAAGCATGATGCTTTTCTCTCTGTCTTCCTCCCCCATCTCTTTGAGACACAGCACAGTTACTCTTACTTTTATAATAAATCTTTTTTGCCCTGCACTAAATTCCAACTCTAACTGCTTGTTTTGGCTCTTTATTTCCCAGCTTATGATATCTATCTGGAATGAAAAGAAGAACTCACGGTGATCGCCAATATCATAACATCTTTGTCAACCCAGATGGGTCTTGACAAGGAGTTTCCAAACCATTACACTGTGGCTCTTACAATGTTTTTGCCGAGGCTAATAGCTGGGATCCTATCTATGAAAGATGTACTTACTGTGCTTGGTAGATTGCCTTCCTTCATCAAACTCATCCAGGGGCCAAGTGTGACTGAGCATCATCTGTGGGCTTCATGAGCGTGGTCATGGTCCACTGTGAATGGTTTCCATGAGCATAAGGCATTGCCACTTTTAACAACCTGGATTCAACTTCTCCTGTCTGTTGCCCTTTTTTATATTCTAGATACTGCTGGTCAAACATTGCAGTTGACAAAACACAGCAACCATGGATGGATGGTGGCTATTAGCACCAGATTTTTGAGCCAGAAGCCATCCACTATGTTGCAATCTCCCCCACCCCTCAGGATTACTCCCATTCTATCCAGCAGGGTCAAAGATCCAGAGTCCCTAACCAGAGTCCCCTCTCCTCCCCTTCTCCCTCCCTCTCCTGCCCTCCTCAGACCTCTCCCACCCCTTGCCCTTCCCCTCCTCTTTCCCATCCCTGACCCCTCCCACCCTCCTCCTCCCTCTCCTGCCCTCCCTGCCCTTCCAGATACTCTCTCCTCTCCATCCTTCCCTGCCCTTTCTCATCCTTCCTGCTCTCCTGCCCTCTCCCACCTTTCCCTCCCTGCCATCCTCCCCAACCTCTCCTACACTTTTCTGCCCTTCCCTTGCCATCCTGCCCTTACTCCATCTCCCTCCCTCTCTGTCCTCCCCTCCCTCCCCTCCCTTTCCACCCTCTTTCTCCCTGGTTTTGCCTCCTTTGTCTCCTTTGTTCTTCCATGCTGCCTGCTCTTCCCTCCTTCCCTTCCCTTTTCTTTCTTTTCTTTTTTCTTTTTCTAATGCTTGGGACAAAATCCAGTGGCATTCTATCTCCAAGATACACCCTCCCACCCTACTTTGTATTTGGAGACAGGATCTCACTAAGTGGCTGAAGTTTTCACCACGCTGTTAAGGTTGGCCCTAAACCTGCATCTTCCCAAATCCTGGGATTACAGGTGTGTGCCACCACTCGTAGCAGCAAGGAGAGAGACCTTGAGATTAACCCAGGACCTATCATTGGGAAGGACTGGAAATGGGACTCTAACAAGGGAGAAACAGGACTATGAAAGAATTTGAAATCTGAGTTGGCTTACTATTACCCATAAAAGACTCCTTAAAACCATAGGGCTAATCTCCGGGAGTCACTTTCCTTTCTCTAATATGATCCTGTTGTCACCAAGACCACACTTGAAGGCCAGGTGAAAAAAATGAGACATTTCTACATTTGTGTAATGCAATCTGTGTATCATAAAGTTGGATTTAAGATTGCACTCAGCCGGGTTTGGTGGCACACGCTTGAAATCCCCATCGCTTGGGAGGCGGAGACAGGAGGATGGGGCAGGTTCAAAGCCAGCCGCGCTGGCTTAAGAGATCCTGTTTCCAAAAATAAAATAGGTCTGGGAGTGTAGCCAGAGGTAGAAGGGCTTCCAGAAACCCCAGTACCACCAAAATAAATAAATAAATAAATAAATAAATAAATAAATAAATAAATAAGATTGCACTCAAAATATTTTAAATGCCTGACACATTTAGGGCCAGTATATGGGCTTAAAACTTATGATTATTATGAGGTAAGGATGTGGGGAAAGAGGAACTCTTTTACACTGTTGGTGGGAGTGCAAAGTAGTTCAGCCACTATGGAGATCAGTGTGGAGATTCCTTAGAAAACTGGGAATGGATTCACCATATGATCCGGCTATAGCACTCCTATATATCTTCCCAAAGGGGTTGAAATCAGAGAACTAAGTAACATATACATACCTATGTTCATAGCAGCACAATTTGTAATAGCCAAAATATGGAACTAACCTAGGTCTTCATCAACAGATGAATGGATTACAAAAATATGGGAAATACACACAAGGGAATTCTACTCAGCTATCAAGAACAAGATCATGCCATCCAAAGAAGATCGAAAGACCTGGAGAACATTATGTTAAGTGAGATCAGCCAAGCACAGAAAGTGAAGGGACATATGTCTTCTCTAATATGCCCAAACTAGGGAGTAGTAGGAATACCAGAAGGACTCCAGATAATGGAGGGGGAACCTCTGCAAAGCTAGCATGGAAGGGTAGGAGAGGAAGAAGGCTGAGATTGATTAATGGAGGAGCTACATCCGAATATGTGTAGAAGTATGAATGTAGCATGGTCAACCTGGACATTCATTGTTTGAAGGGGAAAAGGAAAGTGGAGGGAGGAGAGGGCACCTAGCACAGTCTGAATGTATGCTATTTTCCATATGATCCACATAAAAATAAATAAGTAAAAAATAAAACTTATGATTAACATTTATATGGCCTCCATTGAATTCCTATCCTTAAATCTTAATCACAAACTTTAAGTCTTTTTGCCATTTTTAGGTGGGCACAAAAGTTGGATTAGGATTATTTTGGTTAAATATCTTTTGTTTGTAATATTAAGGGCATTTTTCTTTGTCAATAAATATTTAATGGTATAATTATTTGTAATGGTTGAGTAATAGATAGCTGAAAGAATCTGTTATAATTTAGCGTGAGTGCTGTGGAGACTAATAATAGTCCCATAACATTTTCTTTTTGTGGGTCTGGAGATGGAACCCAGGGGCATTCGACCTCCAAGCTACAACCCTTGCCCTATTTTTTTATTCCTTATTTTGAAACAGGGTCTCACTAGGTTGCAGAAGGCCTCATTAAGTAGCTGGAGCTGTCTGTGAACCAGGATCCTCAGGTCTCAACCTCACAAATGCTGGGATTACAAGCGTGTGCCACCACACCCATCTCAGTCCCATAATATTTGTAATGTGAACCTACATTACAATATGACATAGAGAAGTGCCCAGCTACAAACTACACACACATATATGTACACAATAGTTCACACGAATAAACATGCAAACAGATATACACATATAAGGTCACAGAAAACAGTACTAGAAATTCTAAACGAAGTATTTTGCTTTGGAATATTGTTATCTTTTGGTAGTGGAAGTATTAAAGCTTTTTGTCCTTTTCTTTTGTTTACTTACATGTGGTATTACCATGAAAGTTCAATTTTGGAGTATGATAAAAAAGTATTATACCTCAAATAAATTATAATGCACATTTTAAAGCAGCTAATAGGAAATAGCATTATAAGTGTAATGGAAATAATTGATAGAATGAGATAATGTCAATGGCTACTTAGTGGGATAAATTGGACCTCCTGCATCATGTTTTCAAGGAGATGGGCTAAGACAAAATGAGTAATAATAAAAGAAACAAGGTAAATTCCTAATGAAATCTGACGACTCAAGAAAGCCTTTGTTGGAAAATGCATTTCACCTGGTCATAAGTAATGAAGATCATACCTTTGACATTTGTTAAATTTGTTTTCAGAAGGTAAGTCTATTTGAAAAAGTGACCAATCTATTTTAGAAGGCAAGAAATCTACCTATTAAACAACCCTAATTCTATTACAAGTAGATTCTGAAAATATTGACTCATTGAGAGAGGGACCAGATTGTAGGAATGGGCAATATACACATGTATGCAGATTAATATTACCAAGTTTAAACAGATTTCTTCTATGTTGCTAATTTCCTTCAGTGGTTGAAGTAAGATTTGATGTCAGCATTATCAGAATTTAATAATGAATGAATATTGTTATTTTATTCCTAAAAAGATTATGCATTCACTTTAACAAAGAAACATTTATTCTTTTTGATTATGACAGGACTCATCAATGTTTAATTTCTCTCATAAGTGCTCATGAAAAGGATAATGAAGTTGAGATTGTAATCTATTCTGCTATCTACACTGATATTCATTCTTTTCCTCACCTTACACTTTTCTTCCTCTTTTAGAGATTGACAAATGAGATAATGTACGTAAAAGTGCTTCGTAAACTCTAAAGTGCTATACAAATATGAGGTATTATTATTTAAAATTATGATGCATTTGTGGTGTTCAGAATGGTGCTTTTTGTTTAATAGTGATGTCTAGTTCTACTCAATTGCTTGGAGGATCAACCGAAATGGCTCATTGATTGGTAAATTAATGCTACAGTCTTGCCCTTGTATAGGTTTCTGAAGCAATCATTATTCCTGTCTTGAACATTTCACACAATTCCAAAGGGATGCAAGATAGAAACATGGCTTTTTAACATTTCATGACTCCATTCTACCAGACAAATGGCACTGCTTCTGGATGTGCTTCTGTGCCCCATTCTCTTCTCTTCCTTTCTTAATACCTTTGATACTTATGTACATTAAGATGTTCCACTGAGTTTCATCACTGAAGAAATCTTGATAATTTGGGTCCTTGACCCATAACAATATTTGAAATTCAATTTATCTTCTGATTTTTTTATGCAATGTAACAGATTTTAGTATTAGAATCAAAGGGAATCGTCTCTTGAACTTAAATTTTTTTCTCATACTCTAAAATGTCTATATCGTGAAGGACTTCAGATATTACAAATTAATTTCCCTTATAAAAATCTTTAGTTAGATCCATTGAGTTGACACTTAAATGAGTTCACCTCCACTTTCATTTTATAAATTTTGGTTGTTCAGTTCAGTTTATGTATAATAGACATTGTCTGCTACAGTCAAATAGCCTATTATACCCCATGCATGTGCTCTGAACTCTTGACTAAAGTACCAAAAATGGGACATCATGATTATCAAAGTGATACTTTAGTACTTATTTTTGAGGATAGCATTTTTCAGACAGGACACCTGATGTAATTATTTCTGTAAAGATGGTAGAATTAGACCAGTTGCACATTGTAAGCAATTGGTAAGGGTCTTAGTTTTAATCTAGAAAAAATATAGTAACAAAGAAAGAGGCTGATACTTGCTTTTAATTGAGTATGGTAGAGCAAGTTAAGGGCAAAATACTTCTATATAAAACCATTAGAGTTTCAAACTGGATAATTGAGTAATGTTTTGGACTCTGTAATAATAGGATAATTGTTTTTGCTTATTATTTTGTGCTTTTATATAACTTAGGTCCACTATGAGTCTAGCATTTGATTAGAAAGTATACCAAAATTTTTTTCTCTCTCTCCCTCCCTCCCTTCTTTCTTTTATACTAGAGATAGAACCCAGTGATATTCTATCTCCAAGATACACTCCCAATCATTTTTATTTTTATTATTTTCTGAAATATGTTCTAAGTTGCTGAAGCTGTCACTAAGTTCCTGAGGCTGGCTTCGAATCTGTCATTCTCCCATCTCAGTCTCCCAAGTACTAGGATTACAGGTGTGTGCCATCGTGCCTGTCTAGTAAGCCAAAAACCTTAAAGAGGAGAGAACTACTGCTCCATAAAGTAAGGTTTCCAATCTGTAAGATTATCCAAGAAGATAGGTACTAAAAGAAAATATCTTATTATGTAATAATCTCAGTTAATAGCCTGAGGGGGAAAACATGCCAATAAAATACAATTAATACAAGGTTTAGCCACTGTCTCATGGCCTACATATCCTGTAACTTTTTTCTAAGCTCATCAAAGCCAATAAAATCCAGCTCTCAAAAGAGTTTAGTTTATTTATGTACTCAAACATTTGTAAAAAATATTTGTTTTGCTTTGAGACAGTATAAAATTGTGTACATTTTATGTTTCCTTGGGAAGTATTTCAGAAAGAAAGAAAGAACATTTATTGTGTGTGTATGTGTGTGTGTATGCGTGTGTGTGTGTGTGTGTGTGTGTGTGTGTGATGTGTGTAAAATAATGCATGCCTAATCTCAGAAAATAATAGAGATCTCCAATAAGTAACTGTACCTGAATAAAAATAACTAGTCTAACAAAAAATGATTGCATAAAAATTATTGCAGAATGATTTTAAGCTTAAATGTTTTAAATATTCAGTTATGTTCGTAATTCAATTTTCTCTCTACTTCAGAAAGCTCAAGCTACCCATCAACTATTGGTTAGATTAATTATCTTAAATTGGTTACATTAATTAGCTTTTTTCTATACACAATATAGAGAAGATAGTCACCCATTCTGAATGCTTGGGATGTGTGCTAAGTGTGTTTCCTGCTATTACAATAAAATACCTGAGATAATTAACGTATTAAGAGAAAAGATTCCAGTCATAGTTTTGGAAGTCCTAATCCAAGACTGGGCATGTCCATTCCTTTTTGCTTTTGGTGGGTATGTTGGATGGCAGTGGCTAGAAGCACACAACAAACTGCTCACCTTTGGCCAGGAAGCAATAGAGACAAAGGAAAGGGGTCTGGTTCTCTCACTGTTCTTTGAGAACAGACCTCCAATGACCTAAGCACCTGATTCAACCTCCTCCCCTCCAAGGGCCCACAGAATCTCCCAATAGCACCACCAATTGGGGACCAATCTTTTATCATATGGACCTTTCAAGACTTTTACCATGTAACCTAGAGCAGAATACCATAGCTATCCTGTGTTTTGGGGTTCTTTTTTGTTTTGATTTTCTTACATTTTTTTTAGAAAAAAATGGGACATTGCAATTTAGGACTTCAAAGATTTATGGGGACTATTTTTTAGAAATAAACTAAAACCTTTCAAGTTATTATAAAATATATTTTCCAGATTTTTGTCTACATTCTAATTTTTTCAAGAAATCTGTTTATTGAAGAGCTCTATTGAGATATAATCCACACACCATAAAACAGATCCATTGTATGTGTACAATTGAATAATTTTTAGCAAGTTTAGAGTTGTGCAACCATCACCACAGTCTAGTTTTAGAATATTTCCGTCTCCCTAAAATATCATCTTGTTTCTTTCTGCAGTCTCAACATCCAGCCACTGTAACCCCAGGCACTCCAAGTCCAATTTTTGTTACATTATATTTGGTTTTTTTAGGACATTTATATAATTGTAATCATGCAATATGCATTTTTAAATATCTGGCTTCTTTAACTTATTATAATTGTTTTTGAGGTTCATCCATGTTTTAGTTAGTGATATAAATCTTGATATATTGTTTTCATTTTCATTAAGTTCAGAATACTTTCAGATTTCCTTCATGACTTCTTTGATCTATGAATTTTCAGAAGTATATTGTTTGATTTTTTTAAATATTTAGGGACTTCTCAAAATTTTTCTTTCTTTTTTTAGTTGTAGTATTATTTCATTGTAGCTGGGAAACATGCTTTAAAATTGTCTATCCTTTTTATATTTATCTAGAGTCATGTCAAGCCTATTATGGTCTGTCATAGAAACTTCCATGGGGATTAAAAAAAGAAAGTATATTCTATATTTTTGTGGGAGTATTCTATAATCTAGTGTCAAGGTGCTGACAATATTCAAATGTACTATTTTCTGTGTATATTTATATTACTGACTATAAGTGGGATATCAAAAATCTGAATTTAACTGTTTATCTTTGATTTGTATTTTTACTTCATGTGTTTTGGTTACACTTCTTTTTTGTTTATTATTATTATATGATTCTGATGATCATATGACTGACTATTACTATGAAGTATCACTCTATCTCTATTAATATTTTTTATTTAAGAGGCTATTTTCATGATAAGATAGATACTCCAGCTCTCTTTTAGTTATTATGTGCATGGTATATTTATTTCCCATCCTTTTATATTCAACCAACCAGCTCATGACGGTAAACCTGATACGTAGACAGCTGGATCTTTCACTTTCATCCAGTCTTATTATCCGTGCCTTTTTTTAGAGTATATGGTCCATTCATATTTAATGTGACTATTGATATGGTTGGATGTTCAGCAGCCAATTTCCATTTGTTTTCTAAATGTCTGTTTTTTCCTCCTTTATTGACTTTTTATGTTAAAAATATGCTTTTGCTTTAGGAATTAGTATATGCTCCTAACTTTTCACTATTACAATATACTTCATTAAAATAAAATTCTTAATCTAGTGGTTGCTCTAAGTATTGCAATATGTACTCTTAAATTTTCATTATCTTTAGTTCCAGTAAAATATAGCAACTTTATTCCAATTTAACTCCTTTTATTATTCACTATTGATATGATATTCATATATAATGTGTATATGGTATAAAATAATAAATATAGGGTTGAAGTTATTTTTTTGGTGCACTAGTTTCTTTTCATTTTTTTTTATCGGAAGAACTTTAATTTTTGCTAATCTACTACCTTCAAAACTCTATTGTATCTGATAAAAAGTCATTTTTAAGATCCTATTGTGAGCCGGGCGTGGTGGCGCAAGCTTGTAATCCCCGTGCTTGGGAGGCAGACAGGAGAATCGCTAAGGTTCAAAGCCAGCTGTGCTGGCTTAAGAGACCCTGTTTCCAAATAAAAAAAATATATAAAATATAGGTGTCTGGGAGTGTGGCCCGGAGGTAGAAGGATTTCCAGGAACCCTTGTGCCACACACACACACACACACACACACAATCCCATTGTGTTCTCCTATGCAAAAGTCTTTCCGCTCTCTAGTTGTAATATTATGTCATTGTGCATGGGGAACTAATGTTGAAATTTTCAACCTTCTTTAAATTTATTGAGAATTATCTATTTTAAGCCTAGCATTTGGTCTCAGAAACTTCTATATGAGTGAATAAAAAAGTGTATTTGTTGTTCTTAAAAGAAATGTTCCATACATTTTAAAGTTAGGGTGATGGACAATACTGTTCTTATACAAATGTGAAATGCATACTAGTCTACTGGGACTGGTGAGATAGATATTCTTTTCTGCTTCTTTTACATTTTTGTTTGCTTTGACTTTCAACAGCTTACCAATATTGTGGTAGGTAGGAACATCTCTGTGTTTATCTTGCTTCTTCAATCTAAGTATTATTATTATTTGAAAGAATTATAAGAATGCATAATTTTATTTGTCAGAAAATTTAGAGGCAACCATCGCCATAATCTCATTTGCTTTATGTTCTTTCTGGAAATTTTGCTATACTTATAATGTTGATTGGCTTGCATTTGTCCTACATATCTCTGCTTAATTGTTAATTTTTATTTGCTACTCTTATTCTCAGATTTTCAGTTTGGATAATGTATATTTTAAAGATAACTCAATCTTTAATAGATTCTTGCTGAGACCATTTTTTATTCTTGCTGAGACCATTTTTTATTCTTGCTGAGACCATTTTTTAATACATACTTTTTAGTAATTAGTTTTTCAGGCTCAAAAAAAATTTTTTTGCAGTACTTAGGATAGAACCCAGGGACATTCTATCACTAAGCTACAACCCCAGCCCTATTTTTTATTCTTTTATTTTATTTTATTTTATTGGTGCACTGTATTCATACATCATAGTGGGATACAAAAAACTTTTGTAGACATACATGCACACATCGCCAGTCAACCCCCACCCAATCCCCAACCCCTTCCCTCCCCATCCCTCCCTCCCATGCTTGGTTTAGT
The DNA here is from genome assembly GCF_963383645.1 of Muscardinus avellanarius. Lineage (NCBI taxonomy): Eukaryota > Metazoa > Chordata > Mammalia > Rodentia > Gliridae > Muscardinus > Muscardinus avellanarius. Next base: position 67,538,741 of record NC_137800.1, read on the forward strand.
GGTTGACATCTAGTATTATAGCAATTTATCCAAAATTAAAAATGATAATCTCACATAACAGTTTCATTTGTCTGATACCAAGCTTTTGATGACTTAAAGATAACATTTCAATATTTCTTTTTGCTTTCTTTCTTACCAGAGAATATTTTTTTTCTATTTTTTTAGGTGAAACTATCATATATTTATATATTTATTTTTCAGAAAAAAAATCTATCCTAATATGGAATATGGACTCTAGATACCCAAAATGATCTTGAAAAAAAACAAAGCTAGAAGATATATATTTTATGATTTCAAACCATATAAAGCTACAATAATTGAAACAGTGTAGTACTATTCTAAAGGCAGATATATAAACCATTGGAGTTAAATAAAAGCTTAGAGATAAATTCTTCCATATATTGTCAAGTTATTTTTGACAAGGTTTCCACAAACATTTAGTGGTGGAAATAATAATCTTTTAACTAAATATTGTTGAAAAATAATAATTACATGGAAAAGAATAAAATTGGACCCTTACCTAATCCCATATACAAATATTAACTCAAAATAGATAAAAGACCTAAATATAAATCTTAAGACTATAAACTTTTAGGAGAAAATCTGGGTCATAAAACCTCACAACATTGAAATTGGCAGTGATTTCTTGGATATGATTTCAATGGCACAGGCAACAGAAGAGTATACAAACTCCCTAAAAAAATAAAAAAAAAATATTGTATATCCAAAGACAATGTAAACAGAGTTAAGAGTTACTGATAGAATGGGATAAAATATTTCCAAATGCTATATCTGAAGGTATATTAATATTCCAACTAGAAATCCTAAAAATTAGCAACAATAAAGGCAAACAATACAATTTAGAGATAGGTAAAAGACTAACATAAATAATGAATCTCCACAGATAACCAATCTTAGTTGTCTGTTGGATGGAAAATCTTGTTTCTCTGGTTCTGGTGTGTGTTACCTATTTCTTCTTTGTAGTTAATCTCTTTGAGTATTTTCTCTAGCGCTGGTTTTGAAGACATAAATTCCTTCAGTTTCTGTTTGTCATGGAAGCTTCTTATTTCTCTATCTAATTTGATAGAAAGTTTTGCTGGGTAGGAAATTTTTGGCTGGAAGTTGTTTTCTTTCAGAGTTTGGAATATGTTACTCCAAGCCCTTCTGGCTCTCATGACTTGGTTTGGGAAGTCTGGAGTGATTCTAATTGGTTTGCCTCTGAATGTCACTTGGCCCTTTGTTTTTGTTGCCTTTAAAATTCTCTGCTTGGCTTCCACATTGGTCATTTTGACAATTATGTGGCGTGGGGATCCTCTTCTCTGATCCTCTCTAAAGGGAGTTCTATAAGTTTCCTGGACCTGCGTATCAACCTCTTGCTCTGTTTGAAAAATTTTCTGCTAGTACTTCCTTGAAGAGATTGTTGATCCCTTTGGTTTCACTTTCTTTTCCCTCCTCCATTCCAATTATTCTTAGGTTAACTCTCTTAAAATGGGCCCATATTTCTTCAATGTCAGATTCCTGCTGTCGGATATTTTTTTCTAGATTAGAAACTATGCGTTCATTTTTGGAATGGTCATCTTCTAAGAGCAAGATTCTGTTCTCCATGTGGTCTAATCGGTTGTTTGTGCTTTGAATTGAGGCCTTTACTTCATTAATTGCATCCTTTATTTCTCTTTGGCTCTCTCTGAATTCTTTTCGAAGCACCTCTATTATTTCTACAGTTATTTTCCTGATTTGATCTTCTAGACATCTCTGATTTTCTGTTTTATCGGGTTTTGATGTTGTGGGGTTGTGGGTATTCATTGCTCCAGTATTATTCCTCTTTCCCATGATTTCGGAAGTTTGTGCCTTCTCTGGGTTCTTCCCTTGGGTCACTATGACTTCACTTAAGGTGCTCTGGATCTCGAGTCTGTAGTATCTCAGACCCCACTACTCCTTTACTGGGTTGTATCACAGAGTCTCCGACCCAGAGAGTCGATAGAGGCTGCTTTAGAATGTGTGTGTGTGGGTGGGGGTGCCAGGTTGCACATTCTCCTATGGTGTGATATCTCTGCCACCGCCACTTCCCCACTGGGTCAAGTCCCAGGGAGTACAGTACTGGGATTTCTCCTCTGTGGCCCGCAATTTGACTCACTGTTCTTGAGTACGCAGATGTAGCTGTACTGGACTCAGTGAATTTGCTGCTGTTGCCGCCGGTGGCAATATGGCGCCACTGCCACGCCCTCAGCCGTGAGGCTGGCATATTTCTTCTTGGTTTTGAGTTCCACTCTGAATCCCTGCAGCGTGTGCTGAGCTCAGCCACTCCACTCCCCCACTGGGTCAAGTCCCAGGGAGTACAGTAGTGGGATTTCTCCTCTGTGGCCCACAATTTGACTCACTGTTCTTGAGTATGCAAATGTAGCTGTACTGGACTCTGTGAATTCGCTGCTGTTGCTGCCAGTGGCAATATGGCGCCGCTGCTATGCCCTCAGCCATGAGGCTGGCATATTTCTTCTTGGTTTTGAGTTCCACTCTGAATCCCTGCAGCGTGTGCTGAGCTCAGCCACTCAACTCCCCCACTGGGTCAAGTCCCAGGGAGTACAGTACTGGGATTTCTCCTCTGTGGCCCACAATTTGACTCACTGTTCTTGAGTATGCAGATGTAGCTGTACTGGACTCGGTGAATTCGCTGCTGTTGCCGCCGGTGGCAATATGGCGCCGCTGCTATGCCCTCGGCCGTGAGGCTGGCGTATTTCTTCTTGGTTTTGAGTTCCACTCTGAATCCCTGCAGCGTGTGCTGAGCTCAGCCACTGCGAGCTTTAGATGCTCCCTGCGCCGAGAAATCCCATCTGGCTGTTCCTCAGCGGCTCACCTCAGCTTGCTGTAACCGCCCGGTGAACTCGCCACTGCCCCTGGCAGTAAAGCGCTGCTGCCGCATCCTCGGGCGTGAGGCCGGTGTATCTCCTCTGTGGCTCTGAGCTCTGTTCTCAGTCCGCTTTCTCTCTGGAGTCTGGTGATTTTTTGTTTCTCTGGAGATGGTGTTTTCTGGCTATGAAAGGCGCTGATTTTGTGGTAATCCTATTTTTTATTCTTTATTGTGAAACAGGGTCTTACTGAGTTGCAAAGAGCCTCGCTAAGTAGCGGAGGCTACAAGCATGCACCACCATGCCCAGCTCAGCCTCAGAATTTTTATTTGCTCTGTTTTCATAACTTCAGTTCTGGTTGTGATCCTTACTGGTTGATTTCATCATCATCACATTTCCTGTAATTCTTTGGACGTGCATAGGTAGGATAACTGCTTTCAAGACTTTGCTAATTAAACATCTTTGCTCATAGTCTCTGTTATGTTTTTCCCTGTGTATGTCACCATTTTCTCTTGTGTGGCTATCCTAAAATATTGGCTGAAGTTGAAATTTCAGATAACTAATCATGGGAGGTTTAGGTTCTTTTTCTCCATGGTTTGTTTAGTATTATCTCTTTTGTTTAGGTTTTAAGGAATTTATCTAAATTACTGATGCTTCTCACACCTACTCTCCATGTGATCACTGTGTTTCTGATTTTTTCATTATTATTTTTTTATTTTTTAATGTAACATCCTAAGGTTTAATGTTATGTCTATATAGCTTACTAGGTAGCCAATAATTGATCAGATATTTGGGGTCAAACCTTTAGGCTTCTGTCCTTTTCTGACAGACCTAAGTGTGGTTAGGGGCAAACATCTCAAAATGATGCTGATTTTACATCTGTGCTAGCTTTTACTTTAACTGGGCCATCCTGGAACTTTTTTGACACCCTCCTAGATATCCAGGCATAAATAGAGGGCTTGCTTAGTCTCCTCTGTGGCTCTGTCATTTCCATAGTCTCTTGAATAAATTTATGGTTAAAATACCATCCCACTTTCATCTAAGGAGGAGTCCCCTTTTTGTTTTCTTCTGAGTTGGCTGCTTGCAGAATCAAATTAGTTTCCTCCAGTGTAGCTGCTCATTGTTGTACCCAGCACTACCCCAGCAGTGCCACCTTAATGGAGTTGGAAGGAGGGGAGAACGAGACATCCTAGGCAAGGATGCCATAGGCACCACTGTTTTCACCTGGAACTCAAGAGGTTTCCATAAGTAGGCATGTCTCTTTCTATTGTTTACTGAGGGTAATTTTTCAGAGATGAAAAGCGGTAAGATCAGATAATTATTTCTAATTTCAGAGTTGTTTGGGGGGGAGAGAATTATTGACATTTCTATATAATGAAAGTCTCTAATCTTGTCCACATTTTTTTTTTTTTTTTTGGTGGTACTGGGCTTCCTGGAAACCCTTCTTCCTCAGACCCATTTTATATTTTTTTATTTGGAAACAGGGTCTCTTAAGCCAGCAAGGCTGGCTTCGAACCAGCGTGATCCTCTTGTCTCTGCCTCCCAAGCGCGGGGATTACAAGCGTGCACCACCATGCCCAGCCTTGTCCACATTTTAAGAAACATTCCTAGACAGTTGTCTTGCTTTCCATCCTCGCTTGTATAACATTCATTGTGAAGCCCATCTCATGTCTCTTTGCCTTCTCTTTGCTTGCAGTCATTTGGGAAGACAATAGCAACACATATTTTTGCTTGTCTGATAACAGTATGCTCATTTGAATGACAGCCTTCCAGTGCTGGAAAGAAGGTAAAATGATTTCCTGCTCACCACTATGGTAGAAAATGACATACTTAGAGTCACAGGTGTGTGGACTTTCAGTATGTAAATGAGTTCACCATTCATTTGAAAATGGCTTCTTGACTATTTTTTTAATCTTTCATACTCTCTGGAGGAATGTTTGTCTGCCAGCAATGACAAAAGGGAGGGATGTTTCTGTGCACTGGTAGTTGACTCTAAATAAACCTATCAGGACTGCACTCATCTTTGCAAACTTCTGTAGTGTTCCTTCTACAAAGATAATTGCATTGACTAAAAGTAGTGGACTTCCTCTTAGGTTATAGCAGATGACTAAGACTATCCTGGATATTTACATGTATGTTTGTTATCACTTTGAATCTCACTACGATGTATAGTTACATTGGACCAATAGTAGTATAAAAAGACTATTATTTCAGACCTCATAACATATGTAAGGAGGAAATTGCCTCAAACATTATGTTTTGGACTGAAACTCTTGGCAGTCCTGCCAGTGTAAGATGAGACTTTAGCTTTTAAAAGAGGCTGTGAATAGAGGGGGGAAAAATTGGACTAAGTACGGTGAAATTGTACAACAGAAGGCTTTTAAGAGAAGAGGTTGCTGCACATGGGATTTAGGCCATCTTACCTTTGGGCCTGTGTAAATAGGGCCCGGGCTTGTGAGAATCAGAAACTTCCCAGTAAAAGTGCTGAGTATGAGGAGACCGATATCTTCTGAATTCCTTGAAGACAGAAGAGCAGGGAGTGTTATGTGTAGGCAACAGCAGGATAGAGGTGATTGCTGACAGATGGAGGCTCCAGAGGACATTGTTGGACATGATAGAGCAGGAGGAAATTGGCAGAAGAATCAGAGGAAGGATGAGAATTCTGTCAACAAAAATATAACCTGAGGGCCTGACATTTGGGAATGAGGATTATTAAGAAAATTTTTTTTCCTGTCCCAAACAGGGGCACACAGTCAAGGAGGGAAGGGAAACCCGCTGTTTTTTCTTAAATATTATGTATACCTTTGAAGAATCAGCAGATAATTACAAGTTGGTAATGAACCCTGTCGTCAGTATCAAGATCATCCTATCCCTATGATATTATATTAAGCAAATCATTGTTTGGGAGTACTCAAATACCCAGTGTGACTAATAAAATTTTCGTTCACATTTTAATGTGTGTTGTTACTCTGGAAGCCAAATGTATACCTGGAGAGGCTTCTTTCTCAGGTGATGCCTCTCTACCACCTGTCTTACAATTCATGGTAGCCCTGGGGCATTTTTTGGAGTTAGCTATTTGCACTAAAAGGAAACTAATGAATAGTGCAAATGCCACTAAAAAAAAAAAATAGAGTGCCTTTATCAGAAGGCACAGATGTTAACTTATCAGATGCAAAGGAAGGGAACTCTTGCTAATTGGATCCTATTCTCTCTCTGTCAGTTTCATTTAAAGAGACATTTAAACAGAACACAGCTGGAATTTGGACGTTCTCTTTAAACAAGGCTACATAAAACCAAGCTGGTTTAGAGTACTTCTGTGTCTTCTCTCTGTTCTTCTTTTTTTTTTTTCTAGCTTGGAAAACCTATTGACATGACTCTTAGTAGCTATTAGTAGCATTGGAGTACATATTTGTGCAAGCAGAGCAAACCTTTTTAAAAGATGGAAAGGCTTAGAAAACTGTACTCCAAATAAGAATTGTTGAGTCAAATTTCTAATCCAATCTCAGTTTGCAGCTGATTTTGAAAGAGCCCTAACACTTCACAGTGATGCTAACTTTAGATAGTCAAATCAATACATTTTTTTTAAACTAGAAAGTCCAGGGTTCAGAGAGGGCAAATGGCCTGATGGGAATTATAGAGCAGTGTCTAAGTGCTGTCACTGTATGATTTTTCCTTCCTCCCTGTCAGATCAGATGACATGAAGACGGAGTCACCACTTGTTTCATTCTCCTGTGCTACCTCCATTTCGTCAAAGTACCCAGGGAAGGAAGGAGAATTTGAGGTTCTCTTTCATACATTTTTGATAATGACTCGGGTAGCATGGAAATTCTATGGGGGCTAAGACGACTTACAAATAACAGCATTATCAAATTCTGCATGTAGTTCAAGAGCATGGTGTGTACTTCACTATCCAAATACTGGCATGGCAGATGGAAAGAGACAAATTAGATGATGAGTCAAGTTAAAAAATGAAAGAGAGAGAGAGAGAGAGAAGTTAACTCTCCATTGAACAGGTAGATTATTTTAAGTGACTCTGCTATACTCTTGCCCTAAATCAAATAACTTGTGGCTACCTAGCCCTTTAACTATCACTGCATCATTAACATACCATAAATCATATTGATGTATTCAAAACCTCAGCTAAGTACAGCCAGGCAGTTTTCAAAAATGTTTTGTGGCCTTTATAAAACCCATTTCACATGTTCTTTTGCAAACTCTGATTTTCCTGACCTGTCTGTACATGTGGAATATAAATTTCATGAAAGGGATTTAGCCTCAGCACCTAACAGAGAGTATCTGACATGAATAATTGCTGCCTCTTTCCTTGGATTTATAGTTATTTTTTCTGAGTAATAAACACTATTCACTGTATGTGATATTCAAATGTTTCTATTTAAGGCAACAATCTTGATACTATTGTTCTCAATTATATATATGTGTGTGTGTGAGTTACTGGAATTACATATAGAACCTAGGAGTAATCTACCCCTGAGCTACACTCCCATCTCTTTTTACATTTTTAGTTTTGAAATATTCTTATTACATTGCTAAGTTCCCGAGGCTGGTTTTGAACCTGTGATTTTCCTGTATAAATCTTGGATATACTGGAATTATAGATATGTGCTACCATGCCAGGCTCTCAATTGTATTTTTTTTTTTTTTTTTTTTTTTTTTTTTTGGTGGCACTGGGTTTCCTGGAAACCCTTCTACCTCCGGGCTACATTCCCAGACCTATTTTTTTTTTAATATTTTTATTTGGAAACAGGGTCTCTTAAGCCAGCGTGGCTGGCTTCGAACCTGCGCAGTCCTCCTGTCTCTGCCTCCCAAGCGCAGGGATTACAAGCGTGCGCCACCATGCCTGGCTCTCAATTTATTTTTATATTAATGTTTTAGAATTTTTAAAATCTAAAACCAGGACTTAATCTCAGGAACATATGCTGAAAAAAATGTTGACATAAAAACTAACAATTCTAGTTTGAAATATATATATCACACCAATAAAGAACATTGGGAACCCTATTCCCATAACCTTTAAGAGCTAGTGGGTCAATAAATACCAAATAGTTGGAATTCTCCCAGAATGCTCAGAGCAACTGCTATTTTAGTTTTTCCTTAACCTCAGTGATGAGTCAAAGACCAGTTAGAGAAAGAGCTATACTATCATGTTTCCATCCATCTAAAAGTGGACCTAGCCAGCAGGTGGACAAATTAACCTTGGGTAATACAAGAAGAAAAAGAAAAGAAAAAGAAGAAAGAAAAAAAATAGGTCCTGAGATCCTGTTATGCTCCTAAAAACAGAGGCTACCAGCCTTATGGGCTTTTTTTTTTTTTTTTTTTTTTTTGCCAAAATAAAGAGACACTGCCGTTTTGGGCAGCTTGGGGTCCAGAGGCTTACAGGAGTTCTATGCAGCAGTAAAGCCTGAGATTAGAAACCATAATGAAAAATATACAAGAGTTGGAATTCTCCCTGAAACATTGATTTTGGGTTTTCCACAATTCTGAGTAGGGATCCAGGGTATGGAAATCACGGCTTCTTTGGATGAACTGCGCATCCCACAGTAGACAGCTCGGCCTTTTCAAAAAATGCCATCTGATAGACAATATTTTGGGAGTGCTATTTTCAAACATTAATATTTCAAGACTTATCTTCTAAGTACTATTATTATGTAAAACATATAACAGTATTTCCAAAGTTCTAAATAGTTCATTGGTCCTATAAATATTTTGGAAATATATGGTGCTTCTCAAACCAGAACACCCATAGAGAATTCTAAGTCACAGTTCTATTCAATTGTATCTCTCTCTTCAGAGCAAGTGCCAGGAGACCCAGAAGGTACCATGAATATCAGGCCATCCCTGTAGGTGAACCCAAAATTATGTCTTTCAGTATTCAGGAAGGTGGGATGAGACAGACCTATTCCACAGCTAGTTTCCATGAAAAGACACTAAAAAGCAGTATGTATGCATTTTGCATGGCGTCACATGCAAAAATGCATACATTTATGCATACACAGAGTGCCAAGAAGCATTATTTCTACTGTGGATAATCAAGTGCCTCCAATCTGAGGCATATTTGGGGAGAAGACAGACCAAAGACTGAGGTTGGGGGAAGCTTTGTGTTTTACAAATGAGCTGTCTGGGCAGGATAGTTTAGGAGGATCCGCGATAAGATTATTGAAGCGAATGATCTATCTTATAAATTAGACTTCAGCTAGTATAGAGCTGCTGAAGTGAAGGACCAATTGTTTTGGTAGCCTGTCGGAAATAATTTCAAACCTGACGGGACACCGAGCAGCGTGGTGTGAGCTCCCAGGATTCAGCTCTGATGCTGGGGAAGAAGAGGAGAAGGACAAGAGAAAATTCTCACCAGAAGGCTGCAGTTCTGAAAGCCCTGCTGCCTCCTCCTCTCTGCTCAGAGCCCCTCCTCTCCCACCCCACCCCGCCAGGCCCCGCCCTCTGCAGGGACAGAGTTGGGTCTTTTACTCCATCACAATGAGTTGGTATAAGCAATAGCAACAAAAACAACATCAAAAGAAATTACACCACCATCAAACTATCTCATAATGTCATTAGTGTCCTAAATTAAAGCCAGATAATTGCCCCAGCAGACAACAAACAAGCATGAAGAATACTAATAACGTTGTAAGCCCTGTTCCAACACTCTGGCAGGAGCCTGACTTCAAACCATCTTGCAATTTGCGTACCGCTGTTTTGTCAAGTTCAGAAAAAATAAAACAAAACTCACGCAAATCACCTGTATTGTTTTTTTCCCCCTTCCTCCTTTAGGGTGCTTCCTGTTACAGTACTAAAATCAGAAAATAGGACCCTAAAATCTCAGCTGAATGTTTAGTAAGGCATTGACAGGCAAAATTTGAGAATGAAGTACAGGTCAATAAGTAGCTGCCTCACTTAAATTTTTTATAATAAATTAAATCAAAAAAAAGAAATAGTTGTTACCTTAATGTTTTTAACCCTCTCATAATGCCAGATCTAACAATCAGGTTTTGTCAACAACTTGGGAGAGTGCCTAGGTTAAAAGTAAAATAATTCTGAAATGAGGATCTACTTTTCTTTCTTCGTATATTTCCTTGGACAAGAATAAACTTGAGCGAAATAATTAGCTATGATTTCATGGATGGGAATAAACTGGTTTCTTTAGTAACTTCCAGCAAAGTAGCTGAGTAAGGCCATTGTAGACAGCCCGCTTTCAAGTTCTCAAGGGCTGTATGAGGTTAAAGTTGGATGCTGCAGAGGCCTTCTAAACTAACCCAGAAGTTAAAGTGTTATGTAGAAATATGGAGCCCATGATAAGTTCTACCCCTGGATACAGTATGAATAGGATGTATGTAAAGATCTATTAACACTAAATATTTTTATTCTTGATTATTCTTATTTTGTTTTGTACTGGGGATCGAACCCAGGAGTACTCTAACTTAGAGCTACACCCACCTCCAATCTTTTTTATTTTGAAACAGAATTTAAGTTCCTCCGCCAGACTGCAACCCTTCCATCCTCCTGTCTCAGCCTTCCATGTACCGAGATTATAGGAAGACAACACTGTGCCTTTTGTATTTGGTGTTGTTTTCATTTGAAAGTGGTAAAGGAATGCAACTGAGATCTACGGCAAACATTTTTCCTGATGGTGAATCTTTCCTTATTTTGACTTTTTATACTCCATCTGCTTCCCTAGGAGTGCAAAATAGAGGGTCTGCCAAACAGGCCACTGCCTAAGGAGTTGTCACTGATGAGAAAGCAACAAAGGTCCTCCTTTTTTTTTTTTTCTTTTTTTCTTTCGTGTCTGGTGATAGAACCCAGGGGTATTCAACCTCCGAGCTACACCCCCTGCCTCCTATTTTTTATTCTTTATTTTGAAACTAGGTCTCACTGAGTTGCAGAGGGCCTCACTAAGTAGCTGAGGGTGTCCGTGAACCACAATCCTCTGGTCTCAGCCTCCCAAATGCTGGGATTACAAGTGTGTGCCACCATGCCTGGGTACCAAGGTCATCTTTTAGGTGAAGGATACTGCCCTCAACTCCTTAAGGACAACCAAGGTGTAGAGACTTCCATGTTCATGAGTAAGAGGATAATGTTTAACAAATCAAAAGTATTCCATATATGTTTTGGGGAGTAGAAAACAGATAGCTACCCAAGATCCACACCTGTGTTGTGCTGTCTTTTTTTTAGTAATTCTATTGAAAATAAAACATTATATTGCTTCAAAATACTTTGTGCCGACTTTGATTCTCCTTTCATACCATTTTATGGTAACATTTTCTGTCCTTCCATAAATCAGCTTTGATACAAGTAATGTGTCAGCTACTATAGATTAGGAAGGATACTGGCCCTTGTCAAGATGTTTAGACACTATTAACCGGGGCTCAATATCTCTACTTTGAAAATTTTGAAAACAATAATGTCTTCTATATAGAATTAGGACAAAGGTTAGAGATATAATATATTCACTTAGTGTGGTTCTTACTGGCTGTTAGATGAACATCAGTTGCACTTGGTATGTCTAATAGGTATTATTGATATAAATATAAAATACGGATGTGATCCCGAAGATCATAGAACTTACCTGCCTCAGTTTACAAATAATCATATATTACCTAAGAGATGGGGACACATTCTTAAAATACATCATCAGATGATTTTGGCATGCAAACGTCATAGAGTGTACTTATACAAACTCAGATGGCCTTGTTACCACAAGATATAACGCTATAGAACCACCTTTGGAAATGGGTCTATTGTTGACCATTGGCAGCACATGATTATATAATTCCCTAATGTACAGGCTGTACATTTATAAACATATCAAAAGTCAATAATAAAGCCAAACATGAGAAGAAGGGAGGGAGGAAGGAATGGGGTGAGAACTGGGGAAGTGTTAATTGAGTAATGTGTCAATGTATGCCTCTACCAGCTTGTACTCCATTAAGATGTATAACTACAATGCACCAATAAAAAATTTTTAAAAAGAAAATTAAATTAAAAGGTTTACTGAATTTCCTGGGACTGTACAAAAAATTTGCAATAGAAACAAATCAACAAGTCTTGTCAACTAAAATTGAATCTTTTTTCTAATATACGAAGGTGCCTCATTACCTGTCTTTCATAGAGTCTAGTATGGCACAAATGAGCTTGGATGAAATGCATGTCTATGATTATGCATGGGGACAAACTATTTTCTTCAGTAACATCTGAGAAAATCTGGATAGTGCAGCAAAACAAATTGTTTCCGAGTTCTGAACTCATTTTTACATACCTAAATTTTTACATCAATGTGGAATATGTTATTTATAATGCAATGCACACTGCCTTGCTTATAGTAAGTGACTAATTGATTTTTTTAAGTTTATGAACAATTTTAGTCTAAATGAGATTCATGGATCTCAACTTGGGCCAGTTTGATCTCCAGGAAACATTTGCAAAATGCGTGTTTTTAGAACCATGAGGAGAGGGTACCATGACATCTACAAAGCAGAGACCAAGGGTGCTGTTTATTACAAAAGAGCCTCCACCATATTATCAGTATTGCAGAGATAGAGAAGTCCTGAAATAGATTTGTCTTCAAGATCCTCAAATTATGAACCAGGAGTGGAGGTGCACGCTTGTAATCCCAGCATTCGGGAAGCTGAGACTGGGAGGATCACAGTTCACGGACAGCCTCAGCTACTTAGTGAGGCTCTCTGCAACTTGGTGAGACCCTGTTTCAATAAATAAAGAATAAAAAAATAGGGCAGGGGATGTAGTTTCAAGGTCCTATGCTTCTGGATTCCATTCCCAGATCCGGAAAAAAAAAAGATCCTCAAATTATTTATGCTTTAGTTATACAAACAAATCATTCTTATTAAGAAAAATAAGACATAAAAAGAAAGTCTTCACTTGATGAGTAGGGATATAGCCCTAAATTCAGTGTTTTTCAAACTTGAATGTATATCAGGAATACCAAGAAATCTTAATTTACTTTCTTTTGAGATAGAAAATATTCCTTAGCATAACTGAATAGCTGGGTAATACTGGATAAGATTCATACTCTAGGCATAGCAGAGAGGCAGTACTAATAAAAAGAAAAACACTGCAATACCGTTAAGTCACAAAATGTTGTTCTGTACCAATTCCAAAGTCTACCTGTAATTAATCCTGCATTGCATCTCAAGACAGTAATTCAGAGAACCTGAGAATTTTCAGTTCTAGCAGATTCTCAGATATTGTTGCTGGTCTGGGACCAAGCTATGAGAATCACTGTGTTAATGCCCTAATTTAACCTTTAGGTCAACTGGTTTTCTGAAGTATTTTTTTTTCTTTTGATTTTAATCCCCTCTGATTTTATGAGTGCAAACGAACAAGCCAATTGCCATTTGGGTTGTTGTTGTTTTTGCAATACTGGAGGGGGAACCCAGGGACATTCTACCTTTGAGTTACATTCCCAGCCCTCTTTTTTACTCTTTATTTTAAAACCTGGTCTCACTACGTTGTGGAGGGCCTCACTAAGTAGCTGAGGCTGTCTGCTAACCCTGATCCTCCTGTCTCAGCCTCCCTGATACTGGGATTAGAAGCATGTGCCATCATAGCCAATTGCCATGTGATTTTGCTAAAAACATTTAAGTGCACCAAAATGGAATGTAAAATGGTCCTCCACTTCTTTTCTTTGGAGTGTTTGGCTTAGCATGCTGCTTTTTGATGCAGCATGTATGGATTCAGACTTCTGAGCACACCACAGAAATCTGGAAACTGCATTCTTCTGTAACTCTTCCCGGCTCTCCCTCACCCTCTCTCTCTTCTGTTTAAAACGTGTTACTATTGATTCAGTAAGAGATTAGACAACTTCCCATCTGACATTAACAGGGTTAACTAGGAGAGAAACATCCATGTAGTTTCTGTTTATTACTTTTGCAATTAGATTTGCATACCATTGAAGCCTGCTCCCAGGGGTGCATTTGTTACATAGAGAAGGTAAGACAAAAAGGAGGCCAGATCTCTGGCAAGTTCCTACTTAGCCTACTTTTCCCTCTCTTGCTTACAACATTTGTTTTCCTATCTTGCAAATCAGATGAAAACCAGGAAAAACAAGAGTAGGCAATAATAGTGCTTACTCTAGCTGGAAAATTCTAGTCCAAAACAGCAGGCCTGGTTTTGATTACATCTCGTAATCAAGCTGTGTACAGTACAACTTGACTTAATGTCTCAGGAAATGTTAATCTGCACATTGGAAAGTTTGATTTTAAAGATTGTACGATTCATTGACTTGGACAAGGAGTTACAGTCCATCACTTTTCCCTCCAGTATCATGTTACTGCTTCCGAGATACGAAACATTCCTTAGAATGATTGGGTAGCTGGTTAATAATTAGGCAATATTCATTTTCTAGGCATAATGGGAGAGAAGAAATAATAAAAAAGGAAAGAGAAGATTGGAATACTGCTAAATTAAGTTACCGAAGGGTTTTGTTATATATCACATATATATACACACACATACATATACATATACATAGGTAAAAGAATGTACTGATCTAACTTTATTTACTATGGCAAATATATATCTCCATATCTACATATAACCATTCATACATATGTATATATGCACAATGCTGCGACATCATATTCTGTGACAGGGGAAAACAGAATTCATCAGGTCCAGAGAAAGACTGGTCTCTTTTGTGTTAATCAGTTTTGAACTTACATAGTTTTCCAAGTTGTTATTCCCTGGAAAAGTCACATAATATCTTTTTTAGAAGGCAGGACGCATCAACAGATGAATGGATTGCACAACTGTGGGAAATACACACAACAGAATTCTACTCAGCAATAAAGAAGAACAAAATCATGTCATTCGCAAGAAGATGGAAAGACCTGGAGAACCTTATGCTAAGTGAGATCAGCCAAGTACAGAAAGAGAAGGGCCATATGTTTTCTGTAATATGCCCAAACTAGGGAGTATTGGGAATACCAGATAATGGAGGGGAAACCTGAGCAAAGGCAGGAGAGGAAGAAGGCTGAGGTTGATTAATGGAGGAGCTACATTCGAATATGTGTTTAAGTGTGAATGTAGCATGGTCGACCTGGACACTCATTGTTGGGAGGGGGAAGGAGGGGAAATGGGGGAGTGGGTACCAAGTACTGTGTGAATGTACGCCACTGTCAATATGATCCACATTATAATGTAAAACTATAGTGTGCCAATAAAATAATAAAAAAGAAGATGGGATGCATTTCACCATTTCACTGGGGTTAAGCCACTACACACACACACACACACACACACACACACATCATCATCTGATAAAATATATAACCAATAATATAAACAAATCATTTTCCCAATGTTTCAATCTAAAGTTGCTATGCAGTTTTAAGTAACATCATAATTCGGAATATGTGTTATATTCATTCTTTTAACCAATCATTTATTTTTTATTTATATACTATTACTATTATTTTTGTGTGTATGGTACTGGGGATCGAACCTAGGGGTTTTCTACCTTCAAGCTCACCTCCAACCCTTATTTGTGGTTTTGAAACAGGGTCTTTTTAGGTTTCTGAGAGTCTTTCTAGGCAACTGAGGCTGTCCCTGAACCTTTGATCCTCTTTTCTTAATATCCTAAGTACTGGGATTATAAGCATGGACACCCACACCCAGCTCATTTTTTTTTTAATTTCTGTAGCATATATTTTTGAATGGCATATGCCACTTACTAGCTACTGTTCTAGTTGTGGCTGCACAGATTCTTATTAACAAATTTGTCCTTGTTCATTGGTATATCCAGTAGAATTTAAAGTTTTAAACAATAGCTTTTGGAAGAGAGAGACTAAAATAGCACTAAATATAACCATAAAGTAAGGAAACTAATTTTAAGATAGCATAATAGAATATAGCACTCCATATAAGTCAGTTGACAATTGGTGACAAGGACGATTATAAATACATAATGGATTACCATTAAGATCAATATATAAATATTATTTCAAATACCATAATCTGCTAGAAATGATGGTCTGTGAAAAAAATTGTTTTTAAAAAATTAAAAATTACATGACTTTTCTAGAATAGTCAAATAAAAATTCCAGCTAATTCAATAATTGTCTCAAGGGAACATGTAAAATCAGTCTTTTTTTTTTTTTTTTTTTTTTTTTTTTAGTACAGGGGGTGGAACCCAGGGACTTTTCTACCTCTGGTTATACTCCCAGACCTATTTTATACCTCATTTGGAAACAGGGTCTAAGTTGCTGAAAGCCTCACTAAGTAGCAGAGGCTGGCTTCGAATCTGTGCTATCCTCCTGCCTCAGCCTCCCAAGTGCTGAGATTACAAGCGTGCACCACCACGTCCGGCTTAAAATCAGTCTTTAAAGTTAAAATTGAATTAAAAATCACTTGGTTATGATAAAATTTTGGGATTATGATACCTTTGGAGGTCCTTTCAATTCTTTTGAGGTTTGTAAAACCTAGGTTGAAGCACTTTAACACACATTGAAAATTAGAAGCAAAAAAAAAAAAACCTTTTACTTAATGATAATTCTTGCCAAATTCTATGATTAGTTCTACAGAAAAGAGAAACGGAGCAAGAGTCCCTGCTCCCAACCATGTAGATACTGGTGGGCAGGGTTTCTTCAATGGTCTTTATCACATTTATTCAGGCATCCTTCTCCTGAATGCATATTTTGAGGAAATGTAATAAAGATAACTGGCTTTTGAGCATTACTGCCAACTACAAAAGCTCTTTGGCTTCTCTTATGAAACTTTCTTGCTAAGAAAAAAAATGCTTAAATATGTTTTAGGAATAGATAATCCTGTGAAAAGCAACTCCCACTTACAGATAGCAATTTTGAGAAAGGTAAGTAAATGAGGCAGTGAGCTTAGGGAGAAAGATGAGATGTCCCTTTCTTCCCTTCCTTCAAGGTCTTAAAGAGGTGGGAAGATTGGAGAGGCCTGGCCTCGGAAGGCTGCACCAGGATGGCGCTGTCTGTTCAAACAATTTGGGTGAATGACTCAACAACCTGGATTCTTCTGGGGAAAAGCAATTGACATTTTTTTTAATGAGGCTAATAACATCTCATTTTAATAGATCTGGTTGATTTATGTTATTTAAATTTCCATGATGGGAGAAGATTTGATCAATCGTTTTCTTCCTCTTAAATAGAGAGTCTTTACATGGAAACACAATCTTAGCTGAGAGAGGTGAGACACCGACTAGTGTTGATGTCATCTCTCCTTTCCAGGAGACTAGTGGGCAAGAAAGAAGGGAGCAGTAGAAGAAGAAAGTTACAAAGATTAGGGCAATATATTTTCTCCAGAAAGTTCATCTCTTGTAGAAAATAGTGGTATGTTGCTCAGATTTTCTGTACTATGACAAAATACCTGAAGATGGGTAGCCTTCTAAAGGAAAGAAGTTTTTAGCTCACAGTTTCTTTCTTTTCTTTTCTTTTATTTATTTATTTATTTATTTTTTTGGTGGTACTGGGATTCCTGGAAGCCCTTCTACCTCTGGGCTACACTCCCATACCTATATTATTTTTGGAAACAGGGTCTCTTAAGCCAGTGCAGCTGGCTTCGAACCTGCGCGATCCTCCTGTCTCCGCCTCCCAAGCGCGGGAATTACAAGCGTGCGCCACCACGCCCGGCTTAGCTCACAGTTTTTAATGCTAAAATTTCAAGATTGGCAGTCTCTTTGTTTCAGCCTCAGGTGAAGGAGCACTGGTGGATGTCTTCAAAGTGGGTGCATGCAGGATTATGAGAAATCATGTTGCAAGACAGAAGAATTAGTCAGGGAGAGGGGCCAGGCTCTCTACTTTCTAGAACTTTCTACAATTCTCTGTCTAGAATTAATCAAGAGGTATCAGGAGACCTGTCTTCACTCTTTCTAAGGATTTCCCACCACTTCCCAAAACCTCTGCATTGATGACCAAGCCTCCAACACATGAACTCTTGGGATCACACTTAAACTGGGACCAAACAGTAGCAGAAAGTGAGATGCTTTGGCAATGACTGGGCATGTATGTGGCAGAAAAGTGTTGTGTCACCAGGCCTCAGATGGTGCATATTTTATTTTTTGGAGTTACTATTAGCAACTTTTGCTCTTAGAGTGTAACTGAATGTAGTCCTGGCTCTTGTGTAGTATAGCCAGGAATTTAGATCTGGGTCTGACTGGTCACAATAAATCTACTGTTAAAAAACAAATACACTTAAAATCAAACCCACTCATTCAAAAGTACAACTGCCGCATTGGTGGAAACCTCTATGCTGTAGTCAAGTTTAATCCGCAAGTTTATAGCTATGCTGATTGGCAACAAAGGACACTGAAAACAGAAAGGCTTGTATCGCTCCCTAGACCCAAAGATGCCAAAGAGACACTTCAGTCAAGGCTGAATGTGCCAAGAGTTGGAGGAGACAAAACCCCCAAATCATTGAGAACAGGAATATTCACGATAGGAGGCTCATGGGATGGGGTAAGGACAGCATCAGACCTTATTGTCTCCAGGTAGAAGCCAGTTATCTACAGCATTTCTTACTTTGACATTTCAAAAATCTTTGCATGACCTCTGACAGATAATGTCCTAGGTTTTTGGAACCAAGACAATTGCTCCCTGGATTCTATATTCTCTGGCCATCCTTGCTCACCCATCATTCCATCATTTTCTTCATCAAGATCTTCTGCATTAGTTGGGAACGGTGGCATACACCTGTAATCACAATACTCTGAGGGCTGAAATGAGAGGGTTGTGGGTTCAATATCAACCTTAGTAACTTAGCAAGACTTTCGGCAACCAAGTGAGACCTTGTTTCAAAACAAAAAACTCAAAAGGGGGCTGTGGGGTGTCATTTGGAGGTAGAATGCTATGGTTCACCCTCCAGTAAAACACACACACACACACACACACACACAGAGATCTCCTGCATTAATATAGAAACTTATTTATTATAATCTGTATATTATAAAACATAGTCACTCTGTGAAGAAACATAAGGAAACATCTTGATGGTGCATCATACTTGTAAGTGTGTGTGTGTGTGTGTGTGTGTGTGTGTGTGTGTTCTCAACTTTTCTTCTGACCTTTCTTTCCTACCAAACAAAACACACAAATGTTTACTCTGGTCTTTGTTTTAAACTCACCCTTTATCGCCAAAGGAATGAAAGAATACATCTACCCAGGGTGGATTAGACAGTCTTGGGAATGAATTCTCACTAAGATGAGCACTATCCAGGATTATTTATTATTTATTTTTATTTTTTGTGTGGGTCTGGGGATGGAACACAAGGGCATTAGAACTTTGAGCTATACCCCCACCCTATTTTGTATTCTTTATTTTGAAACAGGGTCTCACTATGTTGCAGAGGGCCTCATTAGCTGAGTCTGTCTGCAAATCGCGATTATCCGGTCTCAGCCTCCCAAATACTGTGATTACAAGGGTGTGTCATCACACCCAGCTATCTAGGACTTTTTAGTAGCAAGAGGGACGAGTGGGTTGAAATCCCATTCATCTATAAGCTTTTGTAACAATATAAACTGAACTCTTGATCCTCTTTTTGGCACAAATCATTATTCTCTTCTACATACACATTCTGCTTTTACTAGTCTTAAATTTTCCTTTGAGATGAACAAATGATCCATATGCTGAAAAGGTAAATAGATTGTGCACATAAATGATACTGTGGTTGTTAATTTCCCGTAGGAGAGCAGCATACAATTAGGATCTCTATTTGCAAAGAAAGCAATGTGACATTTCTAATATGAGGGGATTTTTTCCTCATTTTTTAAATAGAAGTCTTTATTCAAAATATAGCAGATAAGAATATAAAACCAACCCTTTCCAAACTTCTCTCTTATTTTTAACCTTCCACTCATGCAAATTTGGTCATTGGCTTAAAATAAGCCCGTCAATCATATCCTCTCTTTGCCTGACTATTTTAGCTGATTTTAAACAAATGTATCTAGAAAGCTTATGCAAACCAAGCTCAGTAGATACATGGAGTATCTCAGTTGCATTTTATTCCAGTTAACTCTGCTATTCAAATTTTAAAAAGTGAAACACAAATTATTGCATTTGGAAAATTACACACATTTTTCTTAATTGTGTACAAATGAACCTAGAGGGAGCATAATTTTGTAATTTTCAAGCCAGGAACGGAGGTGAACAGCTTTCTAGGCGTTTGACTATTATGACACGTAGTGAGTGGTGTGCACCATCCTTACGGTTATGGAGCCCTAATGCGCTACTCTCCCATAGAGCATTTCATTAGTTGCTACACTGGACACTTTTTCTTTAAATCTAAGAAAATTTCTAAATGTGAACTATAGTTAATCTCTCAGTAGAAGTCAAACAAGGCATAGAAAGAATCAGAAATAAGAAATCACCATTTGACGTTGAGTGTTAAAAGAGAGATGAAATTCTATCCAGTTTCTTGTCCATTGTTCTAAATTAAATACATATTTTCCAAGAAATTTTTTTTTCCTCAGAGACATAACACCCGACTTGACTGTGCTACAAACATTCTGCAGGGCATCTACAATTCTCTGCACACAGTAGGAGTTTGATAAACGGTTGGCTGGAAAAGGCAGTCATGTCTTCTACGCATAAAGTATTAACTTTTATCTTTCTCTCTAATATGTTTTGTATTCTAAGTGTAAACCACTTAGAACCAATCTATGAGACCCAAAGACAATTTATAAAATAGCCTCTTTTATTTATGACTCAGGGAAGGGAAGGCAGGTGATACAAGAATGTGTTCTTGAATTATCGCCACTAAGGATAATTAATTCTCATTCTTGTAGGCTCCTCAGAGGTGAATTCTGAAATGTGTGTCTCAGAAATGACAAAAGGGGTCAGTATGTAAGCAGCAGTTCCCAAGTCCTGCTGGTCAGCTTGGTGATGCAGTGGCTGCTTCTCAGTTCTTTCACGTTGAGCTCAGAGTGAGCTTACAGGGCTAGATTGGCTGACTTTCTAATTAGAAGATGCCTCTAAATAGCTTCAAATGAAAAAGAAATAATATCCTAAGTGACTCGTGTGTTCATGTTCCCAACAATTCTTAGGAAGAAAATAAGAAATCAAAAACCAGTGTTTCTAGCACTGGCTACAAAAGCAACTTTTTCTGTGGCATCCACAGGCAAGAATGTAGGCTGCAGATTTTGCACCAGAATTTTAGGTGTCCTACTCATCAGCTGCTCAGAAAGTGTTCAGGATCATAGCAGAAGACTTCTAGAGGGGAGTCCATGCAGAGCTTAGCAATGGCCTGTCCTATAACAACCCTGTGGACATGTACAAAGGATACAGTTGATCCTATACCACCTATCACTCTAAGTAGGGGGGAAGTAAGTAGTTGTCTTGTTGAATGTGAAATTTCTGCAAAAGTAAATATGAATTTATATGACTATAAAAGTGATGTATTTTATTACTGTGGTCTATTCTGTCATAAATACCTTACTATCTATATTCCATCATACAAATAATATGATGTATACTATCTGTATCTCCCTGTACCATGGATATTCTTTCTTATCAACTGTTTTCTATTAATTCATTTCAACAAGCCTTTACAGTATTCCTTGTATATGCCAGATACCTATTATTATAATGTACTTTTATTGGTGCTCTGCAGTTATACAGTATGGTGAAGTTGAAAGTCATACAAATATACATGCATGGTGGCATACTTGTAACCCCAGAACTTGGGAGGCTGAGACAGGTGGATTGTAGGCTCAAGGTCAGCCTCAGCAACTTAGAGGCCTTTATGAGGCCCTCTGCAACTTGGTGAGACCTCGTTTCAAAATAAAGAATAAAATAGGGTTGGGGGTGAAGCTCAGAGCAGGATGGCCCTGAGTTCAATATCCAATAAAACACACACACACACACACACACACACACACACACACCAAATACATGTACACAGCACTTCATATGTTTCCCCCAAGATCCCAACCCACTCCACCCACCTTCCTGTTTATGGTAGTGAGATTGGTAATGGTGTCTTCATGTATGGGCATAGCATTGTTTGACTTTTTTTCTTCATCAAGACTTCTTTTCCCCCTCTCTCCTCACTTTCTTTTCTGTATTTCCTTCCTCTATTCTACTTTTCTCTCTCCTCATTTATATAAAGTCCCTTTTGTTTCCTATTTTATCTCTAGTTTCCCCATATGCAAGAAAACATTTGACCCTTGACTTTCTGAGACTGGATGATCTTGCTTAGCATAATGTGGTTTAGTTCCATTCACTTTCCTGTAAGTGGCATAATTTTGTTGTCCCTCATGGCTGTGTCAAACTCCATGTGTGTATATACCACAATTTCTTTATCCATTTTCTGTTTAGAAACACTTAGATTGGTTCCGTAATTTGGCTATTGTGAATTGTGCTGATATAAACATGGATAAGTATGTATCACTATAGTTTTCTGATTTTAATTCTTCTGGAAAGATAAGAAAAAATTGGGTCGCATGGTGGTTCTAGTCCTATTCTTTTAAGGAATCTCCATAATGATCTCCATAGTGATTGTACTAATTTGCAGTCCTACCAAGAGTGTATAAGAGTTTCTATTTCTCCACATCCTCACCAGCATTTATTATTATTTGTATTATTGATGACTCATTCTAACTGGAGTTAAATAACCTCTCAGTATAGTTTTGATTTGCATTTCCTTGTAGGCATCCTATCTTATCATGAGTAGAGACATGAATAATAACAAAAAACCTTCATCTCCTAGAAACATCACCAAGACCCTGGAGGTTTGTGTAAGCAGTTACATTCATTATCAAAAATAAGTTGCAATTCTGTCTGTTTGGTAAGAACTTTGAAATCACAAAATACCCATCAGAATAGAAAATTTGAAAAATGAGAACTCTTACTTTAACAAGTAAAATTAATTCACAACATAGCTTTTTATCTGGTAATCATAAATCTATCCAAGAATATGTACTATAAGGCCACACTTTAATAATTGTGCCTAAATTTGAATGTGAATTCCTAATAGATATTAATAGTTTTGAGCAGGTGATAAGCACCTGCATTAGGAGACATCTATCCATCCTTTCAAGTCCTCTCAACCCATCCTCCACTATAACCACTGCAGGTAGGCTTTGCCAGTTTTTCCCAGGTGTTACCTGGAAAATATTGCTTCAGACATGTACCTCTAGATTCCTCCCCAGGGTTTCTTACAGCATGAAACAGCCCTGGGAACTCACTGCACTTATATGTTTGCAACATGAATGAGTGAACGAACAGCTTCTACATCACAAAATTGAACAACTGGACTTGGGAGTTGATGCATACATGCTTCCCCTTTCTCTTTTATGAGACACATTTCAGAAGTCGCCTCCAAGGATTACATAGGAATGAGAGTTAATTATCCTTAGTGGTGGTAAATTCAATGCCACATCCTTGTATCACCTGCCTTCAATTCCCTGGGCTAGTTCTGCTTCTCGAGTCTCTTCTCAAATAAGAAGAGAGCTTCCACATGCAAGATTTTGTTGTATGTTCTACTTTTGAAGGCAACTAGTCTAAGACCATTGGTAATAGAAATTCCTCAGAAAACAGAATCCTGTGTCCAAATGTTGGTACTAGATTCAGATGCTGGTCAGACACCAATAGGAATCCCATTGCAGATAGATGGCAGGTGGTAATTATCTCTTCTCACCCTGGAGCTAAGACTCATACCTGGGGTGAATTGGGAAAAGATATAAAGGAAATTCTGCAGCCATGACACTCAGCAGTGTGTGTATTTATGTCCCTATCACTCTGAATGACACTATGATGTAAAACTATAATGCACCAATAAAAGTATGTAAAAAAGTTTCTTCTGTCTTTACTTTCTGATTTTTGCCCTTGGTTTATTTTGCTATCTTTTACTTGATTTGTGTTATGGTGTAGACATAAGATGTCCCCAGAAAAAGCTCATGTATGGGCAATACAAAACATTTCAGAGGTAAAATAATTGAATCTTAAAGGTTTTAATCTCATAACTCCACTGATAGTAATTTGAATAGATTTATTGAATAGTAACATATATAAGTAGTGTGTGAATGGAGAAGATAGGTTACTGGGGGTGTGGTCTTGGGGAATATATATAATCTCACACACTTCCGGGATCACTGATTTCTGCTGCTTAGCCCTGAGCTCCTCAGAGGTGACCCAGGCTAACATGAACTGAAACCCCTGAAACCTTCAAAACGATGATCTCCAGATGAATTTTTCCTCCCCCAAGTCTTCCTGGCAGGTGTTTAGATCATGCTGAGAGAATCCTAACTGAAATAGTTGTGTTTAGTCTGTTCTTCTAACCTTTTAAAGAAGAACCTGTCTTTAGACCTTTCTTATTTTCTAATTAGTTTTTAAGGCTGAACATTTTAGTCAAGACATGGTCTTAACTACATTCCCAAAATTTCAACATGCATTTTAATTCCATTCAGTTCTAAATATTTCTGAATTTTCTTTTTTTTTTTTTTACCCATGGGGTATACAGACATACATGAACATCATTCAATTCCAAAATAGTTATGGTCTTCTTAGATATTTTCTTGTTATATATTTTAATTAATTAATTACTTTATTTATTTATTTTGTTCTGGGCATTAAATCCATGACCCACGCATGTTAAGCACATGCTCTTGCCACTGAGCTGCACCCCCAGCCCACTTATGTTTCTAATTTAATTCTATTTTGCTCAAAGCACTTGCTTATATTTTGTAAGATTCCAATCATACTAAGTGTACTGAGACTTGTTTTATGGCTCAGTATATTAGCAAACCCTGGTGAGCAGACTATGTGCATTGGAAAATGATGTGTATTCTATACTTATTGTTTGCAGTTTTATATAGGCATCTATTGAATCAGGGTGATTGATAGCATTCATATCATTGATGTCCTTTCTTATTTTAATATTTTATCTATTTCTTGTGTCTATTGCTGAAAGAGGGGTATTAAAATCTATAACTATAATTGGAGAATTGTCTATGTACTCCTTTGATTTTGTCCAATTTTGCATTTATTGTTGGTTGTTATATTTTTCTGATGAATAGATTCTTTCATCATTTTGAAATGAGTATCTTTTAATACACTTTGTCTTGAAGTCTATTTTATCTTATATACTCATTCTAACCTTATCAAACCTAGTATTTACCTTCAATATTTTCTCTCCATACACTTTCACTTTCAATCTCCCATTCCTCCCAGTGAACTGTGAAGTGTATGCTTTCTGCCCTGATATTGCTGACTTCTACCAAGATAGAAGTCTAGTTCCAGCAGGGCGTGGTGGCGCTAGCTTGTAATCCCCGCACTTGGGAGGCAGAAACAGAAGGATCACGCAGGTTCAAAGCCAGCCGTGTGCGCTGGTTTAGGAGACCCTGTTTCCAAATTTTAAAAAATGTAAAAATAGGTCTGGGAGTGTATCCTGGAGTTAGAAGGGCTTCCAGGAATCCGAGTACCACCAAAAAAAAAAAAAAAAAAAAAAAAAAAAAAAAGAAATCTAGTTCCAGAAAGGAGAAATGTTTCCACCAGGAGTCACAGTTACTTTTCCATTGAACTTGTAGCTGTTTCCCACCTGGTCACTCTGGACAAGGGAAGAATTTGCTACACTGCTCAGATAATTAGTTCTGATAACCACAACAAGCGAATATTCTCTTACACCCTTAAGTTAAATGTGATGTCTGACAGAAACTCAAAAAATTCACTGGGGTGTCTTCTAATGGTTTTTTGCTTGGTGATAATGGTAACTACAGCAACTGTAGTTAAAAAAACAACAACACAAGAAGAAATTACTTTAGACTACTCAAGAATGAGGTATTGATTTACCTATCAGTCAAGTTACTCAAACCAAACTAAATGTTGGTGGAATGGAAGAAATTTTTGAGTGGCCAGTAGAAGAAGGAAATGACCAATATAAATTATGTCTACAAGACCAGCTGAAGCAAAGGACTGAAACTTATTTAACACTTTTAAAAATATATCCTTGCCAAAATTGCAACTGGCCACCACTTTGAATGGCATCTTGTTGTAAATGGATTGGATTTAATGGAGTACCAGGCAGAGCAATATAATGGGGTGAGGGGACGGTTTGCATGGATCCTTCTTATGAATCACTCCTGTCCTCTCTTGCCCTAAGGACCACTTTTCAAAAAGCATCCTAATCATGAGTCTAAGTCAAGATTTCTCTCTTTCTTTTGTGATGGGGAAGGTAAGAATGAGAGGGCAGAGGTATAAAAATTTTGCTAATGGTTTGTAAACATGATTTTATTTATTTCCCAATATTCAACTTATACATTAGAGACTAGGGTGATCTCATGAAAAAGACTTGAGACTTGGTATGTTTTCCCCAAACTCTTGCCATGATTGAAATAAAGCTTTGTTGTAATGACACCATCTTCCCTTCGCTCTTCTCAAGTGTGGCTGCAGGTCCATTAACCAAATTCTTCATCCAATCTTCAGTCGTAAATGTGCAATGAGTGACCAAGAACCTCCAGCCACAGTTCTAGACATGGGGATACAAAAGTTAATAAAACTAAAACAAGATTTTCCTTTTTGAAGTGTATATTTCATCAGTCAGAGATAGACAATAAGAAAATCAGAAATTAACCTCAGGTTAAATAGTGCTAAGGGCAGTGGCTGCAGGCTGGTTCAACAAATGTCTGTTCCAATGATTTTCTAGTGTGCCTTCCCATCCCATGAAAGGTGAAAAGCTATTTATTTTCTAGACTCACTTCAGGAAGGATTGCTACTGGGATTTAGGTTTTATGAAAAGTAAAACCAGAATGGTGTTTGTGGGAGAACTACAGAATGTTAGGCATCCATTTTATGGGTACAAATCACAGCAGATCTCCTCAAGCTGGAAGCTATCACAAAGGTTCTATATTCATTAAGTGGCTGGCAGTTTCCTCAACCTAATTTTAAAAGGGACAGTTGATCCTTTTGTAACCTGTTGTGGTTATTATTATTAGCTTTATAGTTTTATATATCCATCAAGACAAGAACAGCTGTGGCTTAATTTGAAGTCACTACTCACGTTGAGCTCCTACTCGATGTGACAGGTGTTGGATGAAGAACTGAATAGCAGAAAGATAGGTTGGGCTTTAAAACTAAGTATACACAGCTCCTAACTTTGCAGAGTTTATAAGCTAACTCTAATAAATCAAGATTCTGTATATGATAAGTAAAAAATCAAGATCTGAGCCCTGAAGGAGAAGTCAGAAGGAAAGAATGGTTTGTTTCTGTAGGTTCCCAGAATCCCCTTCACCCCTTCTTAAGCATCCTTCCTGCTGCCTTCCTATTCAAAACAAGGAATCAAGTTCGGACACATGATTGGTGCATGAGAGCATCTCTCCTTCTCTTAAGTATGCCAGACCTAGTCATGCGCCAACCATTAAAACACCCTCCCTAGGAAGCATTGGGGAAGATCAGACTATTGCCTTAACTCAGGTCTTAGATTTTCTGCCTTGATATGTGTTGTGATGTCCCATTTTCTTCCCTGCCAATCAAAGTTTCTTGCAATCTGATATGGCTCAAACCTTGGGAAATTCAGATTAGATCCCCCCCCCCCCATTTTCCTACGCTGCAGGCAAACCCCTCCGACTAGGTTTTGGTGTCATGCTCTCTCTGTAGCCTTGGGATCTGACAGGGCAGAGCTGTCCCTACAGCTGCTGTCAAAGGCAATAGAGGTTTTCACCCGCTCACACTATGGAGTTAATTTGCCTTCATGACCTGTCAGACTCTAGCGATCACCTAGCACCATCATGATTGTGACGTAGATCCGTGGATAACAGCTCCTCTGGGGCAGCAGCTTCCTGGACTCCATCTGCTCCTAAGGGGCTTTGGGAAATGGGTCCCTCTCCCACTGTGGCTATTTATGTCCAGAATAATCAATCACATGTGATTTAAGATAAAGGAGCAATTGTTAAAATCATGTCTTCCTCACATTGCTTTGGTGACAACCCAGTGGCTGAAAATCTCCTAAGTAATACCATGTTCAGTGATTTTGTTTTTGTTTTTGTTTTTCTGGTGGGTTGGGAAATACCATGTGAAAGAAACAGGGGAAAGAATGCAACATCTTCCTGGGAAGTTTTCAGTGATGACCTAAGTGATCATAACTGACATTTAATAATGATGGATCTTTGCCATTCAGTATTTTATTTAATTACCCTAACACAAAAGAAATAGTTATTGTCTCCATTTGAAGAGAACAAAAGAGAGTAGACGTTGTAAGAAGTTGTATGGCATGTGTGAGACCTTATAGCAACTGGTATTGCTGATAAGGGCATCCTTAACATTTTCAGGTTCCATTTATTTCTTTAGGTTGGAAATTCTTCAGGTCTTCATTGCAGGGAAGGGTACTGGGAATTAAACCCAAGGACATTCTGCCTTTCAAACTACATTCCCAGCCCTTTTTATCTATATAAAGAGGGTCCTTATAAGTTGCTAAATCTGGTCTCCAACCTGCAATTCTCCAGTCTCAGTCTTCAAGTCTCTACTCTTAGAGTACTTTGGATAAAACATTTAGATAAAAAGTGAGAAGACTGTGTTGTTCGCATTTATAGATTTTCAGTTTTTATTGGTATGTTAGAGTCATTGAAGTTCACAAACTTGGACAATGTGGTGATTCTCTTGATTTATAGAAGGAAACAAACTGAACTTTTAAGACTATTGATTTATTTTAAAAATGTGATTTTAAGTTCTGGAGATTGTCATTAAAATAATACCAAGTCTGTACATCAAATTTAGAATGTAACCCATGCAAGATTTGCTTAATAATGCTGGCTAAATGAAATACCTAAGATTTTGTATAAAAATACATTATTTTATTTATTGTTTTAGAAACTTTGCTTCCTTTCAACCCCCTATACCCAGGTTGAGGCTGATGAGAAGGACATTCCAGAGGCCCCATGCAGGAGAGAAAGCTTTCCTCATTCCGGAACTCAAGGGCTGATGTAGTAGGTACTTTATTGATCTTTACTATATGAATCAAAATATGGACAGATAAATAATTGAAACAAATATCTCTCTTTGTTCCTTCCTTCCTTCCTCCCTTCCTTTCTTTCCTTCTTTCTTTCTTTCTTTCTTTCTTTCTTTCTTTCTTTCTTTCTTTCTTCTTTCTTTTCTTTCTTATTTCTTCCTTTCTCTTTTTCTTTCTTTTCTTTTCTTCAAGCATCCCAGTGGCATTCTAAAGCATTTTTAATTTTTCTAAATGTATAGTTATATAATTGGCAAATAAAAATTATACATATCCAACGTATAGAACATGATTATTTGATATGCATATACATTGTAAAATGACTGCCCCAGTCAAATGAAATGTTTTCATCTACCATCGTTTTCTTTGTGGGACACTTACGATATATTCTTTTTGCAATTTTCAGTAAACAATATGGCTTTGTTGATTATACTCTCCATTCTGAGCTTAGTTCTTTAGGACTTATTTATCTTATAACTGACCACTGGTAACCTTTGACCCACATGTCCTCTTTTACCCTGCCCCCAAGCTCCTGGCAACTCTCTGTTACAGGTTTGGCTTCTTTTTAGATTTCACATGTAAGTGAGATTGATATCCTTCTTGAACTGGCCATGAAGGTAATTTAGCTCATTATCTTTAAGTGGTTTTGGAAAAGAGCCCCCAGAGCTCGCTGATGTGTAGATTGTGACCCTATATTCCTCAAGAATATCTGAAAAGACAACACTAATGCTTAAAAGTAATTGAGGACCTAAAAGTTCATAGAAGAAAATCAATTGTTTTAATTCAATATGTTAAAAGTGCCACTGGGATCTAAAATAAATTCATATTTGTATTTCTAAAAAAATGATGAATTATCAAAAATAAATGATCTTATGCCAATAAGATCATCTTGTACTTCTTCTCAAGTGTCAATATGGACTCCAGGACAGATGGATTATTTTGGAGGATTAATTCAGCATCTCCAGTTCTTCATTTCAGCTATAGTGCTGAATGATTCCCACAACAGGAGCCAAATGCTTTATACTAAACAAACAATTTGCTTGTAGACAATTTGATGGGAGTTCAGCCTCTGTTCTAAATCATCTTGTTCTTTGTAAATTCATAAATACAGATTGTTTATGTTTTACATCTTTTTACTTTTATCGATATATTTTCTAATTGTTAACAGTTCTTTTAGACCATGAGTAGTGTTTATATGATTATTTTATTGCTAAAATTAATGGTGATTGTTTAAAAATGCCTAGTTATTGAACAATATGAGTAGGTGTTAGATTATTAATTATATGAATAACATATATTATATTTTATGTACATTATTGCTAATGCTTCTAGCAAACCAGCTGTTGATATCCAACTTTAAAGAGGCCCAGAAATTCTTCTATGACACACCACTAAAGAACAGCAGAGATAGACTCCAACATTATAGTATATGGGGGCTTCTGCCCCCATATAACATGTAGAAAAGTCCATATACTAAAACACATGTTATATGCCAGGCGTGGTGGCGCACACTTGTAATCCCCACGCTTGGGAGGCAGAGACAGGAGGATCGCGCAGGTTCAAAGCTAGCCACACTGGCTTAAGAGACCCTGTTTCCAAATAAAAACATAAAAATAGGTCTAGGAGTGTAGCCCAAATGTAGAAGGGTTTCCAAGAGCCCCAATACTGCCAAAAACAAACAAACAAATAAATAAATAAGTAAATCACATGTTATCAAATAGTGAACATGAAGTACTAAAATTAACTTTGTATTTTAATATTTAAAGTAACATTCCATATATATATTAATACAGTACTATTTTTAATGTGAACAAATCATGTATTTGTGGATGAATCACCTAATTTCTGGGAAATATCACATTGAATTATATTATGCTGATGAAATATACACTAGCATAATTTGAATTTTTTTTTCATGTTAAAAGCAAGCAATGTTATATGTTACAATTAAATCACTCCCTAATTTTATGTCAAAAGTGTCTGTCACTTTACTGATGTCACTATAACTTTTATTGTGTTATAAGGACAAATACAGTAAAAGAGATGTTTATTTAATTTTTCATGATTTTATTGGAATGCTCATTGTTATGGCAATTTGGGTTTGTAGTACATTCTACATTATTGTGAGATATCATGGTAATAAAAATGTAAGGGTAAAACATCCTTACACTATCCTTATACTACCTTGAGGAAGGGGACGATGAAAGACTGACCCTGTGACAGAGAAACACAATTGCCTTTGAGAATGAGGAATGAGCACACACTGTGTGGTGAAGAAATCAACAGTGGTGCTGGGCTGTCCATTTCTGGATCACTCTCCCGTATACCTAAAATAAACAAACGTTCACGTGTTGTTCCTCAGGTTCTACTATAAGTCTAAGGCTGGGATCCTGAAAATGTTGGAGGTATATATTTAACCAAATTGTGGCTCCTATGATCTGGAAGCCCTAAACCTGGAGAATGGAGAACACTCATTCAGGACCCGGCTTCCCATGTCCCTTGCAGGGATTTTTTTTTTAAATTTTAAATAAAAGAAGTCATTCCTTAAATTATTTTATGACCAGGTACATATTTAAAATAAATTTCACACTTATCTTTATATAAACAAGTATCTTTAAATAATATCATCATTTGATTTAAACACATACACTTTTTGTCAAAATGTGTTTGACTATACATTTGTCTCCAATTATTGTTGCTTTAACAAATATTTTCACTTTTGTATTAATGTGATATGAATGAATTTAATACTTTCATGATTGCTACTGAAAGTAAATTAATTTTAAAATTTCTATTAATAATATCAATTATGTTATGATAATGTAAAATAACTATAAAATAGAGTAATTTTTGCTAGATAATTTTCAGCTTTGATGCTAGCAGTTAACATTTTATAAGGTGCTTTACTGCCAAGATTTTTATTCAAAGCTAAAAGATATAAAAGATTGTGTCATATGTAATATTTTAGTGACCCTGAAGAATAAAGTTTAGCTTAAAGCTTCATTAAAGCTCCTTAACCTTGAATTTGTTTTAATATCACATAGAGTTGGTTTTATGAAAGTAGTTCCACCTATGTTTGGGGCATAAATGTTGATTATTTTTATTTCCTTTTGTTGGATTGTTCCTTTTACCAGTAAAAACTGACCTTCTTTGTCTCTTCTAATAAGCTTGGGCTTGACATCTAACTTGTCTGATACCATAGTTGCTACTCCTGCTTGTCTTCAAGTTTCATTGGCATGGATTAACTTGCCCTAGCTCTTTACCTTAAGTTTGTTACTATCTTTACTTGTAAGGTGTGTTTCTTGCAAGCAGCAGGTAGATGGGTTCTGTTTTTTAATCCATTTTGCCAATTTATGTCTTTTTATTGGGGAATTGAGGCCATTTACATTCAGTGTGATTATTGAGAAAATTATAATGGCTGAAAGTAACAGCACAATTGGCCTTAAGAACATTATTACCAATGAAAGACAAATCGTAATAATTTCTCTGTTTCACAGACTTGTAATTTTGTAAGATTAGCAACTTCTGAAGACAATTTAAAAATATTTTGAGTAAGTATTTAATGTTGAACATACTTAGGTTTTTTTAATGGACTCATAACAGTTTAGTTACTGCATAAAACAGTGATGAACCATCTTAGTCCTTAATGGGAAAAAAGAGATATTCATTGTGATGAGGTAGTGGATGAGGACAGGGCACTGGGACAGGAGACATGGTTGAGTCCATTAACTTAGCAACTTCATTTATGGAAGAGATTTACCATGTAAAAAGTCTTAAACTGAGCATCTTCTATTTAAATTTGGTATTCCAAATATTCACTCAAGAAATATATTACCTTCTGATACACACCTTGGCCATTAACACCCTCTTTCTTACTATGTCACCATCAGCCTCTGATAGGTGTGAACATGTGCTGGCTTATGTTGCATGCAGTAACTCAAATAGTCAATAATTTCACTGAGTATGCCATTCAGAATTCTTGTATGTCTCTACCATCTTGTACTACATTAAAATATATGACTACAATGCACTAATAAAAATATTTTTAAAATATTTTTCAACAGAAAAAATTAACTAGCATGTCTTATATTCTATTTTTATAACTTTATGACATGTTTGACCTTCACTAAAAAGCATAAAAATATATCATGAGATAAACTTATAAAAAGTTGCAGAATTACAAAGGGGCTTGGCTTTTAATTTATTCATATTCGATTTGCATTTCAAAGTCATAGACCTTTGATAACCATCTATAATTTTGAATAAATAGCACTCAAAGAAAGTGTGGCTATTTATTTTCATGTTTTTTGACTAATAGGAGCTAAAATATATCATAGCATTTATTTTATTTTTTAATATATTTTTATTGGTGCATTGTAATCAAATATCTCAATGGCATATAAGACTTGTGAGGATATACAAACACACATCATCCAATTAGCCTTTATCAAATCCCCATCCCATTCCCTCCCCCTACTTCGATCCCATGCTTGATTTAGTGATTGATTTGATGTATTTTTTTAAGTACATCGTGTGCTTTAAAGAGATTCCATCTTCCTCCATCCTATGCCCTCTGATAGGTCACCTTAATTGCTCTTCCATAGGGCCCTTTCTTCAAGTAGATTTCTTCCTATTACCCATTTCTTTCTAGTTTTTGTATATTAGGAAAAGCATCTGATTTTTTATTTTCTGTTATATTTCTCTGTGGATGCCACATTGCAGGCACTGATCCCACTCTTGAAGGCCCTGGCACCAGCCTCTCCACTTGGCAGGCTCTGATCCCTGCCTCGGTGGCCCCAGAACCAGCCTTGCCTCATGGCAGGCTCTGATCCCAGCTTCGCTGGCCCCGGCACCAGCCTCACCAACCAGCAGACTCTGTTCCTGGCCTCTCTGGCTCCAGCACTGGCCTTGCCTTAAGGCAGGCTCCTATCCTGGCCTCGCTAGCTCCAGAAACGCCCTCACTGCATGGCAGGCTCCAATCCCAGCCTCGCTGACCCCAGCACCGGCTTTGTCACATGGAAGGTCCGATCCCGGCCTCTGAGGCCCCAGCACCAGCCTTTCCTCACGACAGACTCTGATCCTGGCCTCGCTGACCCTGGCACCAGCCTCACACCTCGGCAGGCTCCGATCCCAGCCTCAGAGGCCCCAGCACAGCCCTTGCCTTAAAGCAGGATCCTATCCCAGTCTTGCTAGTGCCAGCAACCACCTCACTGCATGGTAGGCTCTGGTCCCGGCCTCACTGACCCCAGCACCAGCCTCACCACATGGAAGGCTCCAATCCCAGCCTTGGAGGCCCCAGCACCAGCCTTGCCTCATGGCAGGCTCTGATCCTGGCCTCGTTGGCCTTGGCACCAGCCTCACCCTCAGCAGGCTTCTATCCCAGACTCAGAGGCCCCAGCACCGGCCTTGCCTCATGGCGGGCTCCAATCTTGGCCTTGCTGGCCTCGGTACCGGCCTCACTCCTCGGCAGGCTCTGATCCCAGCCTCAGAGGCCCAAGCACCGGCCTTGCCTCACGGCAAGCTACTAATTCAATTATAGCAAAGATTATATTTAGTCCAGAACAAAAAATGTAGAGAATTTTCAGATCGCTAAGGTCTGATTTGGAATTCTTTCTTTGCTACTTGCTAAATGGATAACCTTCAGCAAGGCATTTCAACTTTAGAGAGTCTGTTTATTCATTAATATCAATTAATTACTAAATTTTACTCTAAGAAGATATTTAAGAAAATTTAACAAGTTATACAATTTAGTTTTTTGATGTTGCTCATAATATTAATTGACAAAACACATAATAATTCACATTTAAGTAATGTTGCTACAGGATTAAGTTCAAGTAGTAGAAACCATTTAGCAGAATATAATGTAGGAAAATATCTAGACCAGTGGACAAAGAATAACTAAAAGAAAATAGTAGCTAATATTAAAGACAAAACCAGCAAGTGTTACATATATAACAAAACTTTTTAGTATCGAAAATTAGGATGGTTTTACTACTGTATTATAATTTTTTATGGTACTGAAGATTGAACCTAGGGAAAATCTACCTCTAAGTGACACCCCAGTGATTTATTTATTTATTCATTCATTTATTCATTTATTTATTATTTATTTTGAAACAGGGCTTTGTTAGGTTGCTGAGAGTCTCACGAAGTTGCTGAGGTTAGTCTTAAACCTGTGATCCTGTCTCAGCCTCTCAAATACTGGAATTGCAGGAGTACGCCAACATTCAGGGCTTTAATTATAAAGTTTTGAATCTTAAAAATCAATTGACTCTCAAGAACACAACATTTCCTTTCTCGGTCTACTTCTCTTTGTTCAATAATATGAAATCTAAATGACTTAAGTTTTATTTTAAGTGTGTTTGTGTGTGTGGCAGTGAATATTCAAGCCAGGGACATCTACCTCCTATCTTTATCCTTAGCACTTTTATTTTTTTGTTTTGAAACATAGTCTCAAGTTTTTGCTAGGAATCTCACTAAATTGCTGAGACTAGTCTTGAATCTGTGCTCCTCCTGTTTTAGCTGCCTACAGGCATGCACCATGATGATTTAACTTTTAAATGCATTTCTAATGCAAATCATCTGCAGGATTTTTTGGCAATTGTTCCAAACATGGAGATAATAAGAAGGCTTCAATAAATCTGCTACAAAACATACCTATCCATACCCATTTCATGCAATACAAAGGACTGGAAGGCTTTTATTTTGCATATTCCAATACAAATGTTTTGTTGTTGAAGCCCATTTTTCTTAAGTATATTACATGACTCCTGGGATAAATTTGATATTGAGGCCTTTTTTTTTTTTTTTTTTTGGTCTATATAGCCCTGACTCTTTATGCTTTAAATGAATCTTACTTCTCTTTATTCTTTATTTAAGATCAAGAGCCAATGATACTTGAATTTTATCTTGATAGACAAAAGAGAATATTTCCTAGATGATTATACTATAATTGTCATCCATTGGATTTTCATTGCTGCTAAACTTCCCAACTCATCTATCTACCCTTTATCAAAGGACTATTTCCCAGTTATTTTATCATATTATATATATATATATATATATATATATATATATATATATATATATATATTTCCTTCTGAAGTAAAATGCTGTGTATATTGCTTAATAAATAATTCTAGTTCTGAGTAATGTATCAGCAATACTTTTTAAGTAGGAGTGAATTACAGTGTGTTACCAGAAGAGTGCTGGTTATTATTAATATCTAGTTTTACCATTTACATTGTTATGTCTTAGGGTACTTAATTTTCCATTAATTCAAACAGAAAGTAACTAGAAAAGGACAGTGTATTCAAAACTACAAACATGGTTAAACTGAGAAAATTTTCAAAAGTTTTTTTTTTCTTTAATGTGTGTTTTTGGTATTGTAGATTAAACCCAGGGACATTCTAGCTCTGAGCTACATCCCTAGCCTTATTTATTTATTTAATTAATTATTTATTTATTTATTTATTTATTTATTTATTTATTTTAAAACAAGGTTTCCCATTAGGTTGCTCAGTCTCACTCTTTCCTATGGCTGTCCTCAAACCTGTGATCCTCTTATCTTAGCCTCCCAACTACTGGGATTATAGACATACATTGCCACACTCAGCTGAGAAATTATTCTTACAAAACATAAATACACTGAAGATCAAATGTTCTAATGCTTAAATATTGAAAATGTAGGTGGTAACTTAAATTTGCCATTCAAGTTGAATACAAATGATTTCTTATGAGAATTCATTAAAATGTACTTTTTTTCCCCTTAGGTATAACATACACAGGATTACCTCTTTTTGCTAAATCTATGTTTTAGTAGAGGTATTCGATTATTTACAAATTTCTAATTTAAGATTATTTCTTTGGAAACGAAGCCCTGTGTTGAAATGAGGAAGCAGATAATCCAAATAAAGACTATTATTCATGATCATAGAGGCAGCAGCAATAAATAGCAGTGCAACTGAGTTCTAGATTGTGGAAGATGATCAGCTCCCACATCACAATACTTTCTTGCTCACCTGTAACCAGTGTGATGCAGAGCAGATTTCTGGAGCTGCCAACTCAGATAAGAGATGGAAACGAGGCACTGACAATGGCAGAGTATAAATTAGAAGAGGCTGGATTCTTAATGACACCGTGAAAGAACCATGTTAGATATGGCTTACTTACTTTTGGACTATTACATAGAAAAGGGATTACTTTCTGTTATGTTTAAGTTGCTGTAGAATCTTCATGAGAGCAAATAAATATCCCTTCTAACTAATCTGACACAAAACTACAAAATCACTTTTATATTATTAACATTTTTTATTTTTAAATTTGTTTTGCTTTGAATAGCAAAATAATGCTAAAATTAGTTAAAAGCATGAGTAGTTACTCATCACTTTGTAGAATTTGGTACAAAAGTTCTATAGTACACTTGAAATTTAGAATAATTTGAATAAAAGCATGCAGAATTATTAGATTCACTTTTTATATTAAAATGTCCATGTACATTAAGCAGACAATGTTCAAAGTAAAACATACTATGTTACTATGTTAAAAACAAACATATTTAAGCAGGGCATGGTGACTCACGCTTGTAATCCCAGCATTTGGGAGGCTGAGACCAGAGGATGGCGGTTCATGGACAGCCTCAGCTATTTAGTGAGGCCCTCAGCAACTCAGTGAGAACCTGTTTCAAAATAAAGAATAAAAAAATTGGGCAGGGGGTGTATCTCGGAGGTCAAATGCCTCTGGGCTCCATCCACAGACCCCCGCCCCCCCAAAAAAAAACTTTTAAAGTTCCACAAAACAGGTGAAAATTGAAAACAGTTTCCAACAGCTTTAAAACAAATAATGATTTGAAGTCATGAAACATGTATTTTTGTGGCTAAAGAGTCAAAACTGCTTCATGAAAGAGGAAAAAAAGAGCATTTTATTTGCTATTCAAATGTCCTTGTTGACTTCATAATAAAAAATGTAGTAAAATCTATTGTGCCTTCCTAAGATTAGGTCTAGTAACTATGTATTCTAAGAAAACTGAATGCCTTGAAACTATCTATGACTATAGATGCTTGTTTTATTGCAAGTTTCTTTCTTTCTTTCTTTCTTTCTTTCTTTCTTTCTTTCTTTCTTTCTTTCTTTTTTTTTTGTGGTGGTACCAGAGTTCCTGGAAACCCTTCTACCTCTGGGCTACTACACTCCCAGACCTATCATATATATATATATATATATATATATATATATATATATATATATATATATATATTTTTTTTTTTTTTTTTTTTTAAACAGGGTCTCCTAAGCCATCGAGGCTGGCTTCAAACCTGTGCGATCCTCCTGTCTCCACCTCCCAAGTGCGGGGATTACAAGTGTGTGCCACCACGCCTGGCTGCAAGTTTCTTTTGAAGAAATGTAGCACTGCTGAGGGATAGGAGGATGGAGGTAGGTCAGGAATGTAGGTCGTACTTCTTTCAGTTTACTGGCTTACAGTTTCATTAGTATTAGAAAAACAAGTATTTTATTCAAAATATTCCTGAAAATATTACTGAAACATGTGCATGTAATTACTTACATTTAAAGTTTTACTGATTATTAGTTTTATTAATTTCAATTCTTCAGAATAGCAAAACTAATACAAAAGAAACTTCGAAATGTATATACTACCTCAAAACCGTCAAACCTTCACTCCTGAAGCAATTCTGTCATATTCTTGTGCTCAGTGAACTTATTTGAAGTTTACAAAATAATTGTGGAATACTAGTAACTTAGTCGTTTTCAGGGCTGGATGTCCAACTCAGTGGTAGAACAATTTCCTGGCATGTGCAAAGCCCTGCATTTGATTCCATTGCAAAAACAAACCAAAAAAACTGTAAAATGCTAAAATTAAAATGGTAGTATTTAAGCTAATACAAACTGTCTACTTTAAACTGTTCTTTTAATGCTCAGATTCTAATATCCTATACTTTGCATCATAAACATTTTAAATTTGAGTGTTCATTAAATTCATAATGGTATACGTAAATAGAATTAATTTATTGTAATTTAATACTTTTAAAGCGTTTTACACATTAACTGGATTCCAAAACATGCTCTGTAAATTAACATGGGGCAAAAACTAATTATTTTTCAGTAATTTTTACCAAAACTCAATTAACAGAACATAAGCATTAATAAAAGAATTTATGATCAAACAAGTAATAAGCAGGCCACCAAACAGAGTAAGGTATAAAGTATAGCTAGAAGATGACATCTATCTATCCATCTATCTATTATCTATCTAACACACACACACACACACACACACACACACACACACACAATCACACTGAGTTCCAGTTGTGTGCCAGCCTCTGTGTTGAAGAGTAGGGATATCATGATGTAGTTTTACTGAGCCATAGAGAACACAATTATACCATTTGTAGGAAAATAAATAAAACTGGAAAAAATGCTAAATGAGACCAGGAACACTCAGAAACAAGGCTCATGTTTTCTTTCTTTTTCTTTTCTTTTTTTTTTTTTTTTTTGGTGGTATTGGGGGTAGAATCCAGGAGCTTTCTACCTCCAGGCTATACTCCCAGACTTATTTTATACTTTATTTGGAAACAGGGTCTCACTAAGTTGCTGAGAGCCTCACTGAGTAGCTGAGGCTGGCTTCAAACCTGTGCGATCCTCCTGTCTCAGCCTCCCAAGCACTGGGATTACAAGGGTGCACCACCACTCCAGGCCCTGGGGCTGATGTCTTTTTTCATGTGCAGAAGCTAGAGAGAAAAATGTAAACAAGAGGGGCCATATGAAAATAGGAGCATGCCCTGTAGTGTGGACGGGCATGGGGGAGGAAGGAAGGACAGGAAAAGGGAGGTTGGGGAAGAACATGGACCAAATGTTATGTGCATATGTGAACATTATCATCATGAATCTCACAATTATGCACAATTATAATGCATAAATAAAAAGTGTTTTAAAAACTGAAAATCTTCCAGACATTAAAAAAAGAGAAGTAGGGATGTAAAATCTAAGGAGCGCTACTTTCAGATTTTAAGATCAGATGGTGGTACGGGGATGATAGGTACAGAGTGCTAGGGGAAGAGGGCATGTACCTTTTTCGTTTTCCTCTCAGCTTGCTTACATGAGTGCTAGGATTCTGGCATCACCAGAAACTCTTATAGTAGTACTTGGCTCTGATGTCATTCCCATAATAGCTAATAATTATACCTATAATTTACTGAATGCATGTTATATGACAGGCACTGACTCGTTAAATCATTATAAGAACTTTCTATTATCCCTGTTTTTCAGATGTGGTAACTAAAGCACATGAAGGGGAGTAAATTGCTGGGTAAACAGCAGGTACTAAGTGGAGGAGTCAGGATTTGCATGCGGCAGGATGGTCCAGTTTTTCCTCTCTTAGCCTCTCTCTTAACCACAATCTTTCATTTAGGTCATGTACAGTGTCTGCTGCTCATTGGTTTGATTTTCTTATGATGTTGACCATCAGTGATTTTACACAGCTCTAGATAGAAGTTACTAAGTAGACACTTCTCAGAAGAGGAAATATAAAGAGCCAATTCATATATGAAAAAAGTACAACATCCTTAGTAATTGGAAATGCAAATCAAAACTACCCTGATGTCCCAACTCACTCCAGGTAGAATGGCAATCGCCAAAAGGACAAATAATAAATGTGGAGGGATGTGTCTAAGAAGGCTTAAACATTCTTGGTGGGATTGTAAATTATTAGTACAACCACTTGGAGATCAAAGACTGGAAATGTAATCACCATATTACCCAACTATACCATGCCTCAATATATTTCCAGAAGAATTAAAGTTATAATACTTTAGTGATATATGCATACCCATGGTTATAGCAGCACAATTCACAAGTCAAAATATGAATCTAATGTAGGTGTCCCTTAATGCATGAAAGGATAAAGAAACTCTGGTATATACACACAATGCATTTATACTGAGCCAGAAAGAACAAAATTTGGTTATTTGAAAATCAAAACAAAACAAAAAACCAGGGACAGCACCAGACCAACGCACTCAACAGCCCACCAGCTCCAGAGAGGAGCGGCAGACAGCGAGCCGAGGTGAGCTGCTGCGGAACAGCCAGGAAGAATTCGGCAGATATCTCGGTGCAGGGAGCATCTAAAGCTCCCAGGGGCTGGGCTCAGCACACCCAGCAGGGACTCAGAGAGGAGCTCAAAAACAGAAAAGAAATACGCTAGCCTCATGGCCACGGGTGTGACAGCGGCGCCATATTGCCACTGGCGGCAGCAGCAGCGAATTCACGGAGTCCACTACAGCTCCATTTGCGCACTCAAGAATAGTGAGTCAAATTGTGGCCCCTAGAGGAGAAATCCCAGTACTGTACTCCCAGGGACTTGACCCAGTGGGGGAGTGGCGGTGGCCAAGATATCACACCATAGGAGAACACCCAACCTGGCACCCACCATGGTCTAAAGCAGCCTCGATTGACTCCCTGGGTCTGAGATTCTGCAATACAACCCAGTAAAGGAGTAGTGGGGACTGAGATACCACAGACTCGAGATCCAGAGCACCTTAAGTGAAGTCGTAGTGACCCAAGGGAAGAACCTAGAGAAGGCACAAACTTCCTAAATCATGGAAAAGAGAAATAACAATGGGGCAGTGAATGCCCACAACCACACAAAAGAGAAATAACAATGGGGCAGTGAATGCCCACAACCCCACAAAATCAGAACCTGATAAAACAGAAATTCAGAGATTTCCAGAAGATCAAATCAGGAAAATAACTGTAGAAATAATAGAGGCGTTTTGAAAAGAATTCAGAGAGAGCCAAAAAGAGATAAAGGATGCAATTAATGAAGTAAAGGCCTCAATTCAAAGTACAAACAACCGATTAGACCACATGGAGAATAGAATCTCGCTCTTAGAAGATGATCATTCAAAAAATGAACGCATAGTTTCTAATCTAGAAAAAAATATCCGACAGCAGGAATCTGACATTGAAGAAATATGGGCCCATTTTAAGAGAGCTAACCTAAGAATAATTGGAATAGAGGATGGAAAAGAAGGTGAAACCAAAGGGATCAACAATTTCTTCAAGGAAGTAATAGCAGAAAATTTTCCAAACATACAGCAAGAGGTCAATACACAGGTCCAGGAAACTTATAGAACTCCCTTTAGAGAGGATCAGAGAAGAGAATCCCCACACCACATAATTGTCAAAATGACCAATGTGGAAGCCAAGCAGAGAATCTTAAAGGCAACAAAAACAAAGGGCCAAGTGACATTCAGAGGCAAACCAATTAAAATCACTCCAGACTTCCCAAACCAAGTCATGAGAGCCAGAAGGGCTTGGAGTAACATATTCCAAACTCTGAAAGAAAACAACTTCCAGCCAAAAATTTCCTACCCAGCAAAACTTTCTATCAAATTAGATGGGGAAATAAGAAGCTTCCATGACAAACAGAAACTGAAGGAATTTATGTCTTCAAAACCAGCACTAGAGAAAATACTCAAAGAGATTAACTACAAAGAAGAAATAGGTAACACACACCACAACCAGAGAAACAAGATTTTCCATCCAACAGACAACTAAGATTGGTTATCTGTGGAGATTCATTATTTATGTTAGTCTTTTACCTATCTCTAAATTGTATTGTTTGCTTTTATTGTTGCTAATTTTTAGGATTTCTAGTTGGAATATTAATATACCTTCAGATATAGCATTTGGAAATATTTTATCCCATTCTATCAGTAACTCTTAACTCTGTTTACATTGTCTTTGGATATACAATAATTTTTTTTTTATTTTTTAGGGAGTTTGTTTACCCTTTTGTTGCCTGTGCCATTGAAATCATATCCAAGAAATCACTGCCAATTTCAATGTTCTGAGGTTTTATGACCCAGATTTTCTTCTAAAAGTTTATAGTCTTAAGATTTATATTTAGGTCTTTTATCTATTTTGAGTTAATATTTGTATATGGGATTAGGTAAGGGTCCAATTTTATTCTTTTCTATGTAATTATTATTTTTCAACAATATTTAGTTAAAAGATTAGTATTTCCTCCACCAAATAAATGTTCGTGGAAACCTTGTCAAAAATAACTTGACAATATATGGAAGAATTTATCTCTAGGCTTTTATTTAACTCCAATGGTTTTTATATCTGCCTTTAGAACAGTACTACACTTTTTCAATTATTGTAGCTTTATATGGTTTGAAATCAGAAAATATACATCTTCTAGTTTTGTTCTTCTTCGAGATTGTTTTGGGTATCTAGAGTCCATATTCCATATCAGGATAGATTTTTTTTCTGAAAAATAAATAAATAAATGTATGATAGTTTCACCTAAAAAAAAGAAAGAAAAAAATGTTCTTTGTTAAGAAAGAAAACAAAAAGAAATATTGAAATGTTATCAT
Organism: Muscardinus avellanarius; assembly: GCF_963383645.1. NCBI lineage: Eukaryota > Metazoa > Chordata > Mammalia > Rodentia > Gliridae > Muscardinus > Muscardinus avellanarius. The sequence continues at coordinate 67,581,904 of NC_137800.1, forward strand.
TAAGTCATCAAAAGCTTGGTATCAGACAAATGAAACTGTTATGTGAGATTATCATCTTTAATATCGGATAAATTGCTATAATACTAAATGTCAACCACTAAGCCAAGCATGGGAAGGAGGGATGGGGAGAGAACGGGGTGGGGATCAGGTAGGGGCTAACTGGGCGATGTGTGCATGTATGTCTACAAAAGTATTATCTTTATACCATTATGATGTATGAATACAGTGCACCAATAAAAAAAAAATGGATGGGGCAGTTGGGATATTTGTAACTCCCAAATGCAAGTTGCTAAAATCATTTAAGACCCTAAGGAGTTTGTGACCTGAGAAAATTGCCTACCTTTTCTGATCTCCAGGTTTTTCATGCATCAAGTATAAATCAAAATAAAGTAGTATCGACTGCAAGTATTTTTTGTACAAGTTGACGATGAGACAAATAAACCATGGGCTATATGTCTATTAAAAAAAACAGATGAAAGTGGGGAGCATCATGCTAAATGAGATCAGCCACACTGATCAAAAAAATCAAAGGCTGCACGCTTTCTCTGATATGTGGAAGCCAGAGAGAAAATAGAAGAAGAAAAATATGGAGAGACGTCATTAAAATGAACAGAGAGGCCAGTAAAACCGTTGAAGAAGATCAGGGAAGGAGGAAAGTAGAGAAAAGGGAGTTATAGATAAGGAAACAGTCCAAATAATGCTATGGGTGTATATGAGCATCACTATGAATCTTATTACTATGATGTATAATTAAAATGGTCTAGTTAAGGGCTGGGCATGGTGGTGCACGCCTGTAATCCCTGCGCTTGGGAGGCAGAAACAGGAGGATCGTGCAGGTCCGAAGCCAGCCGCGCTGGCTTAAGAGACCCTGTTTCCAAATTAAAAAGTATAAAAATAGATCTGGGAGTGTAGGCCGAATGTAGAAGGGTTTCCAGGAACCCCAGTACTACCCCCCCCAAAAAAAAAGTCTAGTTAAAAATTAACAAAATAAATAAAAATATGTTACTGTCTTCAAAATGGTGTTAAAATAGAAATAAGAAAGGAAATATGCACAACTATTATGTGTAAACCTAGTTCTGAACCAAAGTATGAGGACTTACTAAGTGCCTTTGTTAAAATAATCTATTTAAGAAAAAAATCAATGGAATGTAAGGAAATTGTGCAAATGAGATAGACTCTGAAGTCAGGAGACCTGGGCTCAAAATTTAGCTGTGTCTAAGTTGTTTTTGCTTAATCAGTCCTTGGCTGGGGGTAAGTTTTATAGTTTCTTAGATGTCTGTTATATGTTATACAGTTTGTGACCCAGGGAAAGGCATTCCGTATTTTCCATTATTTTTAGCATTCTTCTAAGCTAATAATTTATATTTCTATAAATTACTAACTGCATTTCTATCTCTTTGCTCGATACTTTAAGAGATTCAGTAGATGCCCGGCATCCACGGAATCCAATTGCTTTAAAAGAAACAAAGAGTTTCAACTTTGTCCACCAGTTACATGCTCCCATCTCTTATCATCACATATTGTTAACTGTATTGTAAACATGATTTTTTATGCAGTAAATTTAAACAAGAGAACATAATTCTATTCTAACCACTACTAAAGTTATTAAATATAATTGCAATTTTCCCTTCTGACCAGAAGATTGACTCGTAAGAATTATTCCTTCTCACCTTTGTAATGTCATCATACTTTTTATTTATATTCCCCATTTGCTCTTTTAGCCCTCAGAAGCAATCAGGGGTTCCATGTACCTAACTGTGTAAACACTCCCAGCACCCCTGAGGCTGAGAGACTTAGGAGAGAGAAGTACTCCCACTATCGCTCTCTCAAGCCAATTTGCACCTGTTGGGTGCATGTGCCTGCGGCAGGTTCTGGAACTAGAGGACTTAGGTGGAAAGTTTCCACATTCTCAGTGGACACTGAGTCCTAGCTCAGCGTCCACCCGTTGATAACTTCGGCAGATGGCTTTCTCAAAGCTGTTTGAACACCAGTTGAAACACATTTTTCTCCTAACAGGCTACTGAAACGACCAAACCAGTCTAAGAAAGAAAAATGCAATCCACAAATCAACAGAATCACACCTCAGAGTCGCCATAATTAAGAAAGAGTTTCTGTGACTTAGCCTAACGTGGAGCTAGTAGATCATATAACCCCAAGTAAGGGCAATGAAATCCAAGGCCAACTGTTGGAAAGACCGGCACATTTCCCCTCAAGAACAGAGTGACTTTTAGGCCACAGGTGTTTCGGTAATTGCAGTACATTAGGAATATATCATGTTTAACGGGCCTTGTACACACATTACCACCTGGGTGGAAATGAGCAGCCCAATCTCAATCCTTCAGGCCGAGTATCAGATATACCTGAGTCTTGGTCTTTTAATAAGGCTTGGTGCACACACTGAGTCCTGTAGCTCTGGCCTCCTCCTCGATCTGCTATTGATTAGTTGTGTGATGAAGGCAAATCACTTGACCTCGGTATGTCTACATTTCCTCATGTAAAATAGCTCAGTATTTCTGAAGGGTTTTGCAGGCCCTTTATGAGAAGTGAAATTTTCATTCTCTATCTAACCAGATAAATGTAAAAAAAAATGCAAATGTGAATTCTAGATTCCAGAAAAAAATCTAGTTGATTGGTTTTTGGGTCACCATTTTGACAAAAGGGACAATTATTATAGAAGTTCAAAGGGGTTTATTGTAATGCCTGTTGGTATGTTGGTTGGATTTCTAGAGCAGCCTTCAGTGCTCTACTCCACTAGAAGACGGAGGTCACTGAAAGAGTCAGGCTATGGCCTTAAATGTCACAAGATCTCCCTATAGTGTGTTGCCTATTTAAAAATGTAATCTTCCTGCTTTATTAAATGATTTTATGGACTTGTATAAAATAAAATATAGCCCAGTGTAATGAAAGGCCCCTAATCCCAGTACTTGGGAGGCTGATATAGGAGGATCACAGGTTTAAAACCAGCCTCTGCAATTTAGCTAGAACTTGTTTTGAAGCAAAAAATGAAATAAAATAAAATAGGGCTGGAGGTCCAATGCCTCAGGTTCAACCGTCAGTCTCTAAAATAAAGTAAAATAGATAAGATTATATAATTAAAATATAAGCTCTAAGTCACAAAAAGGGAAGAAAATAAGAATACAAAAATATATTTTTAGAAAATACATCATACTTAACTTTGTCTTTCTTGGCAACAAAGGCATAATAGAACTAAAAATGATTCCATGTGTCTTATTACTAAAGAAAGACAGGAATAGTGTTTTTACAATTAAAACAACTGCATTTTCAAGGTATTTTCACTTTAATGTATTCTTTCACAGGAATATTAATATTACTTTTTTGGTGAAATTTCGATTTATTATGCTGAATTCATATTTTATGGTGTATTGTAAACTGGTCTCAATTGTTCTTCCTTTCTTAAATCCCTGCTGTTGCCTAAGTTTGAAGACTCCATAGACTGACTTCAGCCCCAGCATGGGATTGTCCAAGCCACAAGACTGCAAAATCAATACATGCAGAGGGCCAAAAATGCATGCACAATTGGGCTTGCTCTCTTTTGAGCCTTTGCTGTGGCCATGAAAACATGCCCTAGCTTGCCTGATGGAAGAGGAGAGGCATGAGAAGCCCGCCAAGTGGTCACAGTCTCCCCAAGCCAGGCTTTCTGTGATGAGCCAAATCCTGGCTCTGTGCATGAAGAGGGCCAAGGTCAGTAGAGCTGTCGAAACACCCACCCCAGATGTTTAAGCTTGCTTCTGCATGCCACTGGAATTTGGGAGTGGTTTATTTTGCAACCACCCCCAAACTAACTAATATATGTATACACATAAATGACATGTTCCTTTGCCATAATCAAGAATACTGAAATTAATTTTAAAATCAATTAGCAGTAGTTTAACCACATGGGTACTTCTCTTACGAATCAAAATGAGCCATTATCAAGGGTTTGCCCTTTGAGTTATTTTTTCAGTCTGTAATGACATTTGTGTTATTTTATCCAAAGCAGGCTAGCCAGGATCAGTAAACAAAAACTTAGGACATTCTGACTCGAGAAGACAGTAATTTAATTGCCCGATTTCTTTAAAGCACTGCTTTCCAATGCACTGATTGATATGAGCTTTTTTGTTTATTTGTTTGTTTTTTATTCCAGGCTCATTTTTTACTCTAAAGAATTGGGGAAGGATCTAAGACTGTTTCTCAGGAAAATTAAGCCGCACACTGTCTGTTAAAGAGGTCCAGAAACTATTTCATGTTGGTAGATCATTCTTCTCCTTGTACGGACAAGATGGGGAGGGGCCTTTGATGAAAGGCAAGGACTTGGAAAATGTGTCAGGCATGAGCTCTGTATCTTCCAGGCCACTGTCCTGTTTAATAGGTATGTCAAGTGGAGTGAATGATCATCTCAGACTTACGGTTTAGGAAATTCTGCTTGGTATATTGCAATGAATTAAAGCTTCCCAATTATTTTCCCTGCTCTGGCATGTGTGTTACATTATAATATTTATTCCATGTACTTTGGCTAGTAGAGTGAACATGTGAGCGTTTGTTGAACACTCAACCATGGGGCTGAGACTTCTGGCCCCGGCCTCAGGCCTTTGCCAGGGATGAGACTCATACCTGATTTTGATGATACCCATTTGCCTTACTGGGATGAAGGATCTCTATAACAATTCCCAAGACCCTCTTGGCTTTTGAGTTTGTACAATGAGATCTCCTGTGGTTAATGAAGATGTGTAATATACAGAAAAATTCATGATATTAGAACTTTTGACTCCTCTCAAAATGACCCAAAGATTCCTTGGTAAATTATTTAACTTTTCCAATTTGGGATTTTCATCAGAACAAAGGAGGAATAAGAAAAAATGATCCTTAAATTTATTATTTATGCTAAAATTTGTAACATTGGTCTGTATATTAACACGTGAAAATCCCTGATGAAGTTTACATATTTTGGGAAATTAGAGAAGGAAAATTCATTCTATAACGATCTAATAAATTACTTTAAAATATCTTGATTCACTAGATTTCTAAGGACTCCAATTCACTGACAATGAGCCCTTGATCACATGGTGGGTATTGACAGCTTGCTAAAAGTCATAATAAGCCATTTTTTTAAGAAAATAAAAGAAATATCTTTTAAGTATAACATCTTAATTTATTTCAATCTCCCTTGAAATCAGAAGCGTGCATAAAACAAAAATTTATTCAGGATACTTAAATTCCCTATTTCAGATATTATTAGGTTTAAAGAATGCAAGAATATAAATATGCCACATCTCAATGTTCTTTATATTAATGACGATATATTAAGTCAGATGCTTTTAAAAAGCAGTCACCGTAGAGACTGGAGAAAACATGACAACAATTTTGCTAGGACAATATTCCTATAATGCTAGTAAATTTTCAGAAGGCCAAAAGACGTTGAGTTTTAAAACATCAGGAATCAATATTTATTAATATGTTATGAGTTTTTCTCTGTGCTTTAATAAATAATACTAAGCTTCCTTATTGATCATGTAAGGTGTTTACAGAAATAATTTTGAAATATGAAAAAAGAGAAAGTACCAATGTTAGACTTGTTTTTGAGTAAACACATGGTAAAAGAAAAGGGTCAAGAAGCTAGTAAAGAGCTATTACTTAAAATACACACTGACATAGAAAGTATCAAGTTTTAAAATTATAAAATAAAATCAATATCATCTTTCAATATTATTGCTAGATTTTGCTGAAAGAGGTAGGGATGTAGGATTTCTTAAGTCTACGCCCCAAAGCTACCCCAAAGCAACTTACCAGTAGGGATCTCCTGCACTGAATTGCATGCAAAGTGCTTTTTAGCTTTTTTGGTTTTTGTTAAAAACTCAGAATTCCATTCCCTTAGAGTCTGTTTAATTGTCTTTGAGCATCCATTTTGACCCTTGAACTTTACATTTGAACTGCTATAAGACTGAACTGAAAACTGGTGTGCTCTGTGCTAAGTAGAACACTCAGTTTTCTAACGTTCAATTACTGAAACAAGTATCCAGATCCTGTTTTGATGGAGGCACTTTGGTGAGTAACAGGAGAATTATAGACAGTTATAATATTCTATCCTCTCAAGAAGGATGGAATTCACGCACCGATTCATTCATCCACTCGGCCATTCTTCCTTCCTCTAAATTACCTTATCCTATGACAATAAGCGGGCAAATGCAGAGGTCAGCTGGACGCCCCTGCTTGCCTTCTCCTGTGCATTCCCCTCCTTCTCTTACAGAACCTTGGCTTTATCCCCTAAGAAATAGTCACCTTCCCAGACTCTCTGCATTTTAGTTCTGCCAATGAGTCGCAAATGGAATGAGAAGGGTTCCATTTAGTAGAGTACTTGGAAATTTACTTTTTTTTTTTTTTTTTTTTTTTTGGTGGTACTGGTATTCCTGGAAACCCTTCTACCTCCGGGCTACACTCTCAGACCTATTTTATATTTTTGAAACAGGGTCTCTTACACCAGCCCGGCTGGCTTCGAACCTGCGCGATCCTCCTGTCTCCGCCTCCCAAGCGCGGGGATTACAAGCGTGCGCCACCACGCCCAGCATGAAATTTACGTTTTTATTTCCTGCAAAAGAGGCAGAATCCACAGACACCTTTTTTTTTTTTTTTAACCTCCTTTTACATCTTCCTTCCCAGCAGGAAAGCATCAGTGTTGCCTGGATATAGAACAGCTACATTGTGGGCATAAAGATAAAAATCCCAAGTGAAAAATATAAGATGAAGAAAACTAGAAAGGGTCTAGAACTTTAGAAAGTTCCCCATCAGCTCTGTGGAACTTCCTGCAATGTCGAAAACGTCCTAATCTTGTGGCTGTACCACACAAGACAGTGATCCAATCGGACTGAGAAGAGGACTCAGCTACTCTCTCTCACTCACTTTAACAGGCATGATGAAATACATGGTGGAAGACAAAGATAAGTCCAAAACTACATCAGATTTATATTTCCCTTAATATTAAGATGCAAACCAGCTTAGCGATCACTAATATCACCAGGAAGAGTGGACTTTCTTTGCCTACACTGGTCACAGTGAAAAATGAGAATAAAACCAGAATGCAAAATGTACCTCCATACAAAACTTTTGACAATTAAATGAGAACTTCACACATGGTATTTGTTGTATCTTCAAGATGACCGTATCAAGTTTCCCTTGAATAATTAAATAACTTCATATCTAGAAACCTGCTTCTGATTTGTTTGTTGAATATTATAACTCTTAATGGAGTGCTATTACCTATATCTTAAGAAGGACTACATGCTTTATGGTAAAACTGATATTTTGGACCCAGAGGGTCTGTGGCTCAAATTCCATTAAGGAATTCTTATGCTGGGCACCTTCATATGTTATTGGTTAACATACTCTAATTTTCTTTTTTTAAAAAACTGATCTTATTGGTGACCCAAAGGCCTTTTCTTGTTTTTCTAGTAACATAAGGGGAAGGTGAGTGGAAAAAGTTATGTGAGATGGGGATAAGGTGCAGGTCTTCTGCATTTCAGAAAAATGGACCCTGATCTAGGATTTCCTCTCCCTCATCATCTTTCAGAACCTAAAGTTTTAATTTACAAGGGCCTGGGACAAGTATTTTTAACTTTGGTTAGTTATAGATTCAATAGCTTTTTACTTTATTTTATTTTTTTTTTAATTTAAATCTAATATTAAGTCACAATTGTCTGTAGAAAATTTAGAAAGAAACTCCAAAATGGGGGAAAGTAGGAAAAATGAAAAAAGAAAAGAAAAAAAAAAAGAAAAAAAATGGAAAGACAAAAATAAAAAAGTATTAGCATAAACAAACATTTAAAAAAACTCACAAATGTCATTCCTTTTAGGATATATTTTTTTCTAGTAGCCAAAAAAAAATTTGCTTTAGAAATTAAATCCAAATATTAATGGTAAGTTTCCTTCAAATTATTTTAATAATCCTTGTTGTGGCTTCTATGTATGAGTGTGGAAACAATTATCATGTTAACACATGATTCATAGCATATATGCTTGCAAATACCCTCAATATGAATGTGTTATTTCTTCCGTATGAGATTTAGCTTTCCAGACAAAGTGCTTAAAAATATATAAAAGAAATAGGAAAAACACATGTTCAAGCACCTTGCTTTGCATAACAATTCATTAAAGAATAAGAAATATAACCAAACAAGGTCAATCTGGCTGGTGTTAAATATATTATTTGCAGCATAACAATCAAACACAGGAGGAAAACACTTATATTTAGACTGGCAGTTTTAATGCTGCAAGATAGATGTGTAGTGGGAAAAACACTTGTTGCTAATGTTTCCAATTAATGTAACTTTATAGTCCATCTTTATGAGCCCAAACACAACACCTTTATGTTGCCTCATGGATCCTACAATAGAAACCAAAGACATTGTTCACTTTTATTGACAAGTTTACTCCATAATGCTTCAAATGGACAGTTTCCCTCCCTCCTTCCCTTCCTCCCTCCCTCTTTCTTTCTTTCTCTTTCTCCCTCCCTCCCTTTATTTTTTCTTTTCTCTTTCTTTCTTTCTTTCTTTCTTTCTTTCTTTCTTTCTTTCTTTCTTTCTTTCTTTCTTTCTTTCTTTCTCATCTTATATGTCCCTTTCCCTCCCCTCTTCCTCTATTCCTTCCTTCCTTCTTTTTTTTTCCTCCTTTTTAAAAAATATATCAGCCAGGCTAATTTAAACTTTCTAGATGCCAATCTTTATTTTTTTCAGTACTGGGGATGGAACCCAGGGGCATTGTACCTCTAGGAGACATCCACAGCCCTATTAGGTTATTTATTTATTTATTTATTTATTTATTTATTTATTTATTGGTGGTGGTACTAGGGTGCGTGGAAACCCTTCTACCTCTGGGCTACACTCTCAGACCTATTTTTTTAATATTTTTATTTGGAAACAGGGTCTCTTAAGCCAGCCAGGCTGGCTTCGAACCTGTGTTATCCTTCTATCTCTACCTCCCAAGCATGGGGATTACAGGTTTGTGCCACCAAGCCCAGCCTATTTTTTACTCTTTATTTTGAAACAGGATCTCACTGAGTTGCAAGGGGCCTCACTAAGTAGTAGCTGAGGCTATCCGTGAATCATGATCTTTCTTGTCTCAGCCTCCAGAATGCTGGCATTACAAGCCTGCGCCACCACACCCGGCTCCCAGCCCTATTTTTTAGTCTTTTTATTTTTGAAATAAGGTCTCACTGAGTTGTGAAGGGCCTAAGTAGCTGCGGCTGTCCCTGAACCACCATCCTCAGGTCTCTGCTTCCCAAATGCCAGGATTATAATCATGTGCCACCACACCCAACTTCTAGATGCCAATCTTAAACATAAAATAATGTCTTATGTCACTTACTGCCTCAAAGAAAGTACATAAGCTGTATTTTAATATTTTATCAAAGGGAGGTCATATTCTTCTCTGATAATATTTTATATATATTTTGTTCTTTGTGTAACAAGAACATAAAATTGGCTACACAGAGCAGTTCTAATGAAAATGGAATTTTACAATTTAAATTGCATATTGATTTATTTTCTTTGATTCTGTCCTTGTCACGTTTTTGTACTCAGAATCTTATAAGAACAAAATTTCCTTTATAAAAGTTCCAAGAATTCTGAGACTTAAAGAAAATCTTGATATTGAAGTGTGTTTGTGTGTGTGTGTGTGTATATATATATATATATAATATCATATATATGGATTTTTTTATATAAGTAAATTGATAAATTTAAAAATGGCAAAGGAAGCCAGGAGTAGTGGCACATGCTTGTAATCCCCGTGCTTGGGAGGCTGAGACAGGAGGATCGCACAGGTTCGAAGCCAGCCTCAGCTACTTAGTGAGGCTCTCAGCAACTTAGTGAGACCCTGTTTCTAAATAAAATATTAAAAAAATAGCCTGTGATTAAAAATAAATTTAAAAAAATAAAAACTGCAAAGGAATTGGATACCATTTTAAATGAAGGTCTCTGTGCTTTGAGGGTTTATTCTCCAAGGCTGAAGGGTCTTGGGAGGGAAAGTAAAGAGGGAAATACCTCTTAAATGGTCACTGCACCCCAAACACATTTTTTTCCTGAGTTTTGTTATTTCCAACTACAGAATTTCATTTTGTTTTTCTCAGGCTCTAGCAAGGATTTCTCAGAACGGCGGGACCCCAACCTCTCTTCCTAAATATATTGGTTGTTTTCTTTCTTTCTCTTTTTCAGAAGAATGGGAAGACGGTGCTCACCTGCTGCTCTTGTGGTGTAGCTCTGTGGGATAAGATTCCTTGGTCTCATTTATGGGGTAACAAACCCAAGGCCATAACCACTGAGGCCAGACAACTTTGCTCCAACTACAACACAAGGGGAAAATGACACATGCTGGAAGATGCAGGCATTTCTGGACCAGAAAGAATGATGGGAAGAGGTGTTTAAATTAAATTTTTGACAGCAGAAAAACAAGAAAATTAATAGATTTGGACGGTAGCTATAAAGCAAAATAAGAGATCTAAGTGTCAGCTTCATCTCTGCTCACTCATTAGTAAGAATCCAAATGTTTTCTACTTACATTCAAATAAATTTTATTCTCCATGTCATAGAAGAAGCACTTGCACCAGTTTATAGAAACAACCAAAATATAATTTCTCAAGTTGAGAAATTTGGCTAGAATCCCCAAGGGAGCAAAATAAAATTGATTCAAAGCCTGGTTTTCCTTGTTTCCAAGTTTCACCATCTAGAATGCCTCAAGAAAACATGATCTTGCAGGATTTTGTCAAGAAGTATTTATCTAAAAAGTGAGGAGGCAATAAGCCACTGTGCACAGGGGAAAAAAAATACAAGCTAACTGTTTTAATTATGGTCCAGGATGTGTGGGGACTTTGATTAAAAACTAATTCTTGTTTTGTAATAGTCATTGGAAATTGAAACAGATATGTTTGACTCTGTGTGCACATGGGTTGTATCTACTGATAAAACACAAAACAAACGGGGCCTTTAGAAGTAGTGTCACCTCAGTACATCAGCAATTTACCCATGATCCTTTGATTTAAATTGCCATAGTGGAGTCCATTGCATGAATGGAGCCCCAGTGGTCATTCCACTATTAACAGACTTCAGGGTTGCTCCAATAGAGTCTCAGTCAGGATGCCAGGCTGTTCCAACACCATTAGGGTCTCCTGTGTTGTCTACACCTTTTTGTATGCAGCCCTCACCCTAACTCTTGGCAACTGGGACTATGAACTCCAGGTATAGCATTTCGAAATTTTCAAACATTGTATATGTAGATTCATACAGTAAATACACTTTTAGGACCTTCTCTTTTTTTTTTTTTTCTTTTTTCTTTTTTCTGGTACTAGTGATTGTAACTACGGACATTATAACTGAAAGCTATACTCTCGGGCCCTATTTTACTTTTTATTTTGAAACAAAATCTCACTAAATTGTGGAGGACTTCACTAAGTTGCTGAGGCTGGGTGCAAACCTATCATCTTCCTGCCTCAGCCTCCCAAGCACTGGGCACTGGGATTACAAATGTGTGCTACTTTTCCCAGTTAGGATAGGATCTCTCTCTCTCTCTCTCTCTCTCTCTCTCTCTCTCTCTCTCTCTCTCTCTCTCTCTCTCCCTCCCTCCCTCCCTCCCTCCCTCCCTCCCTCTCTTGCTGGGGATTGAACCTAGGGACATTCTGCCTCTGAGATACATTTTAGGACTTGCTTTTTCTGTTCAACATAATTGCCTGGTGATTCACCAAGTTTTTGTTTTTATCAGTAGTTTCTTCCTAGTAGCCATGCACAGAAGGAAGGCAGAACAGTTTGCTTATTCACACAATCCCTGAAAGGCATTTGAGCTATTTTCAGTTTAGGGCTATGACAAATTAATCTACTAAAAACATTCATAAACAGGCTTTGTGTGAACATAAATGTTAATTTTTCTCATATATAAACACAAAATGAGATTATTGAATCATATGTTGGTGGCATGGCTCTTTTTAAAAGAAAATACAAAATATTTCCAGATTGACTACATCATTTTAAATTACAAACAAAAATTGTAAGTGTGAACTCATTTCTTAACATCTTCACCCATATTTGACATTGCATTTAAAAAAATTTTAACCATTTTGTATAGGTGTGTGATTATACGTCATTGTGGATTTGGCTTGCAATGACGCCATCTGAATCCTGCCCTATGGGATTTGCGGGGAGATGTTATGGCCTTGTTGACATCTAGCAGCTTTTGCGTGGCCTGGCTGCAGTAGGTATGCAGGGTGTCTTTTGAAACGGAGATAACTGTACTTTCTACTCACTGTTTACTATGGTCCTCCTTCAGCAGGTCGAAGCCAGAATTGGTCAGCATTGGTTCTAGAATGGTGGTAAGAGCAGCAGGATTTGACTGGAAAAAAGTAAGAATAAGTAGCATGGGATGATTTAAATATAGGCTTTAATTCTCATTTCTAAAGATCACCTCATTCTATAAAATAAAACATTGAGCAATACTGGTAACTCATTATTATTTATTGGTAAAGTCGGCTGTGATGGCATATGCCTATAATCTTATTACTTGGGAGGTGGAGACAGGAGAATGGCAGGTTTGAGACCAGCCTCAACAACTTAGCAAGACCCTGTTTCAAAATAAAAAGGGCTGGGGTGCAGCTAGGAGGTAGAATGCCCCCGGGTTCAATCCCTAGTATCAAATAAACTAGATAAATAAATACGTAAAATGATAAGCTTCCAGATTGTTGCTGGTTTATGGAAAATACAAGCTAAGCCAATGTTCTGAGGGGAAAATAAGACTTTCCTATAGAGTTTGCTTTCTTTGCATCAAGGAAGTCAAGTCTCATAGGTAAGTTATTGTTCATTTCAACTAAAGAGAAAACATTGGAAGTGAGATCAGAAAAGAACTAAAACGTGCATTTGGAACTCACTTGCCCAAGACCATGCTTTTTTTTTCCTCTTGAAAATCTATGAGGACTCCACAACACTACAAATTCCACAGTTCTTTTTATTTTATAAAATAGAAAATGATTACAATTCTGTGTAATGTATTGTACAGGTTTAATAGGATTGCACTCTTTCCGAGCACCGTAGTAACAAATAAATGCAATAGAAAATTGCTGACACAATAGGAAACTGCTAGTTCAACATAAATGGTTTCTGTAAATAAATCCAGTATAATTTCCCTATACATCTTGACTATGGCTTTCAACTCTGCTCACAGGAGAGCAGTTGCACAGTGCTGGAAATAGTCCACACTTTTGGCTTTTCTGTGCACTGATGATAGAGCAGTGCAGGCTTGTTGGCTACAAACAGGCAGAACTCAGCAGTGGAAAATGACACAGGATCCTGATTTGGGATTGGGGTGTCTTCCCCAAATGCCTGTTGACTGAAAGCTACAAGTACATCAAACATGGGAAGATGGAAACCATCCCAGAAACAGCCCATGCTTTCTCTATCCACTTCCCATCCCACTTGTGTTACTTTGAGCAGTTTCTGGTTTAGCACTCTTTGACTGCATTATTACTTCTGTGTTTTCAGACACAAAGGTATTATATTTTCCCCAAAGTCGCAAAGCATGGGAAACCATAAATGGTAGGTAGTAGAGTGAGCACTTTATATCTGAAAATGATATAGCCACGCATTCAGTCAAATGTAGATGGACATGTAGTTAGGCCAGGTTGGTCGTGTCCGTGTTGTATATGTATAGGCTTTGTCCTTGTTATTTTTTTCCTAAACAATATAGTGTAACAGTTATCTATTCAGCATTTGCATTTTATTAGTGGCTAAAAATAATCTACAAGTGATTAACGTATACAAGAGGCTGGACTAGGTTATCTACAAATGTCACAGCATTTTGTATAAGGGACTTGAATACACACAGACTTCGGTTTCTCGGGAGAGTGTACTGGAATCAATTATCCCCAACACTGAAGGACAACTGTGTTTAACAAAAGGGGTAAATACAATATGTAAAATATATTTTATAGTCTTATTATTCAATCAATGGTACCAATTGAACTGAGGGAACATTTTTGACAATAAAAAACAAAAATTGAGATGCTTGTTCACTTATTTTTAATTTTTGAATACCTTTATCGATGCCTTGTAATTATATATCATAGTGAGATTCAGAGTGATATCAATTTACAAGCATATAGCACTTGGTGTGTTTCTCTTTGTTCACATTTGATTGCAAAAAACAACACAGTTTGGGCAGTTTCACTGCACATCTTCTTACTAGCATTACTAAAATCTCTCAGGAATTGATTGTGAAGAAAGCAATTCAGAAAGCTTAAAGAAATTCTCTCAGGGAAAAAAAGCACCATTATTTGGAACTCACATATAAAACAAAGATAACATAAAAATGTATACACACACATATGTACATACATATACTGGGTACTGGGTACTGAGTACTGGGGTACTGGGTTCTGGGACTCTAATCCTTTCAATGGATAAATTTCATTGGTTTATTAATAATTTAAATGAATTTAGTGGACCTTAATTTAGGCAGGTGTGGCATGGTTGGAGCAGACAGGTTACTGGGGGTGTGGCCTTAAGGGTTTTATTTTTTTCAAGCCAATTCCTCTCTCTCTCTCCTTTCTCTCTCTCTTCTCTCCTCTCTCTCTTCTCTCTCCTCTCCTCTCTTCCCTCCCCTCCCCTTCTGTCTCCTCTCCTCCTCCTCTTCCTCCTCCTCCTTCTTTTCTCTCTTTCTCTCTCCCCTCCTTCCTCCTCCCTCACCCTCTCTCTTCTCTCTCTCATTCTCTCTCCTCTCCTCTCTTCCTATCCCCTCCCCTCCCTTCCCCTCTCCTCCTCATTCTTCTTCTTCTCTCTCTCCCCTCCCTCCTCCTCCCTCTCTCTTCTCTTCTCTTCTCTTCTCTTCTCTTCTCTTCTCTTCTCTTCTCTCCTCTCCTCTCCTCTCTTCCCCTCCCCTCCCCTCCGCTCTGCTCCTCCTCCTCCTCCTCCTCCTCCTCCTCCTCCTCCTCCTCCTCTTCTCCTCCTCCTCCTCCTCCTCCTCCTCCTTCTTCTTCTTCTTCTTCTTCTTCTTCTTCTTCTTCTTCTTCTTCTTCTTCTTCTTCTCCTTCTTCTCCTTCTTCTTCTTCTCCTTCTTCTTCTTCTTCTTCTTCTTCTTCTTCTTCTTCTTCTTCTTCTTCTTCTTCTTCTTCTTCTTCTTCTTCTCTCTCTCTCTCTCTCTCTCTCTCTCTCTCTCTCTCTCTCTCTCTCTCTCTCTCTCTCTCTCCCTTCTTCTCAGGCCGCCTTACAATGAGCTGCAGTCATCTTCATGATACCTACTTTGGAGTCAGCCAACTATAGACCATACTTCTGAAACTGTGAGCCCCAATACATTTTTCCTTCTCCATGTTATTCATGTCAGGTAATTTGGTCACAGTTATGGAAAAGCAAACTAAAACCAAAATCTTCAAGTTACTAAAATGGAAATTTCCAGGAGACTGGGTCATGCCTGAGCTCCTGAGACCAACACTTGGCTTTGGAGGAATTCTTGAAATAAATGCAGAGGTCAAACTGCTTTTTTCCAGACTGTTTATTTGCATTTTGAATGTCCTTTTCTAATCCTATCTTTTCAACCTCCTCACAGGATGTCCTCTAGCACTTGATAGGTCATCAGAAGAATAATTATTTAAAACAAAAAGTTTTTAGTAAAACTTTTTGCCTGGAAGAATGTGTTCTCAAAAGAAATCACAAGTAAAGCCGGGTGTGGTGGCGCACGCTTGTAATCCCTGCACTTGGGAGGCTGAGACAGGAGGATCGCACAGGTTCAAAGCAAGCCTCAGCTACTTAGTGAGGCTCTCAGCAACTTAGTGAGACCTTGTTTCCAAATTAAAAAATATAAAATAGGTCTGGGAGTATAGTCTGGAGGTAGAAAAAAAAAAGAAAAAATTCACAAGTAGTTAAAAAAAAAACGTACAAGTGGGGCCATAAACAGAAAGATAAAAATTTCAGAGTTTTGAATCTGATTTTCCTTTGTAACCCTAGTCCACCAAAGGCAGTTGCTTGATATTTATGCATCTATTGTTTCTCAAAGCACAATGTGAGAAAAATTACCCCATGCACTAAATTTTCAGACAATCAAATTGGGTAAGTGATGAGTATTGTTGCTATTTAGGGCCAGGAGAGAAGAATAGAATAGAAGAAATGAGAATTCAAAGACCCATCTGTGAGGAATTGGTAAGTTTAAAATTGTCAGCCTAATGAACTCCTGGGAAAAAGGGATAGTTGAAGTGATTTCAAGTCATTTTGGTCTTTGATTTCAACCCTATTCATTTATTAAATCTCAGGCAACAAGAATGATGTTAAAATATCCATTAGGATAAAAAGCAGTATCCATGGGAGGAAGAATAGCCCATGGAAACCAGAGGGCAGACATAGCACCTTAGCCAACATTGTTACTGTGCTAGTTGACTTCGGGAGTTGTCTCCCATGGAGTTGTCTCATAATTAAGTATTCTAAGCTAGAAATAGAGGATGGTTTAATGTTTTTGAGCTGAGAAGTTTTTCAAGACCGGAACCAAACTTTGTCTCTAAATTCAACAAAGAAATGTTCTGATTTTGACTGATTTTTTTTTATCAGGAGCAAGGTTATAAGGCTGTTGCAGTTTCTCTAGCTTTTCTCTGTGTCAATCTTAAGTACATATTGGTTGGTTAGAATGTTTAAATTAGGGTCTTCTTTACTATTACTATGCTACAAAGAGTAAAGCACATTGCTCAAACATTCATGTTGACAATTATTGATAAGTCTCTTACATTAAGATTCTTCAAGTGAATTATATTTAGAGGTAGTGGTCAGTTTCTGGGTCCATTCACTTATTCAATACTTAGAGAAATCATCTGTGCCGGGTGTGTGGGTTCTATGTTTTATGTCCCAGTATTCTACTTTCTTCATTAATATAGCATTCACACTGATATTTCTACTTAGAATTCAGGACTATAGCATTTTCTTTAGCTTCTGTCTTACCACTATATCTCCTTGGTCCCTCATCCTATTGGTTCTTAATATGACAGAGATGATATGCTACTTTATTACAGAAAACATTATCAAAATAAAATAGTAGCAGTATCACCAACAATATTGTCACCGAAAATTGTTATTTTTTTGCACACACCCTCCCATTCTATTAGGTTTGTAGTTGCAATGTGAGTACACATATTTCGTTATCACTGTCTTGTAAATCTTATTTATCTTCAATTCTATATAACATATAAATTATATGCAATTTTATAATCTATATTAAGTCTCATTATAGATGTATACATCTTATTTAGTTTCAGTTTTAAATAACATATATTTAATCCTTACACCTAACTTTTATCATTTTCTAATTAATTCTTAAGGATGGTGTTACATTTTTCACTAATTTAGTCTTGAGGTCTCTTTCTGGAGATTACTCCCCTGATGGGGCAGCAAAGAGAGGTGCTCATAAATACCTTTGACAAGGTACTTCATCCTGGAAGACAGCCTAGTACTTAAGTTTTCAACCTGTGACCAAGTGTCCGTCTCACAGAAATTTATTCAAGTGGTGGACACCCTTGTGGGTGGCTTATTGCTGAATATACTAATATTCAGCAATATTTTATTTATTTCTATCAAGACAGTTACTCTCTAGGCTGAGAGGAATATTGCTTGAGTTCTTCCATGTGCTATTAATCTGTCTGTGGACTTTATATGTAAAGTCAGTTTGCCTGAATATTAACTTTTTTGTTCAGATTTTCTTTTTTGGCTATCTTATATTTAAACTTCTATTGTTTCCCAACATAAACTGACATAATAAGTCTGACGGCACTGCTTTTTTATTTTATAATTAACTGGACACTCAGATGACTTTATTTTTCTTTCATTCCCAGTGGTTTTACCAAAACAATAATTCTACAATAATACACATTATTTTTGGCCTTTCAAGATCTATTTCCCCAGGTATGCAGTATGACGTTTTAAACATGTAAACTGGAATTTCTTTCTTTCCAGGAATATTTCTAGAATTGTGGCCTTTCCTGCTTTTGGTTTTCTTCTTTTCAGCACTTTCATGAATTCTGTCAATTATAACTTTCTCTTCAAACTCTCCTTTAAGTTGTTTTTGTTGGTGGTGCATTACATTATATATCTTAATAAAGTACAAGATGGGAGAGGCATACATGCACACATCCCTCATTTAGCCCTTCCCAAATTCCCACCCATCCCTCCCCCTCCCTCCTTCTCATGTTTGGCTTAGTGATTGACTTTGATAGGTCTGTGAATGTACATCATGTACATAAGGGAATTTCCCTCTTCCCCCTCCCATAGATCGCCATATTTGCCATCTATGATTTCTCCTTCCTCAACCTTATTTATTATTATTATTATTATTATTATTATTATTATACCAGGGATGGAACCCAGGAACATTGTACCTCCTAGCTACACCCCCACTCCTCTTTTTTAAGTCTTTTTATTTTTGAAACAGGGTCTCACTGAGTTGGGAGGGGCCTCCCTAAGTAGTAGCTGAAGCTGTCCACCAACTGCGATCCTCCATTCTCCACCTCTCTAATGCTGGGATTACAAGCATGCCCCACCATGCCTGGCCTCCTCAACCTTTTTTTTTTTTTTTAATTCTCTTATTCTTTTCAATTTTCAATGTTTTTCTTCTTTTCTCCTTCAATATGTCTTCTTTAACTTTTTGTGTGTGTGTGGGTCTGGGGATGGAACCTAGGGAGGAGCATTCGACCTCCAAGCTACACCCCCTGCCCTATGTTTTATTCTTTATTTTGAACCCGGGTCTCACTGAGTTTCAGAGGGCCTCACTAAGTAGCTGAGGCTGTCCGAGAACCGCGATCCTCCGGTCTCAGCCTCCTGAATGCTGGGGTTACAAGCGTGCGCCACCACGCCAGGCTCCTTCTATAACTTTTAAGATATTAACTGTTCAGTTTGCTCCTTCTTGTGCACATTCTAGTTCAGTGTTCGTTTCTGAAAAGAACTTTTATTTCCAATTCTTTCTGAAATTCTGTTACATTTTAAATTGTTTTAGTTTCTTTTAATTTGTACTTTGTAACTTTTATAGTGTTTCTGGCTTTTGTTGATTTTGTTTGGCAGAATATTTTATTTTAGTTTGTGCTGTTGTTGGAAGGTAGCTATTTGGGTGACTGTTATTATTCTGCTATTTTATCTCTTCTCTTTTTCTGTAAGGTAGCATTGTTAGTATTGATCTTAATTAATTTATGTTGCTCATTGTTATATAAAATTAATTTTTCAAAAATTTTAATAGGCAAGTCTAGTATAAACCAAATTCAGGAGAGCATGCATGCCTCTCCCATCATGTATTCCATTGAGATATAGGACTTAACTTCTAGAGGACTTCCAGGAAAATTTTAGAACACTGTCCTTTTGCTTAAAATGCTTAAATGCTTCAAGAAGCCAGGGCATGTTATCACAAGCCTGTAATTCCAGTACTTGAAAGGCTGAGGCAGGAGGATCACAGGTTCAAGAACAGCCTCAGCAAGTTATAATTTTCCTTCTCCATCACCCATACATGTGAGCCGTTTTGTAGGCACGGCACTCTTATTGAAGAGATAGGCTTTGAGATATGCATATTGAAAGATTTGGGCATTGTGGTAATATCATTGAGTAGACTGATGCTTACTAAGATGGTCATGATGTCATTAAGTGATGTAACCAGACATGCTCCATATGGCCACATGTGCAGACCCGGTGACCCAAACACTGGGAAGTGGCACAAAACAACTTTTGCAGTCCTTTTAATGTATCTTTTGCACAAGACAATTCTTTCTCCTGTGTCTACTATCCTTATTCTTCCAGAACACAATTTTATTTCTAGCAGTTTCTTTTCAGTGTGGGACTTTCATCCTGGAAAAGAGTTTGGTCCGCTTTGCGGGTGCCCAAGATCCCCTTGCCTCAGGTCACCACAGATCCAAAGCATTTACCAGCCCTGGAGTGTGGCCCCTCCCATGCTGTCTGCTGTGCTCAGCTTGGCTCAATGAACTTTTTCATGAGCACCTTTTGTTTATTTTTGAGTTCTTAGGGTCTGTTTTTATTGTGTGTTTGTGGAACTGAGGATGAAACACAGGACATTATAACTCCAAGCAATACCTTCAGCCCTACTTTTTATTATTTATTTTGAAATAGGGTCTCACTGAGTTGCAAAGGGCCTTACTTAGAGCTGGGGCTGTCTGCGAACCGAGATCCTTTTGTCTTAGCCTTCCAAATGCTGGGATTACTAGTATGAGCCACCAAGCCCGGCTTAGTTCTTAGGTTTTAAAGGTATCATTTTTCCCTACTCAGCTTCTCTTGCATAAGTAAATACTGAAAACACAGTTCTTAAGTTTTGTTTGTTTTTTTTTTTTTTTTTTTTTTGGTGGTACTGGGGATGGAACCCTTCTACCTCCATGCTACATTCCTAGACATATTTTATATTTTATTTGGAAACAGTGTCTCTTAAACCAGCTGAGGCTGGCTTCGAACCTGCGTGATACTCCTGTCTCAGCCTCCCAAGTATCGGGATTACAAGCGTGCACCACCATGTCCAGCAGTACTTAAGTTTTAAGGGCATTGTATTAGCTTCCTTGCATAAGTAAATACTGAAAACACACAGACATTAGAGCTGTCCATAGTCTCCTATTTTGGTGTTTGTGGACAATGGAAGTAATAAAATAAGAAGTGACTGGATGGATGGAACACATAAAGATCAGATATGTTTTGATGATGCCTTGACAAAAGACCACATTGGACCTAAATCTTACTCCAAATCCATGAAGTCCCTTTAAACCATGTGTCCAATTGTTTTTTGTTTTAAATTCAAATTCTTATTTGCAGACCACATTGGAACTGAACTTAGAATAGATTTTCTTTCCTTTTTTTGTGTGTTGCTGGAGATTAAACTCAGGGGCATTCTACCTTTGAGCTATATTCCGAGCCCTATTTTTTAATCTTTATTTTAGAAACAGAGTCTCACTATGTTGTGGAGGGCTTCACTATATAGCTGAGGCTGGCCTTGAACCTGCAAACCTCCTCTCTCAGCCACTCATGTACTGGAATTACAAATGTGGGCCACCACACCTGGCTAAAATTGATTTTCTCAGGTAACGTATCATTTCACCAATTTAAAATTATTATTCCATAATAATTTATAAAGATTTTGACTGTTCACTCCTCTCTGTGTCAATACATTTTCTGACTATATGTTCTGAATTACTATACAGTCAAAGTCAGATGTATATATTTAAGTTTACGTTTCCTTTTTTCTTTTTTTCGTATGAATTGCATTCTTCCCCAAATTTATAGCTTGCTGTTAATGGGCAATTCATAGGGGACAGGAGGAGGGAGTTGGTATGTAATTGTTTTCAACATTAATAGTGGCTTTATTCTAATAAAAATATATTATTTTGGTTTCATTTAGAAGACTTTAAGGATGCTGGAAATTCATGACCATACTCACTATACCCTATTCTGGTTGCTGAGGGCTTATAAGGATTATTAGATTGAATTTTAACACAGGTCCCTTCAATCATATGTGCATACAGGTATTTGAATGATAATTTGATACCATATGATACACAAATCTAGCTATTACAAGCATCCACAGAGGGCAGAAAAGAAAAAGTACAGGTTACAGTGGTGGCAATCACATCCCACTCTTCCCTGCTATGTTCACAGCAGACAGGGATATTTAATCAGATTTCCACTAGTATTAGCTAGATAGAACCTCGAAGTCTTTCTTTAATTTTTGATACTGAGGATTGAACCCACGTCATTCTACCACTGATATACACCCTCAGGATTTTATTAGTTTTATTTTGAAACGGGCTCTCACAAAGTTGCAGAGGCTGGCCTTAAACCAGTGATCCTCCTGTCTCAGCTTCCCAAGCCCGGGATTACTTGTGTGTGCCTTCCGAATCTGTCTTAACACCATGCTCAAGGTGTTTACTAAGAATCCTAGTTTGTCCTGAAATTCCAATGCATTGATTCTACTTGGAGCAGAACAAACAAACAAAAACCACGTTGAGGTGTATATTCTCTGGCTGACTAGGGCGAGTGGGTGAGGCACACCCATGGGGGATCTTTTCAGCAGTAGGCCCTCTCCCTTGGCACCTACAGGCTTGTTAGGCAGTGGGGCCTGATATCTTCACCATTCCTCTAAGAGAGAGCACTTGAATGACAGGCAGGAAGCCAGTGTTTACCCTGTGGGGCTCCTGACACACACAATATCTGTCAACACTTGCTATCAGTCTCTTGCTTATGCAGCCTTTTTTTTTTTTCTTTTTCTTTTGGCCTGATATATTCATCACCAGGCTGCAGACACCTAGTTAATCCGTTTAGAACCTATCAGCTCTGTTCATCGGCTCATAAACCTATTACCTTGCAGGCCCAGTTCTGAGGGACACAGGTGCCAGGCCAGCGCACAGAACCCAATTGAGCGGTGTAGCAGGCAGTGCGGGCCTCCTAATCACAATTCTGACTGCACCGGGAATTGCCCGTGTTATGTGGTAGCAGCCACTTTATTAAATATCGATTTAAATCACGGCCTTTAATCAAATCTGATAGAAGACCTTTTTCACCTTCGCCCCTCCTCGACTCCTCCCCGCCCTCCTCCTTTTCCAATCAGCCTGTCAGTGACATGGGAGCTGGGGGATGAATAGTTAGGAAGAGGTTCACCGCAGACCCTCCGCAGGAATGAGGCATGTGTGATCACAGAGTGATGAAATGTAAATGGGCAGTGATGAGCGCAATTAGGTCCACGAGGGAACCATCAGCGTGGCGTCTTTCCCCACAGACTGATGAGCGCTGTCTCTGTCATCCATGGCCCATGGCCGGCTTCACCTGGAGGCAGGATGCTGAGAGGAGGTGGGGTCGGGCCAGGCTGGGTGGGGGAGCTGGGAACCTGCAAACCCAGGCTCCTGGCATGGACGGCAGTGCTCCAACTCCCAGCCTCCTTGTTATCTGTCTGCTTCTTGTCTCAGCCGGCCCCTCCTCTTTTTCACCCTCCCCAAAGGATGCTAGGACTCATTGCGCTCTCTGAAAGCCTCCTCCTTGTGCGAAGACCTCAAGGTGACGCTGGGCCTGGGGGTGACACTGGAAAACTGTGCGTTGTGACTGGGGCCGGCTGCATGTGAGCAGAGCCCACAGCCAGCAGATGGGACGCTTGCCAGGAATCGCGAGTGCCTCCGCTGTGCCTGTCATCTCGGTAGCCACGCAATAGTGGTGAGAAAGACGTGTGCATTTCCAGGAAAGGGGCTGCTCAGCACATCTGCCGCCGCTCCACCTAGCGCTAACACAGTCTGGCACTGTGCGAGGGCTGGGTTTGCCTGGATGGTCTGCCCATTGCAGGACACGTCCCTGAGTAGGGAAAATGTTTATGAATTAAAACACACACACACACACACACACACACACACACACACACACACACACACACACACACTTAAGTAATTGAAGGAAAAATAAAAGGCTGCTCTTGACATAGGAATTACATGATTAACGTGTTTTAAGAAACACCTAGCAAACTTCTGGTTTACTAGTATGATTATATAATTTTTAGATATCTTACAAATCAAATATCTGTTTCTTATAAATATCATTACCAAGTAAAATAGTTAAATATTGATGTTAAATGTTGATGTACAGATGCAAGGAGTTGTTTAGCAATATGAAAACCAATTTTAATGAATTTTTATCAATTAAAAGCCCAGTAATAAAATGTTGTAACAGAAATTTCTAAACTGACAAAAAGTTAATACATTTGAATATCTGAGTTTTGAGGGAGAGCAACGGCCATATCTCGTCTATCTTGTAATTTGAACCTTCCAACATTTTTTTTTTTTTCCTGGCAGTTCTGGGGATTGAACCCAGGGGCATTCTACCTCTGAGCTACACTCCCAGCCCTATTTTTTATTCTTTATTTTGTTTGAAACAGGGCCTCATTGAGTAGCAAAGGGCCAAAGGGCCTCACTAAATAGCTGAGGCTGTCCTCGAACCATGATCTTCCTGTCTCAGCCTCCCAAATGATGAGATTACAAGCGTGTGCCACCACGCCCGGCTGGACTTTTCATTCTTTAAAAGCTATTCAGCCAGAGTTGAAAAATTATAATAAAACATTAGGCTTGTGCCAGTGGCTCATGCCTATAACGCTAGTACTTGAGAGGCTGAGACAGGAGGAACTCAGGATCAAAGCCAGCCTCAGCTACTTATTAAGA
This sequence comes from Muscardinus avellanarius, assembly GCF_963383645.1. NCBI lineage: Eukaryota > Metazoa > Chordata > Mammalia > Rodentia > Gliridae > Muscardinus > Muscardinus avellanarius. Next base: position 67,606,070 of record NC_137800.1, read on the forward strand.
CCCTCAGCAATTTATGGAGCCCCTGTTTCAAAGTAAAAAAATAAAAAGGTGGTGTATCTTGGAGACAGAATGATTCTGGGTCAATACACAGTACCAAAAAAAAAAAAAAAAACAAGGAAATAAATAAACTAAATTAAATTAAATTAAAATACTAGGCCAATTCTGTTAATAGGATGATGTGTTCAATTTATATAATTATGGGTCAATATGAAAAACAATTATAGCTTAATAGTATTATCCAAAGAAAATTGGAGAAGTTTAGTCAATTTTTTCAATTTCTATTTTTTCAGTGCGATTTTTTCCCTTTGAGTATTCCTTGTCAGTGTGTTCAATTTGTGGACAGCTAATCCTCATCAATGGGTTCTTCTTTCCATTCTTGAACACATTTGGAAACTCCAGCAAAACGGCTCAAAGAGATTGATGGGCTGAGTACTCTGATTGGCTGTTTAGAGTTGCACATATTCAGTAAGTAGCCTTTCTGCAAGTGGCCTTTTGTTCAGCTGACTATCAAAAATTTGAATGTACCAGGCCTCGTGACCCATGGCTCTACTCCCAGTTATTGGGAGGCTGCGGCAGGAGGATCTCAGGGAAATTCAAGGACAGCCTTAGCAACTTAGTGAGGCCCTTGGCAACTTAGAAAGACTATTTCAAAATAAAAATAAAGGCAGGGATGTAGCTCAGAGGTAAAATGCTCCTGGGTTCAATAGCCAGCACCACATGTAAGTAAGTAAGTAAATAAGTAAATAAATAAATAAATTGAATGCATTTAGGATGTCAAAGTGATTGTTACAAATGGCAATCTTGCCTAACTTGAAATAAATCAATATTATTTACTATTTATTTATTAATTAATTTATTTATTTAGTGATACTGGGGTTCCTGGAAACCCTTCTACCTCCAGGCTACACTCCCAGACCTCTTTTATTTTTGCAAACAGGGTCTCTTAAGCCAGCGTGGCTTCTAACCAGAGCTATCCTCCTGTCTCCGCCCCCCAAGCTCGGGGTATTACAAATGCGCGCCACTAAATCCTGCCTACTTTTTTTTTTTTTAGAACTGGAGATTGAACTCAGGGACATTCTACCTTTGAGCTACACTCCCAGGACAATTTTTTATTCTTTATTTTGTTTTTTCTTGTGGTACTGGGGATGGAACAGAGGGGCTTTTCTACCCTCAGGGCTATACTCCCAGACCTATTTTTTTTTTTTTTTGTATACTTTATTTGGAAACAGGGTCTCACTAAGTTGCTGAGAACCTCACTAATTAGCTGAGGCTGGGTTCGAACCTGTGCGATCCTCCTGTCTCAGCCTCCCAAGCTCTGGGATTACAAGCAAGCGCCACCACGCCCAGCTTATTCTTTATTTTGAAACAGGGTCTCACTAAGTTACTGAGGGCCTCACTAAGTAGCTGAGGTTAGACTTGAACCTGTGATCTTCCTGTTCCAGCCTTCCAAGTACTGGGGTAACAAGCATGTGCCACCACATCTGGCTAACCTTCATCTTTTGACTAAGGTGTTTACCTGAAATTTACAAGATAGCAAATATGTAGGAAATAAAAAAATTACATGCACTATGGCATAAAACATCCTTTATATGGGTATTTTATATTCCAACAACCTTATTCCCTTCAACTCCAAAACTTGTTGTTGGTCCTCTGGTTAATTGAAATGAGGCAGTTCCCTACAGATGCCAGGCAATTTCATATACTTCTACCTTAGTCTATGCAGGTCTTCCTGTCCTGAGGATTCCAACCCTGTGCTCCTCCTTCTCATCCTTCATGACTCTCAGTGTCAGCCTCCCTCCTCTTCAAGAAGGCTTGCCAAGTTCTCAAGACTGCAACTTTTATTTATTTTCTCAGCATCAATTTCTTCAATTCTTTGTTAGTTTTATTTAGCATATTCCATTCACAGTAAAGTCCTTGGGATGAGAGAGTCCAAGATGAATGTTTAGGTTTTTATCTGTACCGTGTAGTTTATTGCCTAGAGATAGTAGTTTTTCAATGAGTTTATTACATAGAAATCATTTTAATTCACTTCTTTGACTGCATAATTATTCAAACTTCAGCCTACTTGCATCTTAACCTTGTTATCTTCTTTCTTATCTGCCTCTTTTTCTTAATATACCATGCTCAGAAAATACCCGGTAAATCTAAGTTCCTATGAGATTGTGAGTGTGCTCATAAAATCTTTTAAAAATTTTTTCTCTCTTCCTTTCTTGTGGAATAAAACCCCACCTTTCCAGTACAATTATTTTCCCGAGTAGCTGACAGAAGGAAAGGTCTAGTCCCATCAGTTAAAGGCTGATTCCTTTGTGGCTTCTTAAAAAATTTGCTTTCAAAAACAGTTTGCTTTTATACAGGGCGTAAAACTTGCAAGCAATGGCAACACAAGAATAGCTGACCTACTTAGGAGAATGAGCTGTTTTACAGTGTGAACCATAGATTCAAATTTAAAATTTCATGATAATAGATCCTTGTAGATATATTAGTTGGCATATGTCACCCATTAGCCAAAAAAAAAAAGCAAAGAGGATGACTACTAACTCATACTTTTAAATCTGATTAAAAATCCCATCATAGCTATTGCTGTAATTCAGACGGCTCCTGCCCACAATTAATTTGAACAAGAGAACTAAAAGGTAATAGCGTTAGGCTATTATTTTATGATAAACATTTTTAGTCTATTTCTTCTGATCATTTTTTGTGACTTTTCCTTCATGTTGATTTTTCTTTCTCTTTAGTATTATTTCACTAGGGCTTGGCGACTCTACTATAGGAAAAAAAATTGAAACTTAATCCAGTCAATTCCATGAATTTGTGGATGGGAGGAGGATACATCTTATAATAAACGGTTGGTAATATTAGATGGAAATCTGCATATTATAGTTTTCAGTTACCCCTGTTATTTTGAGCTGGGTTCCATTTGAGTTATTCTGAAGGATGACTAATTTTAAATGCACAAATGCTATTTTTTCATTCATTATTTTCTAAAATGCTGATAACAGACAGCCTAAAGGCCATACTTAAGCTATCACCCTAAAGAAATATAAAGAAGCTCATTTGAGTCTTTTGGAAATAACATCGGTCTATTCTACACAGCATATATTGACAATTTATTTCACTTTCAAACTATCATATAACCCATCCTGCAGTTATTCATGGATGTGGTTTAGAAGAGGTTATTTTCCCCCTGACAAAAATGGGCCATTTTTCCCTGTTTAGCAAAATCTGGAACACAGATCATTATCGTGCTTTTGGCAGCTAATTTGAACATCAGTGACTCAACTTTGAGAAGAATCTTTTTTCTGCCCTAAAGAATCTCTGAGTTTTCAGACTCCAGTAATTGAAAAATCCCCAAACACTCACTCACAGAGGAGATACACATTACTGCAGGAGCAGTCTACAAATTGTAAAGTATTCAATTTACATCCCTAGCACCTCGGGGCAGTTCTGAAGAATTTATATCTTTGGGAACCTTTGAACTAACAAAAGATAACATTTCACAGTAAAGTCTACTTGCATAAAAGTTTTTAACTCCCTTCTTTCCTTTTTCAAAAGAGCTACTTCTTTTACTTGCAATTCTGAGTAGTAAGAGTTTATATTCATTGAGATAGAAAGATTAAAAAAAAAGAAGAAGAACTGGAGAGTAGAAACAAAAGAAATTGAAGAAAAAAATAGGACTATCTTTCTGGCCAAAAAAAATTATACCTAAATTTACATTAAATTTTCCTGGGCCACTGTGCTTAGTTCTTAGAATGCTTTAAAATAGCAAAAAGCCCCAAATTTTAATTTTATGATTGCTCTTCAAATTCAAGAAAAAAATTAATGGGTAGATTTTGAAAGGATCTTGTTGCTTTTATTGAAACATTAAAATTTAGAGCATCAATGAAGTCAATCCCTTGTTCAAAAGGTTCAGATTAACAAATAAAAATTCTACTCCTTGCTAATTACCAAGGGGTACTTCCACAGCCAATGAACCTTAAATGATTCATTTAATTTAAAAAATATGGTTCTATAGTATTCGGTTCTCCTTATTTTCCGGCTTTTGTAAATGAAGCAGTAAGAAATTTGCAATGGATTAAATTGGACCTATATTTTGTAGGTAGGAAATGATCTTCCTCTGTTCCTTCCTCTGGCTTTTTGATCAAAGATGATTTCTTGTAGAGTAATTACTAATCTTCTGACATCTGTGGCTCAGGCCAATTTTAGCATTTGAACTGAAAATAGAGACAAAGCAAAGAAAACTGTTCTATGAGACCCTTCCTTAATTCTTTAATTAGAATATTCATTATCAATACGATGGTGATAATCATGACATACTCTAAATGCAATAATTTGGTAAACTCTTTTTTTTTTCCGTAGGTTAAAAATTGATCAATGTTTCTGTTAACTAATAACCCAGGAATCAACAATCTCATAAAACTGGCTTATTCAGCCCAGAAAATTAGGCAATCCATCATGACTGATTTGCTCACATTTCCCCTGCAAATAAGTGAGATGGAAACTTTAAAACCAATAAGATAATGCATTTTACAAATTCAACTGAGAGAGATGGATAAACTAAGATGCCACTGGCATTGGCTCCAAAAGAAAAAAAAAATTGTCGTGTTTCCAATTATTTGAGCAGCTTTTCTTTCTTTCTTTTTTTTTTTTTTTACTCCAGTTTGCTGCCAGCCTGGCTGCATCTAGCCCCCTCCTCCTGTTTTTTTTTTTTTTTTTTTTTTTTTTTTCAAACCAAATCATCAGGTCTTAAATCAGAACAAGCTCATCATATCATACTATGAAAGGCCATCAGGGGATAAAGGACACCAGATGTTATATGAGTTTTCTTTTAGGCTTTCATTTCAGCCTTCCTGCATTCCCCATGCTGCTTTTTACTTGTCAGAAACTAAAATGTGCTTTGATAGATAACAACCCTATTTTCTTCACTGGCTGAGCTCAGAGAATACCATTAAGTATTGATATCTAGGGTGCTTGACTAGGGAATGCAAACACAGCAGTCCCAAAATTGGGGTTCTGTTGCATTATTTTCCATGCCAAGATTTTTGAAAGACTCCAAATTAATTTTGTTTTCCTGAGGAAAAAGAAGATGGTAGTTTTCGTTGTGAGAGATGAAAGGATGAGGACCCAAGGCAGATCCTTGGCGGTCTGTCTGCTTCCTCCTGCAGATCTCAGCACACGACCAGGACTCCTGACACCCCCGGGGAAGCGCGCAGAGGTGAATTTTGGAAATGAAACTCTGGCCCCAGCATGCTAAAGCAAATTATTCAACTGCTCCCCTACTTTGAGAGATTAGCGTTTGTATAACTCTGGTTTTATTAACAAAGAAGGAAAAATAAACAAAGGGATCTTCCATCATCAATTGAGTCTCAGAGAGGGCCCCATCCTGTTTAATGAGGACAATTCTTGGACACATGGAAAACTGAAATATCTTGTGTCACCCATGAGGGGGCTCAAGGTCGGCCCCTGGTGACATAGCAGTCATAATAGTAGCAGGGCTAGTTTATTCCTCCCTGACTTCCAAGGAACTGTTTTAGAAAAAGTTTCATACACATTGCAGAATATGAATTGTGAAAGCTGTGTACACACATCCTCCTTGTGGCTAGCATATGCTTGACCAGAGAGGTAGATGAAGAACAATTAAATAAGAAAACTTTGCCTGCCTATAGGGGTCTTTATGTAATATAGGTAGAGGGAAACCATGATTCATGTTTTCTTTCTTTTTTCATTTTTTTACTGGGAATTGAACCCAGGGCCACTGTACTCCTGAGCTACACCCCATGCACATTTTATTATTTGTTTTGTAACAGAGTCTCCCCAAGTTGCTAGGGCTAACCTCAAACTTGCTATCCTCCTATCTCAGCCTCCCAAGTATTATGTTTTATAAAATAAACCACAACCCTCAATTGGAGGTGAATACTCCCTCTCTCCCAGGAAATACTAGGCGCTGTCTGCAATCCCCTCTGGTTGTCGTGATTGGAGGGCTAAGACAAAGGGGGTTGTTTCCTAGCATCTGATGGGTAGCAGACATTGATGCTGCTAAATTCCTACAAAGCACAGGACAGCTCATCACAATAATTATCCAGCCCTGAAAGCCAATGCTGGCAAGGCTGAGAAATCCTGGAGCAAAAAGTGCAAATGATAAATTGTGCACTGTGACCAAGTGCAGGGACAGTGGAGGTAGAGGTGGAGGTGTGTGAGAATCCATTCAGGGGATCTAGTCAGTTCAGAGAAAACTGAGAAAAGTGAGCACATGAGCGTCCTCTCTTATTATGGTTCATGTAGAGAACACAAGGTTAAGCCTAAAGCAATTTTCAGGGCTCATCTACCCCACTTAAAATCTTCAGTGGCCAGTGGCCAGAGCTTATTTAAAATCTCTGGCAATATTAAACTGTATGATCAAAAGGCACCCAGCTGCTCAGATTAAATTCTGCAGTTGTCCGTAAACCAGATACTACTAAATGGCACATGTTGGCTACTAGATACATGTTGATTTAATGAGCAAAAGAATAATTGGTTTTTAATTGAATTGAATAAACAAATGAGCTAGCTATTGCTGGATGTCCACACTTGGAGAGGTTTACGGACTCTTCCCTAGCCACTAAGCTCAGCAGGAGTGGTTTAATGACAAGTACCTTGGGGGTTTTAAGGGGTGCATACAGACCTCAGATTTTCTGATATGCACAGAATCAGTGCACCTGTCCAGTCATTTTAAAGCAATATTCAATATCTATGCAGTCAATATGTATCCTTCAAATCTTGAAAGTTTTATGATTTGTGATCAATAGCACATCCAAAATTATAACAAAAAGTACATTAGTATTTTGTACTTTGTCTTCTTTGCATCTTATTTTCAAAGACCAAAAAAAAAAACAAGATTTATTGACATAAAATAGGTCAAAACATAAAATTGCTCATATCAACCTTTTGACCTAAAAGATAACAGTTTCTTATGGTTCAACCTAGATAGAAGAATTTTAGAATTAATAAGGTAAAATGTGTTGAATAGTCAAGCATGTAATTCCAGTACTTGGGAGATTGAGATAGGAGGATCATAGTCTCAAGGTCAGCCTCAGCAGCTTAGTGAGACCCTATTTCAAAATAAAAAATGAAAAGAACTAAAGATATACAGTGTTCTTGGGTTCAATCCTGTGTGTGTGTGTGTGTGTGTGTGTGTGTGTGTGTGTGTGTGTGTGTTGAATGTCTTTGTTAAAACCATAGAGAACAATTCCCCTATTTGGTATCAGTGATAATCCACAGTCAGCTTGATTTGGTGGACAGGCATGTTCTGCTGTGTAAAGGAGATGCAGAGAGAAAATAGCAGATGGGAGAGAAAAACTAGGTGGAGAAAGGTGGAGGATAAAGACAGGTCATGGCTAGGAAAGGCCACTTTCAAGCTGCCATCAAGCTCCAGGAAGGTTTAGATCCTGTGATTGTGTGAGAGGATTTGAGCACAAATAACAGGAACTTAGCCTCAGACAATAGTGTCGAGTTTTAGTTGGAGAAATCCACCTGAGGAAAATACAAATGAATAAATGCCTGGCCCTTTTCATGGCAAGAAACCCTCACTTCTGAAGACATGAGCAGAAGCAGCCAATAGACAGAATAAACTTTTTCTAAGGAAAATACTGGTGGTAAGTACAAAGCATTTCCCAGTACGCTTTTCCTTTGGCTTCTCTGTCTGTTCTCCCTCTGCTTCTCCTCCCATTTTTCTGGCCATTCACCTCCCTCATTCAACTTCACATTAAACTGGTCTTTCTCCGAAAACTATCCTAGTCATCTGCTCTTCTGATTACCGCTTTTCTGAGGAGCAGCTCACACCAAGTTCATAGATTGCATTTACATGTGTATGCTGCCAGCCAATCAGTACTCTTTAATTTATTCTCCTCATCTGGTCCTTAAACTCCAAACATGAATAGCTAGCACATGATTGGAGATATATGTGCCTCATGTTCCTCTTATTCAATAAATAGACAATTTAGCATCCCAATCCATGGGCCCCTTCCCAAACCACCACCAATTGTTATTCTTTATCCTCCTATGATTTTAACATTGATTAACTGGCCCTTTTGTTTATGTTGCCTTCTAAACTTTTTCCTGTGTCTTTTTTATCTTCTTTGCTACCACCATTTGTAGCTGCATGAACTTAGATTGGTTATTTAGCCTCACTGAGTCTTTAAGTAAGTTCGTGTTTTAAAATATTGCCTCTATTAAATTAATTCTCCACATTGCAGCCAGAACTGTGTGTCCACAATACAAATCTCATCATGCCATTTCTCTGCCTAAAAGTATCCATTGGAATATTTGTACTAAATTCTAAAATTCAATTAATTAGTACGGCATTCAATGCCATCCCTGATTACAAAGTTAGCGCCTCTCTATCCTCATTTTGGGCCACTCACCACCACTTATTATATAATAATTTCCTGCACACATGTGCTGTTTCATACCTTCATATCTTTTCTTAAACTTTGTATTATTAATAGGTTATTATTGGCCTTTGCTGATAATCTCATGTTTAGTATGCTGCCCAACTTTGACTCCTACTCCAATGGGATCTGCTCTTCTCCTGTGGCATCCAAGAACACCTTTGTTTAGGCCAAACGACTTCTCTCTCTATTCTTTGCTAGCATCCCCATTACCTCCATTAAATCAGAAGGATGATGGCAAGTTTCAAGCCACTGAATTGTTTATTACATTAACATTTCATAGTGGGTAAGGACAAGGGATACAAAGTCTCTACAGCATTTGGGGCCTAGACTCACCTCAAATAAGGCAAGATTTTTTTTAACTGTTTTAAAATAATTACCCAAGTAAGATTTCATTTAAAGAAACTCTTCATTAGCAACATTAACAACAAAAACCATTGACAATCTTTGTTGTTTGATACTGGAATTATCTTTCTATGACAGTTTTATAAAGTCTTTAATGTCATGCACCACATATAATACATAACAACCAAAGGTAGTAGTTAAACTGAATAGCTTTTACCACTAATAAGTACTGAACAAGGCACAGGTGATGGAAAGAATAACATTTTTCATGCTAAGAATTCAAAACTCATCATTTCCTTTTTGGGTACTGTGGATGGAACCCATGAGCATTCTACCTCTGAACTATACCCCCAGCCCTATTTTTTATTCTTTATTTTGAAACAGGGTCTCACTGTGTTTCAAAGGGCCTCACTAAGTAGCTGAGGCTGTCCACGAACCACAATCTTCCTGTCTCAGCCTCCCAAATGCTGGGATTACAAGTGTGCACCACCATGCCCAGAAAAACTCATCATTTCTGAATTTGGCAGATTTTGACTAAATAACGTGTGTCTGTGTGTAGAAATTTACATGTATTTAATTTTCCCTAAATGCAGATATTCATACTTGTCTAGCACATATATACATATCAATACATATATTCATACTGATATATTTACTTATAATCTACCTATGAAAAATTTCTTTATTTGAAACCATAAATAATAAGATGCTAACTCTTCTGATCCTGCCTTCCCCACTTATATTCAGTTGAGCAATTACATGATATGCCATGCACAACCACCTTCTGGAAAGTGGTCTGCAAGTTGTTACACAGGAGAATTCAACATAATTATCCATTGTCATCAGAGTAGACGTGGAGTGTAAGAAGTTCATTTTGTCACAGAGAGCGTGCTGATCCTTTATCACTTGGGTATCCATCTGCAAATCAGCCTCAGACAGGGGAGAGGAAGGAGCTTTATTGACTGTACAACCTGAGCAGCTCTACATATGCAAGTGTCACCGTTAAGAATAACGACGATGGCTTGACGGCAGCTTGGGACCATCATGCAAACAATCTGAGTGGATTTTCATAAAGGGAATCTGAGACTGCAGCTGGTTAATATGTGGTAAACAGGTGATGGCTCCAAATAAGCACCGTACAAGTTAAATTATAAATAGATAGAGCCCAGGACCTCATATTGTAAGAAACAAAGATACAAGACTTTCTAAGCAGGCGATGCTGGACAAGAATTTCTGTGATATCAGAACTCATCATCCTAAAATAGAATTCAGGGAAAAAATTAAATGGATTTTTAAAAATCAGTTAACATAATGTATTACTTATTAAATTCTTTCATGGAGCAAATAGAAGACTAATTTCTCTGGAGCCATTCATGCCCCCAAAAGTTATAATTAAAGACACAAATTGAATGATTTTAATAATGATGAACGTTCACCTTTTTAGTGCTTAGGTATGGTAATATGATAGTCACAGAAGGACTCCATCTTCCATTTTCATTTAACTTTCCCTCCTGGGACTTATAAGGGCACTTTTCCTCATTTATTTATTTATGCATATGAAACTATCAGAAGCTGAGCGGCTGTTTTTTAAAGCCAGAATTAGACTCGATTATTCAAAAAACATAGTAGGGATTCAAGGATTTCTGAATTTCCCAGCTTGCACATCTATGACTGTTTGCCTCTTCATATATTTCCAATTTTACAGAGTTCTGCCAAGAACAAGGATGTGCGCCTACACTGGCACACTGCCTCTGTTGTTTTCCTTTTTGCAGAACACAATTAGTGATCATTGGTGCCTTTGATCAAAAAGCACTCATTGTGGAAAAGTAAAATCAAAACTATTCTTAAAAGATGGAGCAGAAATGCAATATTAAAGCTTGCTGGGAAGCCAGCAACCTCTGCAAGCTGGTTGGTCGGAATATTTGTATTTTTGTATCATTTAGGAAAATCCTATTATGGCTTTAGCCACAGACACATTCCTGGTGTGCAAGATAGAGGCAGTTCATAAAACACATAGCATTTTCAGCCAGAAAATAGGGCAACCTATTGCTTTCTGTAGATGGCTGTTACACCCCAGTTCCCATCAATAGAACATAATCTCATTGCGTCAGGCAATACTTGGTATCAATGAAACACCAGTTTTCTAGCTATGCACTGGCTGCCTCTACCAAAAAGACAAAAAAAGATTTTGTGTTTTTGCAATGACTGGTATCTTCAGAACATAGTTATAAAACAGAGCAGTAAAACAAAGAGGTAGAGGAGTTAAACACAGGGATCCAAAGAAGCCTACCCCCAACCCTGCCTCTTTCTTCTCAGTCTCTTTCTTTCTTGCATAAACTGTCAATTCTCCAAATGCCATTACAAGATGATTTGAGTCGCAGTCTCTGCTGTATAATTAATCCCCCCATCAGTAGATGCCAAATTAGATGTCTGTTTCCAAAATTCCTTCTCACTGCTAGAGAAGGGTTATCTATGGGCATTTGACACTTGATCAGGATAATTCCCCCCAAAGAATGGGCCAGGTGCCCAGTTCTAAAGGCCTGTGTGCTTCTAATACTAGGTATGCCATTCACCCGATTTGGCCAGTCTTTAACCGTGCAAAAGAAAATAAAATTTACTGTGCTGATATCACAATGATTAAAATATAATAAGCTAATGAGATTACAATAGCTGATTGTGAATAAGACCAATTGTGTTAATTGGAAGCTCCTGAATGGCAATTTTAGCTGCTGCTGAGTTTTGAAATATAATCAGTTTTACTAATTTTATCTGATTTCTTAATGAAGCTTGCCCTGAGCAATTGTTCTATGTGTTCTTTAGCAAACAGTGTGTGTCATCACTGCTGACACTAATCTTGATTACTTTAGTTAAAATAAATAGTTATACTTGGGTAGCTTTCAGAAAATACATCATAGTAGATGTAATGCTGGAAAGCAAAGGGCTTTGGGTTGTTTTCTTTGTTTAGCTACATTTTATTTGCTGCATTTCAGCCATGAAGATTCTCTCCTTGGTGTTATCAGATATTTCCCAGTGTCTTGGTGCAAAAATCAGGCAGATCTACTTACTATCTGTCATTTTGCAATATTCCTCTATCCGTGAGGAATAAAGAAGGTAATAGATAGCAAATGTATCCTGTCCATAAAACCAGTCAACAAAATAAGTAAAGGTCCTAAAATTCTTAGTCAGAGTTCCTGTCTACAGGCCTTTACGCTGGCAGCACCTACAGTAATACCATGGAATCAACCCCCAACATTAATGGCTGAGATCGCAAGGGAGCAAGCACTCCTCTTATTTGTTTTAACAATGAATTAATATACATTGGATGGCTCCTATGAGCTTCTTAAGTGGGCTGGAAGACTGCCATGCCATTCAGCCAGTTACGAAGGGACACTAAAGTTTGGGGGAAACCAAAAGTCCATTTATGTGAGATAAAGAAACAACTTTCAGATTGTTGATTTTTAAAATTCACAGTCTTTCAACATCTGCAATTAGGATTGTATATTTTAGACTGGTTCAGGCATGGGAACAAAGATTAAATGGGTTTTTATAGGAACAAGCCAGAGTATATGATAAAAGCTGAAATCTCATTAAACATTTAAAAATAAGATAATATACTTGAAAATATTAAGAAAAAAGGGTTTTAAGTCATATGGTTATTCCAGCAAAGATGTTTCCCACATCCATCATCCCACATGAACAGTTGAAAACTTTTTATTGATTTATAACATTGCAGGTGAGTTGGTACAGAAATTGCACAAGCTTAATTGTATAACTCAGTGCACTTCTAAGGTTGTGTACATGCATCAAATTACCACGAGGACGGAGATCAAGAAAAACACAGTTGCAGCATTTACAGGGAAATTGATGGAACTGGGGGACATTATGTTAAGGGAGATTAGTCAATCGCAAAAAGTAAGGAATCGGATGCTTTCCCTAATATGTGAAAGCTAAGGTGAAATGGGTCATAGGAGGAACTCCAGGTGAACAAGAAGATCCTATAGAGCAAATAATGCAACCTAACTGTGGGGATGGGAGGGGGGAAGAAGGAAGCTCTTTAAAGCACACGATGTTCTTTTTCATATCCTAGTCAACCACTAAGCCAAGCATGAGAGGGAGGGATGGGGAGGGGACTGGGTGGGGGCTGGCTGGGTGATGTGTGCATTTATGTCTACACAAGTTTTTTTTATTTTTAACCCCATTTTGATGTATAAACACAATGCACCAAAATAAAAAATAAAAAAATAAAAAAGAGTATTTCTAGTTCCTCAGATTTACTTTATCATTATTTTACTCTGTTGATGTTTTTATTTTTGTATCTATATTAATAGAATACATTCACTAATGACTCTGTTTCTTGTACTAATCTAGCTAAGGAGATTTAGCTAGATTTGATACTCAAAATACAGTGCTTATCAAGAGTTGCCAACCTTTCCTTTTCCACAGTTATTGGAATTACATGCATAAATAAGGGATCATCTTTTTCTTGGAATTTTGGCAAGAACACTTCTGGAAAACCATCTGGAATAATCTTTTCTGTTTTCTATTGTTTTTTTATGTTTTTGTGGTCATTTGTAATTACTTATTATACTAGAAAATTGTCAGTTTCAACTAGCTTTCAAATTATTGATATATATTATTGAAAAATTCTTATATTTGTTGACTTTTATAAAGCTTGATGTTTTGATAAAACATAGAACTTGAAGAAAGATTGCAAGAGTCAGAAGAGGACTTCTATGTGCCCTTTACCATTCTTTTTTGATTCCCTATTTATGTACATTTTGTCTTAACCATCTGCTTTTCCATTCTCTCCCACTCTCCAGACAAAAATGTAGATAGATCGATGGTAGATAGATACTATTTTTCTTAACCAATTGAAGGTAAACTGAAGACAGTATATCCCTTTATCCCTAGATAATTTAGTATGCATTATCTTAGAGCAAAGAACATTTCTGACATGATGGCAGTACACTTATCAATATTATAAAATTTTAAAATGATAATTATATCTACTTTAAAGCCTATATTCAAATTTCATCAATCTAATAAAGTCCTAATAGCTACCGTATCAACTTTTGTTTTAATACTTCAAGATCAATTAGTTAAGCAATGTCTCTTAAATCAACTTTAATCTTCACTAGTTAATTTATCTTGGCTTCTTGTTAGTTTTGTAGAATGCTGACCAATTTGGATTTGTCTGCCATTTCTTCATCATTCAACTTATATTGTACATCTTTAGTGGGAATATCACAAAAATTATGTTTTCTTCTCAGCTTCCCAGTTCATTTTATTAGAAAATGCATGTTGTCAATCAATACAGCTATTAATGATATATTTGGAGTCTGAATTAATGTGGTCTGCTAGGTTTCTGTAATGTAAAGTGGTCATTCCCTCTAAAATTAGTGAGTAAGTTACTGGGAGATACTATTTTATGATGAGTTTATTTTTACTGATTTTTCTAAGCACATGTTCCATATGTATTAGTCAGTTTTCTCTGTTGATGCATTTATTCATTTATTTAGTTGTGTTCACATGGTAATTCATTTTGATATTCAAATTGTCTCAGATTTGAGTACTTGAGATTTGCTGTGGTCTGAACATGTTGACCCAAATTTTGGGGATGGAGCCTTAACCCTCAAGTGCAAAATTATTGGAAGGTTTTTAGGTCACGAGGGTTCTGTTGCCATGAATAAATTAATCTAGTTATAAAAGAGCTTGACAGATAAATCTTGGTCCTTTCCCCCTTCCATCCACTTTTCCAAAGTAAGCACACAACATTTTTCTTCTCTGGAGGACACAGAGTTAAAGGCACCATTTTGAAAACAGAGACCAGACCCTCATAAGACAACTGAACCTTCAAAGGCCCTGATCTTAGACTTCTAGACTCCAGAAGTGTGAGAATTTTTTTTTTCTCTTTATAAAATACCCAGTTCATGGTGTTTTGCTCTAGATGCACAAATGGACCAGGACAGTGCTCTTTCAAGTTGGCTCCTATATCCCTTTAACCTGCTTCTTAGCATGGTCCTTTGTTTACTTTTAAATTTTGTGGGAAGACAATGAGTTCTAGTCTTGTCTTATATTTACTATTCCTAATATTTTCCTTTAAAATATGTTTAAACCTTTGAGGAATTTATGTAGATTTGTTCTGACAAAGGAGAGGAGAAATAGTTATATTTGTGTTTTTTTATACTTTTGTTGGGACAGTATAATTGTATATCATAGTGAGATTCAAAGCGGTATAAGCATACATTCACACGGCATTTGGTTTATTTCCCTCCAACATATATAATTTTTTAACAGTTGGAAAGGCATTAATCTCTGATTTTTTTCCTACTGTATCACCAAAACTTCCATCCTCAAAAACTATAATCCCTCAATGACCACAATTTCCAAAATTACAGGAACTGTATCTGATGTGCTTACTAATATATACCTCCAAATAATACAACCAAAATATATGTATTGAATGAATGAATGATGGGCCATAGAAGAAGAAAAAGTGAGGAATAGCCAATTTCATTATTTTCCCTAATCTTTTTCCTATCATAGGTCTCACTGTTAAAATTATTCATTTACTGCAATGATCCTATTTATTAATATATTTTTCTTTTGGATCCCATAATTTTAAAAGCTTTTCTAAGAAATAAGTGCACTCCTCAATAGTTATTCAGAAAGAAATTTACCCAGTCACAACAAGTTCGTGGTGAGGAGTGGATTCCCCAAAATACTGATACATCATTCAAATATCAACACTAGTATTTACTGAAGAATAAGAAATCTGGCAACATTTCATCTTAAAATAATAATTGAAAGAGATAACGGAGAAACAATAGGAGCATATAAATGTTACACGCACAGTACTTTCTAAATGCATGCACTTTCCCTCATTTGTTTTAGGAATTTATAAGGATAATTTGAAATGTGATATAGTTAAGTTTGCTGTCCTTAAAATGTATTCTCTCACTTAAAACTTGACCAGTGTTTACTGTTGCCTTCTCTACAATTGGTCTCCTTTTAGCTAATGTTTCTAAAATTCTCTCTGTTCGAAGAATTTCTGATTCATGAAGGCACTTAAAATTTATAAAGTTTTAAGTGTATTTATTTTTTTAAGGAAACTACAAAGAAAAGAAATATAGAGAAAGTTCACATGCATGAATACAGGGCAGAAAAATCAAACATAATCTCCTACTTTTTTGGGGGGTGGTATTAGGGATTGAACCCTGAAACATTCTACCTCCAAATTATAACCTCAGCCTTTTATTTTTTTTTTTTGAAACAGTATCTTGTTAAGTTACTGAGGGTCTTGTTCTACTGTGGAGGGAGCCCTCAAGTCTGTGATTCTCCTGTTTCAGCCTCTCGTATACTGAAATTACAGGTGCATACTACCCACACTTGGCCATCTTCCAGTCTTTCTGAACTATTTCTTTCTTTCCTCCACCACCTCTAGGAATACTGGTCGGAGACCAGTCCTTACAAAGTATTCATGGTCTCACCACAGAGCCGAAGCCCTCTCATCTACCCCTTATATTTCTTTGTCAAACTTGGATGGGTAAAGAAAATCAGCAACTCCTTTCCTCCTTTCTCTTCTCACATGTTTTAAGATCCTTGTCCCTATATTTAAGCTGATCCAAAAACATAGCTACATAGCTAAATGATCTGAATTATGTTCTCCTCCAAAGCATGTATCAAATTACAAAATGCAATTTTGAAGTTGTTTTCCTTCCCACAAAATGCCAAAAGGAATTTAATGAGATCTCACAAATTTCCTTAGCATTTCTCAAGTAAAAAAATAAAATACAATATTGAATCTCTAATTTCAGTTGGTGGGAGGACTGTATTTGTAGCGCTTTCCAATCAAAGTCCTGTTTCATATGCCCAAGTGTATTTTAAAATTCAGCAGGAGTTGTTAAAGGGAAGATAACTGAAGGGGGCTGGAGAAGTAGCCAAGGCCTCTGCCTCTGTGTGAAGTAAATTTCACTAAAAGTAAAAATGTCAACTTTTCTGAACACACACACACACACACACACACACACACACACAAACACACACACAGGTCATCAAACTCAAATTTATCAATAAGAAAGTAAGAATTATATTATCAAAGACCTTCCTTAACATCAGTTACCTAGCAGTCAAGACAGAACAATGTTTTATTTAACCCACCACCAGAAGATCATTTAGGAAACCTTAAAGAATACCTGCTAATGTATAATAGATTTAAAATATTTCAGTATTTAAGTGAAACTAACACATGTGCTCAAGGACTCAGGATTGTAGACCAACTGCCAAGTATAGATGCAGCCACAACTCCGTGGCCCTGCACTGCAATGCACAGCTGGGCAGATGAGCTGGGCCCAGGACTGCAGAGAGAGGACAATTCAGTTACAGTAAATCAAAAGACACCTAGAAGAACTGTTATCAGAGACTGGAAAACAGTAGGGGTGGAGAGAAGATGGTCAATAGGTACAGTACGATACTTGATAAGTGGAATAATGTCCAGTGTTCTACAGCATGATATGGTAATTACTTCTGACAATAATAATTGGATATTTCAAAATAGCTAGCAGAGAGGATTTTGAATGTTCACAACACCAAGAAATAATAAAAATTTGAGGTGAAAGATATGCCAGTTAGCTCATCTGATCAATATATACTGTATTGAAATGTCACATCATCACCATAAATATATGTAATTATTGTGCATCCATTAAAATTTTTAAAAATACAAATTTAACCTGGGCGTGGTGGCTCACGCTTGTAATCCCCATGCTTGGGAGTCAAAGATAGGAAGATCGCGCAGGTTCGAAGCCAGCTGCACTGGCTTAAGAGACCCTGTTTCCAAATAAAAAAAAAGTATAAAATAGGTCTGGGAGTGTAACCCCGAGGTAGAAGGGCTTCCAGGAACTCCAGTGCCATATATATATGTTCTCTTCTCATCTTTCATCTTTACCAGAGCTTAGAGTAGCCATCCTTGAGACTAAGATATGAATCCTTTTTTTTCCTACCCTACCAACACATACACACAAACATACACATGCATACAGAAAAAGAAACTTAGTTTAATTCAGTGTGATTTATCATACATACAATATGTTGTTACATACTATTTGTACTTCTCTTGACCAGAATTGACAAATATTCCAGATAAAAATTTCTCTTTTCTGTGGGCTGGGATTCAGCCAGCCCTATTTTTTAGGGCTCACAGAGAACTTGGTCCAGCAACATGGATCCTGTGTAGCATAGCATCAAACCCAGAGATACACTTTTCAGCAAAGCAGATGCAGGAATGGACATAACAGAATAGCAGAATCATAGACTCTATTTTTTCTAATGTATGCTACTCCGCCCCAAAGCTGACAATGTGATAGATTGATGGAATAGCTTTTAGAAATACCCTAAAGTACAGCTTGGAAGTGACACCCAGAAAAAATAAGGTGCTACCTTCCGAATGCCACACACTCAGTAACTCAGCAACCATTATATGATACTGTGCTGTGCCCCAATGTGTGAAAATAAAATCTAGGAGCCAGAATTGCAGTAGGGGTGGCTTCACTTGGACAGTTTGTGTTTCTCTTCCCCACTGAATTAAACTCTATGAGATTAATAAAATTCCTCCTTCCGAGAGAGGAAATAAGGAGAGTCCCATAAACCCTTAAATTACAATTGCCGTACATTATATCCCCCTCAATATATCAGCAGTCAAGGAAAGGATACTCCATCTCTGAAGAGGTGGCTTCCTGCTGTCATCAGGAAGCCATAGGTATGATCTTGACAAAGACGGCAAAAAGGAATGTACTGTCCTCCTCTTCCTCCCCCCACCAAAAAAGTCTACTGGTTCGCCAACAGCCTAGGTTACTACTTAGTGAGGTCCTTTGCAACTCAGTGAGACCCTATTTCAAAATAAAGAGTAAAAATCAGGGATGGAGGTGTAGCTCGGAGGTAGAATGCCCCTGGGTTCCACCCTCAGTACCACACACACACACACACACACACACACATCTGTAATTATCAAATATATCAAATACAGAGCCTCTCTTACAGAGACCATGCACATGCTGGATCACTGATCTAAGTTCAGGTAACTGTAACCACTCTGCTCTTGAAATTAGCATGGCTCCTTGAGTTGAGACTCAGTCTGTTAGGTGTGTGTGTGTGTGTGTGTGTGTGTGTGTGTGTGTGTGTGTTTTACTGGGAATTGTGCCCAAGGTCTTGCTATGTTGCTCAAAGTTACCATCCTCCTGTCTCAGCATCTCAAGTACTGGAATTATAGGTATGTGTCACCACATTTCGCTTCCACAAGACTTCTGGTCACCACAGTGACACAGTAAGTTTTCTTTGAGGGCTCAGTCCTTGAAAGTGGGCCTTTTCATGTCTGTTCAAGTTTGTTCCAAATATTTAGGTTTCAGAAATTTAGTAACTGATAGGATCTAGTTCTTTCTCTCTAAATCAAATTGTTAATTGGTGAGAACTACTCTGCCTAGAACTACTTGTCCAAAACATTCCAGTGTGAGGACCTAAACAACTGAAACAATGATACACTTTATAGTTCCTGGGCCAGCAGTTTTGGCATCACCTGGCAACCTCATGAGATATAAAGTATCAGCCCCACATATCCATTGTCCATTCAAAATTCTTGGGTTGGGAGCACAAGCTGCATTTTAAGAAGTATTCCAGGTGATTTTCTGGTAATGTTTTCTTATGATATTCTGGTATAGTTGATTAGTGAATAATTCTCACAACAAATTTACACTTGAAAAATTTGTACAGGTTCTTTGTAAAGTGGACAAGAACAACAGGATTTTTGTCTTATTGGTTACGGACAGTTGTAAGCAGAAACAAGAAGCAAGAAACACAAAAGGGGGATGGTAAATAAATAACCAGAGTCGTTAAAGCCACATGTGATACAGTCCCTCTTTTACAAATTCACCTTTTATCTTAAATGCATCTTTTAGTTTTGGGGGAATCTTTTTTTTTTTTTTTTTTTGTCTTTTTGGCACTGGGGATCGAGCTCGGGGTATTGCACTTGCAATGCAAGAGTTTTGCCACTGAGCTACTCCCAGCCCTTGGATTCATCTTTATAATCTAAGGACAGTAGTCTCCCTAATCCAGTTTTACTTCCCACAGCTTCAGTTACCTGTGATCAAGTGTGAGCTGAAATGTTATGTGGAAAAATGCAAAAATAAGTAAGATATTGTAAGTTGCAAGTCATCTAAATAGCACGATGAAAATCTCATACTATTTTGCCCAGGACTTGAATTACACCTTTGTTCAATATACCCACGCTGCCTATGTTACCTTCCCATTAGTCTTCTTAGTAATCTTAATATTTATCAGATCAGCTGTTACAGTATCACAGTGCCTATGTTAAAGGAATATATATTTTACTTAATAATGACCCAAAAGATAAAAATAGTATTGATGACATTTTAAATATGACAAAGGAAAAATATAAAGTGCTTTCTTTGAGTTAAAAAGTAAAAATTCTCAAGTAGGAAAGAAAAACAGTTATATGCTCAACTTGCTAAGATCTGTGCTAAGAACAAATCATCTTTCTCAGAAATTGTGAAGAAGAAAAAAATCATTTTACTCTTGCTATTGCATTGCATACGCAAAAGTTGGGGCATAGTATGTGAAAAGTATTTATATATAATGAAAAAAAAACATTAAATTGCAGGGGTGGCTGCTTTCCATCATTTTAAGTGTGCACAGGGTGTGTTGGAAGTTATCATCTGTGGATGAGAGAAGACTATAGATATTTAAAATAGTCTGAGTATCTGTTTCTATACCATTCCTCTTCCATGTTTCTTTTTCAAATTTTTATTCAAAATCCAATAATAATAATTAATTTTATGGTGGTAAAATATATATCAATATAGATAGTCCTTTGAACTTGGACAGTCCTGCTTCAGATCTCAATTCAACATCTCACTAGCCTAATAATCTCAGGTAAGCTACTTACTGAGATTCAGTTCCTGGTAATATTAAACTGGGGCTAATAATATCCATTTTATTGGATTACTAGGAGTCTGAAATAAAATTATGAACACAAAGGATATGACAGAGTGTGTGGTATATAATAAGCATTCAGTAAATATTAGGTATTATTTATTTTGAAAATCAAAACAGCCCTTCTCTTTTTCTGCATGGTCTACGTTCCTCTTAAAGATTGAAATATCTCTTATTTTCTCACTTGTTATTGCCAAATACAGAGAATGTAAATATATGAGATTGCTGGGGAGACTTGGCAGTCTTTTCATATTTACTTGGTCTGTTAGATGCAAATCCAATTTGAGAATATCTCACAAAGAACGTGATTTGTTATCTGAGTAAGTCTGTGCCAATGGATCAGACATACTTAAAAAGCTTCTACTATAGCGGGGTGTATCACTGCTCATTTACTTAATGCACCTTTCCTTGGGCTCTTTCTTTTGTGTGTGTCTGGCACTGGTGCTGTAACTGTGGATACTAAAATGTTCCAGGATATATGTGCATTGATTTGTATCCTTTTGTGCACTTGGATTATAAAACCCCATGTATGGAGCCCAATAGTTTATTGAGGTGATCAAAAGTGGAGTATAAACATGCTAGGAAAAGACAAATCAATAAAGCAAAATAACATGAATACAATATTTGAGTAAGAGATAAAGAACTGAAAGGGAGACAATAAGTTTATGCATTAAGATACTTCAGAACCTGGGTGATTGTTAGTTTGTATGACTTTGACTCTCACTATGATGTATAATAAAATGCACCAATTAAAGTATTAAAAAATACCCCAGAACAGACAATAGAAATTAGTTCTTCACTGGTAACATAATAAGGGGAAATGGATTTACAGTATGGCGGGGAAACAGTAGGTTCAGTTTCCTGGTAGATTGGCTTATGAAATACTTTAGTAATTAAAATTAATGTAAGGGAAATTTTACAATAAATAGGTTTGTTAATTTTTGAATAAAGTTTCCTTAGAAAGTTTCTGAATATCTCCATATCATGTGATACCCTTTTATAAAAGAGGATATCTTTGTCACCTGGATACCTTTAAAAGAAGAGTAAACATACCTTTATTTAGGCCTTGTCTTTGTGTCATAGGGTGATATACATCATTTTGTTTATATAGATTATAATCACAGATGTTGATAGCTAAACATGTCAACTTTATTTAAACTATCCTAGAAGAGAGGCATATCAGCTTAGTTTGAACACTTTCTTGCCAAGATCTAAGACAATTTATGTACAATACTTTCTAAAACGGGGCAAGGGGATACTCAATATTTCCTGTGCAAGAAGAATCTTAGGTTTCTCCCAATTTACTACAAAATGAACAATGAACAAATATGTTGATTTAACAACCTTGACATCATTCATTCATTCAATAAATACCTACTAAATGCCTACTGTGTGTAAGGCACTAATTTGATTGGAGAACAAAGATGTGAATAAAAAGAAGACAAAAATACATGCCTTTCAGGAAATTGCTTTCTTTGAGAATGCTCTTTCCCTTAGAGATGGCCAGCTCCTAGAGAACAGTGCTAAATGAACTTTCTTTGTGTTTATGTAGAGCTTCTAATATGGTGCACTATATGGGATGGACACTCAGTAGTTTTTTTAATAAATGAACTAGCTAAACTTTATATAAGTATAGAATCTTGGAGTTATGAAGCTTCTCGGAGCTCTTGTGCCCTTCAGTCATTTTACAAGATTTCCGTTATCAAACACATTTGAATAATACAGCAATTTTTTCTCTTTACTTTTAGAGATTCAGAATGTACACTAATAGCCAGGCATGGTGACACACACTTGTGATCCCATCATTCAGGAGGCTGAGACAGGAGGATCGCAGTTCGTGGACAGCCTCAGCTACTTAGGAAGTCCTTTGCAACTCAGTGAGACCCTCTTTCAAACTAAAGAATAAAAAATAGGGCTGGGGGTGTAGGTCAGAGATAGAATGCCCCTGGGTTTAATCCCCAGTACCGCCAAAAAAGAATGTACATTAATATGTAGTATATTTATATTAATGCATATTAATAAATATATAATTAATAAATATAATTGACAAATATATATTATATA
Organism: Muscardinus avellanarius; assembly: GCF_963383645.1. Lineage (NCBI taxonomy): Eukaryota > Metazoa > Chordata > Mammalia > Rodentia > Gliridae > Muscardinus > Muscardinus avellanarius. Next base: position 67,628,905 of record NC_137800.1, read on the forward strand.
TCAATATACATTCTGAATATATGTCTTTAGAATTCCTACTATTAAGAGCTTCTTACTGTTTCATATAGTCTTTTACCACAGAGCTATTGGGAAGAAGAATAATTTGTTAATAACTTGTTAACATCCTTTAATTCCTTGGCATATATTTTATTACAGGTTAATTTAAAATACTTAACATTTAATTCTAAAGCAAATACTTTCTCTAAAGCAGTCAATATCATTTTAAAAGTAACACCTTATGGAATTTCTTAGTGCATGTGAAATTTAGAAAAGACTGGAAATATGTCACTTGATGATTCTGTGCTGAGAGATGGACGAGGCACGATTCCTTTGTAGCAGCTCGTGCTACTAACTGGCTCCCTGCTTGACTTAGGTTCATTCAAGAAAGTGGTCCCAGGTTGATCTCACAGCCTCAACTTCCTTTGAGCTGTTCTCTGGTTCAACAGTTTAATTAGCTCCTTCTTGACTGTTCTCTTTTATACAGGAAGGACTCCGTCTTCTCTTTATGGAACCATGTTATGTCGAATTTCATCACCTTCTCAATGTAACCTTTACCTTATGATGGATCAAGTGCCTGTAAAGCAAAGCAGATTTAACACTTCTCAGATTACAAATGCAGGACTATAAATGTAAAACAGCCCAGTGTAGAAAAGCTTTATGTCATAATTAGGAATGGAGAGCGGAGCTTTTATAAAACCTATTCTCAATTATCTACAATTTCTTCAAAGCAGATATTTGGATCCAGGCTTGGCAAAGCGGTTTTCTAGCCAAATGATTATCAATATACACCTGCACTGTTAAAAGATGGCGTCCCTAAATAGCCCATTTTCTTCTCTCTCTCCATTTGGTACACCAGATGTTTTGGCTTTTTATTTGTTGAAGAGTGCATTGAGTTCCCATATGTCCTTTTAAAAAAATCATAGCTTTTAAAAATAAAGCTTTCTTCCTAAATGGCAGTGGGCCATAGATAAAGACCAACATGTGTTGTAATCCAGAATGTCTGTTGTTGTGGTTACATTTTTATGATTTATTTATAAAATAGTTAATAGGCAGTGTTCTTGATTTCCCGTTTAACTTTAAAGGAGGGAGGGTTAGTGCTATTCTCTTAATTTGCAAAAAGAAAAGGTGGGGTGCTTGTACAAGTTAGAAAACTACCATCTTGTGCCCCATTAAGATGTCTGAATACAATGCACTGATAAATAATATCCAGAATATACAAAGAGCTCAAAAGACTATACACTAGCAAAACAAATAAGCCAATCAAGAAATGGGCCACTGAACTGAATAGACACTTCACAAAAGAAGAGTTACAAATGGCTACTAGATACACGAAAAGATGTTATACATCATTAGCCATCAGGGAGATGCAAACCAAAACTATCCTGAGATTCCAATCAGAGTGGCCAGCAAAAAGAAATCAAATAACAACAAATGCTGGCGAGGATGTGGGGAAAGAGGACCTCTTTTACACTGTTGGTGGGAGTGCAAATTAGTTCAGCCTCTATAGAGATCAGTGTGGAGATTCCTTAGAAAACTGGGAATGGATCCACCATATGATCTGGCTTTACCACTCCTGGGTATCTTTCCAAAGGAGTTGAAATCAGAGAAATACAGTAACATATGTATACCCATGGTCATAGCAGCACAATTCGTAATAGCCAAAATATGGAACCAACCTAGGTCTCCATCAACAGATGAGTGGATTGCAAAATTACGGGAAACACACACAATGGAATTCTACTCAGCTATGAAGAACAAAATCATGTAATTTGCAAGAAGATGGAAAGACTTGGAGAACATTATGTTAAGTGAGATCAGCCAAGTACAGAAAGAGAAGGGACTTACGTTTTGTCTAATATGCTCAAACGAGGGAGTATAAGGGAAACTAGAAAGACTCCAGACAATGGAGGAGAAACCTCACCAAAGCTAGAATGGAAGGAGAGGAGAGGAAGAAGGCTGAGGTTGTTTAACGAAGGAGCTACATTCGAGTTTGTGTAAAAATATAAATATAGCATGGTTAACCTGGACACTCATTGTTGGGAGGGGTAAGGGAAATTGAGGGGGAGCGTACCAAGCATAGTCTGAATGTATGTCATTTTCAATATTCCCCACATAAAAATAAAAAGTATAATTCAAAAATAAAGAAAAAAGAGAAAGAAGAAAATAAATAAAGAAGGAAAGGAAGGAAAGAAGGAAGGAAGGAAGGAAGGAAGGAAGGAAGGAAGGAAGGAAGGAAGGAAGGAAGGCAGGCAGGCAGGCAGGCAGGCAGGCAGGCTAGACTTTGGTCAGTCATCTGGTCAGTGATAAAGCTTAGCTTAGAATTCCCAAACCTCTTATATTCTACTACACCCACTGCAGGCAGTGCAATCTCAGGCCTCCACTCAGTGCATTTCCCTTACCCTGTCCTTGCCCATCTATTGTATCTGAATATGCAGTTACTGTAAGCACACTTACTTCACTTAGTAAGATAATCTTTTTTAAACTAAAGCATTTCTTGGTATGAGAAGATATGTTTTGCTCCTGTTTTGACATGTGCCTTCTCCCAAAATTGTATTTTCTTCTTCCTGGAATAACCTGGATCTTTAAAAAGCGAGGTTCCTTCTGGCTCCTTACACAATAGTTCCTCCGAATCCAAGAGGAATGTGTTTCAAGAACCCCAGTAGATGCCTGAAACCACAGAGAGTACCTAACTCCTTATATACTGTTTTCCCTAAATATATATAACTATGATAAAGTTTAATTTACAAATGAGCACAGTAAGAAACAAATAACAATGAAATAGAACAATTATAACGACATGTCATAATAAAATTGTCAGCATCACTATTCTTGCTTTTGGGGACCATTTTTATTCCATAAAATAAGGGTTACGTGTACATAAGCCCTATAATATTGTGAGAGTCAATCTAATAACCAAATTGCTAAGTAAGTGAGTAATGGGCAGGTAGCACAATGCAGCGTGGATATCCTGGACATTGGTCTGATTCATGTTCCAGGTGGGACGGAGCAGAACAGCCCAAGATCTCATCATGCTCCTCAAACTAGTACACAATATCAAACTGAGGAATTCTTTATTTCTGGAACTTTTCTTTTAATATTTTTGAATATTTTTTTCTGTAACTCTTTTCTTCTTCTTCTTTTTTTTTTTAATAGGTCTCGGGATGGAACCCAGGGGCATTCGACCTCTGAGCTACAATCCCTGCCCTATTTTTTATTCTTTATTTTGAAACCGGGTCTCACTGAGTTGCAGAGGGCCTCACTAAGTAGCTGAGGCTGTCCGTGAACCACGATCCTCTGGTCTCAGCCTCCCAAATGCTGGGATTTCAAGTGTGCACAACCACGCCTGGCTTGTAATTAATTTCTTTGGAATAAAGTCTAAGTATTATAAGGCATCTTTTGACTTTTCTCAACGTATCTGACACTGCTTTGTAAGCAAGTACAGTTTAATTGTTAAAAAAAAAGAATTTGCTAAAAATAAAAGAAGGATGGCCGATGGCAAAATCTTGCCATTTAAAAAAAGATTATATTTGGATATATTACCTAATGCAATTAGACAATGGAATTAAGAATGAAAAAAGAGGCAAAACTATTATCATTATAGTTATTTTTCCCATAATGTTGTCTACTAAGAACATCTAATAGAGGTATCCAAAACAACTAAAAATAAAAAATAACCCATAAAGTTAATAAAAGGTTAATTTGAAAATCAATAACCTTCCTATCAAAAAACAAAAGAAATAATATGGAGGAAGAGATTCTACTTAAAATGCTTAAATAGTTCTTTGATATGATGCTTTGAGAAAATACAACAAAAATGTACAATTTCTATACGAAAAAAACTTTTGCATTAAAAAAAAAACAATTTCAAAACCTAAACCTGAATAAGTAAAACAACTATTTCAACATGACGAAGTAAGACTACATTATAACACAACTGCATCACTCAAAATTAATCTACATATATAATTAATGGGGACGTATACGGAAGAAAACAGAACAAGTATTATATACATATCTAAATGTGTCACTGTGACTCTCACTATCATATGCAATTATAATGCACTAATAAGAATTCAAAAAATCAAAATGAAAGATAAAGCTGAAAAGGTCATTAAAATTCAAATAATCCAGCCAAGTGGTGGTGCACGCTTGTAATCCCAGCATTTGGGAGGCGGTAACAGGAGGACCATGGTTCGTGGCCAGCCTCAGCTATTTAGTGAGGCCCTGTGCAACTCAGTGAGAACTTGTTTTAAAAATAAAGAATAAAAATTGGGGCTAGGGGTATAGCTTCAGTAACACATACACACACACACACACACACACACAAATTGAAATAATCCTGTATTCATATAGGAAATTATATCAATATTAATATAATTTCCAAAAGGAAATCCACCAACAAGTGATATGTGCATGTTATGTTCCTTATCACTCCAAACCTCATGATGTAGTTATAATGCACTGCCTAACAATGTTTTGGTTAACAATGGACTACATATATGACATAGTCCCATATGGTTATATTGCCTAATGATGCCACAACCTTCTTAGTTGATGTTCAGTACAAACAGTGATGCTCACACAAGGGAAAAAACTGCCTGAATATGCATTTCTTAGGACATATTCTTGTCATAAAGTGAGGGGTGACTGTATTTTAATTTTGAAGTAATTGGGTGAGAGCCCCCTGATTTCCCCTCAAGGAAAACCTAGATGGAAACCCTGCCTCAGGGTTACCAGTCTAAGAAGTGGTAAGATTCCTATCTATTGGGAGAATTTCCTCTTTCTTCTTCCTTTTCAGAAATACAACAATTGTCACACCCAAGAGTTGGGGACACCCACTCTCCTTGATGGTGCTCCATCAAGGAGTGGAGTAAGCCTTCTCATGGAGGAGTGGAGTAAGCCTTCTCATGGAGGAGCAGAGTAAGCCTTCTCATGGAGGAGTGGAGTAAGCCTTTTCATCTACTTTAGTGAAACTGATGACACAGAAAGATGTAGTGTTAGTGCGGCTTTGGCCTGGTGATGATAATAATGATTCATGATATCCTACCTTTGTAACTCCTCAAGCACTTGCATTCAAACAACCATCTCAACACTTGTTAATATGAGGAATCATTACCCTTGCTGTATGTAGAATAAATATCTACTCCTATGACACTCACATTCTCCCACTACCCAGTATTTGTGGGTCAGTGTGAGTGTATGTAGGGTGTATGTCTGTGAACATATTATAATATTTTTCTATAATCACTCATGCTACTAATTCACTGATTTTTGTCATCAGAATGTCTCCCACTTATTCCAAACTTTAAAAATATTACAGATCCTTCCCTGGCTTTGAATTTTTTTTTTTTTTTACTGTGACATTGTTGAACTATAATTATGTCATGTTACAGTGTGCTGTATCATCTTGTGCTATATGATACCAATCTGGGACTTGGCTGATGAGTTGAATTATTTCCCTTGTTCAATTAGTTTGAAATTTTCTAATCCAAGATTAGTTAATTAATCTTTTCAGACTTTCATTCTAATCACAATTTCACTCTAAGAATCAAGATATCACATAATCACAAGCAGATTTTTTGTACAGTTAAGTTGTTATCCATAAATTAATTTTTAGCAAGCCCAAGTTTTTCGAGGTTATTTGTAAATTTTGATAGTCAAAATTAATAAAATCAATAGCATCTCCAATTATTAATGTTATTAAATAATAAGATTTGCCTTTGTTTCTGCATTGATTTTTCTTAATTACTTGCTTATTATTTTTATAATAATTATCATTAGCTTTTCAAAGAATTGGCGTTTATGATGACTAGGAAGAGCTGTACTATAAAATGTGCTGGAAAGAAAGATCAAGAATTTTGGATTAACTCAAGTAATTCAAACAATGTCATGTATTCATTTGAATCCATTTAATCATCTTTTCATCATAAGAAAATCTGTTTACTATACCTTATCTATTTCTAAGCAAAGTTTTAAGCTTGAAGAATAATACTTTTAAATAATGTTAAGGTTGTATGAATAATTAGTACATAGTATTTCTAATTACCTTGGATTTTATTTCGTTTTTCTTTGAAATGTGTACTCAAATATTTTTTTCTTTCATATTTGACCTCCATATTCCTCTGAATTCTACTGAACAAAATGCAGGAACATTTACCCCCCAACTGACTCATTACTTTTTTTTTTTTTGAGGTGCTGGGGATGAGACCCAGGAAGGTTCTACCTCCAAGCTATACCCGCAGCCCTATATTTTATTCTTTATTTTGAAATAGCATCTCACTGAGTTGCAGAGGGCCTCACTAAGTAGCTGAGACTGTTCCTGAACCCAGATCCTCCTGTAATTGCCTCCTAAATGCTAGGATTACAAGCGTGCACCACCAGGCCTGGCAAGGACTCCTATCATTTGCATACAACTTAAACAATTTAAAGCCTCCTATCATTTAACAATTTAAAGCCTCCTATCATTTGCATACAACTTCCTCTCCTGAAGCCAAAGTGCCATTTAACACTCTGTGTGGCATAGCCATCTTCTCCATCACCCCCATCGAGTCCCAGCTCAACACATAGAGTTTTCTTTATTTAGTTCTCATTTTTGAGCCTCTATGAGTGGGCACTGTGCTGGATATATTACATATTTTGTTATTAAACTCCTTCAACATCTATCACTTGGTCATGCTAGGACTGTTTGTCCCACTTCATTGGCCAAGAAACTGAGGTGCAGAAACATGGGTCTGTCCCCCTAAGAATACCTACACAATACTGAGTAGATGCAGAATATGAACCTAAGATTATCTCGTGCTAAAATCCATGGTTACTTTTCCAGTGCATTAATCACCAAGAATTGTCATCCTTACTGAATTGCATGTCCACAAGCATGCTACATGAGGTATTTTGTTTTTGTTTTTCCTGTTTTTGCAGTACTAGGGAACGAACCCAGGGGCATCTCTGAGCTATCCCTCCCAGTCCTATTTTTTATTCTTTATTTGGAAACACGGTCTCACTGAGTTGCAGAGGGTTTCACTAAGTAACTGAAGCTGGCCACAAACCTGCAATCCTCCTGTCTTAGGCTCCTAAATACTGGGATCACAAATGTGCACCACCACACCTGCCCTGAGGTATTGTTTTAAGGATAGATTTATATTTCTTACACACCCCACGCTTCTGATTAGTACAGACCAAATTTACTCAGATTTTCCTGTGTACTAGAAGACAAGACCCGATGCCTGTCCTCAACAACAAAAAATCCTTTTTTCTCCATGCAAGTGCAGTCAGAGAGCTGGGCTCTGACCTCCTCAGCTCATTTACCATCTACCAGTACCTACTCTATATGGAGGGGCTGAAGTTTCTTCAAGGTTGCTGTCATCCGGAATTTTAGGTCGCGCAGTGCTGCACACTTATACAATTTAATAGCCACCTTCTAACCAGTTTCCTCTGGCATACTGTATATTAATAGAATATTGATATAGCAAAAATACTGTTGTGGGATTCATCATTGGGTAAATCCTCCACCGTCTGCAGTTTTACAGAGCCATTTAATTAGCAATTTTACAACCTCCTTTCCCCTCATTAAATTAATTAATAATTAAGTTCAAATATAGACATCTTTAATGTCATAATTATATTTCAGTTTTATGGTCACTGGAGTTTAGCTCATTAGGGGAGGCGCTCATAAACCATAGCCCCGTTTAGCCACTGAACTGCATCTATGTGACCAAGGCTCATGCCAGTTCTGTTTTAATTTCTCTATTTCTTGAGGAGCACTACCGTGTTGTAGAGAGAAACTTCATTCTTGTGTTCTGTGAGTGTAAAATAACTGAGTTATTTTGTACAAATACAAGAGGAAATATGGATCAAGGGATTTTCAGGGTCTCCTTGACTTCTACGGGGTCTCCCCGGGATGGCTCGGTAAGGCCGGCCCTCACTGTGCGTCTTGATTGGAAGGAGTTCTCCTACCTATACACTTGGCATTAAGCACAAAATAAGCACTTCAAGGACTGGTGAGTGATGTCCTCTCATTGACTTTATGATTTACTAAGTCACTAATGGCGTTTCACACAATATGGTAGGCTGTACATTACTTTAGATGGACTGGATTTATTTCAGTCATTATCACTGATTAAACCAGCTTAGTGGAAGAGGCAAAACAAAACTCGCCTTTGAAATTGTTCTTATTTAATTTTGTCCGCCTTCACATAACCCAGGACACTGCTAATTATTCCTTGATGGGGCTCATATTTCTAATGTAATTCATATGTAAATTCTAATTTAATTCAGATGGGAATGTTTGTGTTCCTCGTCTCTTTTCAGGCAAGAACACAAACACAGGATTAAAACTGTTTGGAAATGAAAACTTCATGCAGCCTTTTTCTTGACCTGGCTTTGATTTGCTTGGCTTTGTTGTTCCTATAACAGAACTTAATCTCTTTTGAAAGTTAAGCATCTAGATTGTAGTTTAGCGGATTAAAAACTATCTTAACACCTTTAAAAAATGTGGATATATTTTGAAGGTGCAAATTGTATTCTCACAATCTAAGAAATGTTCCCCCAATTAAATCTATTCTCAGGTTTGCTCTGAAAGAAGACACTGTGCACAATCTTCAGAACTCTAAGTCACAGTCATGGCAAACTGCATTACAGAAAATACGATAATTGTTCTGCCATGTTGCTGTTAACTGTTATGAAGATGAAACAATATTAGAGCAGGCCTCAAATTAACGATCCTCTAAAAAATAGTGCGTTATTAGGAGTTGGCATAGTCTAAGCTGTTGTAACTGACATCTTTGAAGATTCATGATCTGAGCCATTTTATGTTTTTAAAAATGCTGTAGCCTGAGCCAGTTATGTAAGTCAAAAGTAACAACTTGCTACAAGGTCGAGGAAAGGTGGAAAAACTATAGAGTTTTCTAGCTAAAACCCACTGTAAACTACCAGTGTGCTATATGGCAAAGAGAAGATATGGAGGAAACACATTTCTTTCTCCCCTTCCTTCCTTCCTTCCTTCCTTCCTTCCTTCCTTCCTCCTTCCTTCCTTCCATCCTTCCTTCCTTCCTTCCTCCTTCCTTCCTTCCTTCCTTCCTTCCTTCCTTCCTTCCTCCTTCCTTCCTTCTTCTTTCTTTCTTTCTTTCTTTCTTTCTTTCTTTCTTTCTTTCTTTCTTTCTGTGTGTGGCACTAGAATTGAACTTAGGGACATTCAATCTCTTAGCTACACTTCTAGCCCCTGCCCATCAAAAATAAATTTTTTGAAACACTATCTTACTAAGTTGCTGAGGACTGAGTGGCTGAGGGTGGCCTCAAAACCTTGCAAACTTCCTCTCTTTGCCTCCCAAGAACTCGGATAACAGGCAGAGCAGGCATTTCTTAAGGAGTTGATTGAAAACCTGAAAGTAGCAAATGCTTGGAAATGGCAGTGAGTTTGGGAGTCGGGTTGTGAGGAGCTGGAGTCACTATGTCTGTCCCCCCAGGACACTGCAGGGCCAGAGACTTAGAAAGGCTCTCAGCACTTTACCAATCTGTCTTTTGCTCAACTCAAATTTGTGTGTGTGTGCGTGTGTGTGAATAATTGGGATTTTCTCCCTCAGTGAGATTGAATTTTGTGCTTATGTTAAAAAAAATACTTATATATTTGTGTTTCAGCAGGAATTGCCACACCTAAGGGTAGATCACCAATACAAGTAAGGAGAGAGAAAGACATACAATACCGAGATGGAGGACTCAAGTTTATAAGAAAAAAATGAAGTCACAACTAGATGCTCCATTTTCTACTTTAATCATGTCACCCTGGAGATTTTTTTTTTTTTTCAGACCAGGGGATGGAACCCAGGGGCATTCTACCTCTGAGCTACACACCCTGCCCTATTTTTTTTTTTATATTCTTTATTTTGAAACAGGTCTCACAGAGTTGCAGAGGGCCTCACTAAGTAGCTGAGGCTGTCCACGAACTGTGATCCTCCAGGTCTCAGCCTCCCAAATGCTGGGATTACAAGTGTGCCCGGCTACCCTGGAGAATATTAAAAAAAAAAAAGTTGCATTTATGTATTCTTTTACTTATTTATGTGTGTGTGTGTGTGTGTGTGTGTGTGTGTGTGTGGTACTGGGTATTGAACACAGGAGCATTCCACCTCTGAGTTACACCTCCAGCCGTATTTAAAATTTTTTGTTTTGTGGGGCGTGGTGGTGCACGTTTGTAATCCCTGAATTTGGGAGGCTGAGACAGGAGGATCATACAGGTTCAAAGCCAGCCTCAGCTACTTAGAGAGGCTCTCAGCAACTTAGTGAGACACTATTTCCAAATAAAATATAAAAATAGGTCTGGGAGTATAGCCCGGAGGTAGAAATCCGCTGGGTTCTACCCCCAGTACCACCAAAACAAACAAACAAAAAAGAACAATAAATTATTTTGTTTTGAAACAGGGTCTTGTTAGGTTTCTGAGAGCCTCCCTAAGTGGCTGAGACTGTCCTCAAATCTGTGATCCCCCTGTCTCAGCCTCCCAAGTACTGGAATTACAGGCTTGCAGCACCATGCCCAGCATTGCTTTCTATTTTCTTACCATCATCTTATTATTCATCTACCAGATCTTGATGTGCCAGGCTTTTCACATGGACCCAAGGAAGCTGGGATGTTCCAGACAAATAAGAATTACAAACTGTCAAAAGGCCATAGGCGAATGATGACTTATTTCCATTCTGGTGTCTGATCTTGTTTTCACTTTTGAATCTGCAGTCAGAAAGGACCTTTTCAGTCACACCACACTCACACAGCCCGACTTTGTAATATCTAGGACATAATTATGCTTGCATTAAATATGCACACACACATGCACACACATCATGCCAACATTAGAGCTGTCCGAAACTATTTTCAATAATTGATTTGCCGTTTAATTGAACAGCATGACTGACTAACATAGCTCATTACTTTACTCATTAGTTAATTATCGAAGAAAGTAGGACAAGTCAATAAAATGGAAGGCTGTAAATTCCAATACTAATTAGCACCATTTCCTTAGAGACATATTTAAGGGCAGATTGGCTACCTGAATGTCCTAGGACCTTGTCGATGAAGGAGAAAGATAGATACACATAAATCTAGATGCAAAGGAAGATGAGGTGACAGTAAGTAGACACATAAACTTGTTCTTAGCTACGGATAAGCCGACCATTTGCACTGAACATGTAACTGGGTAGGAAATTATTGTTAGGAGAAGGAAGGAGCTTTCATTTAGTGTCCTTTAAATATCACTTGCAAAACAATCTTGGGTTTTTTTTAAATAATGTTTCCTTTTGTGGTTTGCATATCTAGCTTATGTACATTATCATGGTACATGAATTAATATGCAGATTTTTTTTTTCTTTTTGGTGGTACTGGGGATAGAACCCTTCTACCTCCGGGCTACACTCCCAGACCTATTTTATATTTTATTTGGAAACAGGGTATCTTAAGCCAGTGAGGCTGGCTTTGAACCTGCAAGATCCTCCTGTCTCCACCTCCCAAGCACGGGATTATAAGCCTGTGCCACCACGCTGGCAGATTTTTTTTTTTTTTTTTTTTTTGTGTGTGTGTGTGTGTGTGTGTGTGTGTGTGTGTGTGTGTGTGTGGAGATGAAACCCAGGGGCATTCGACCTCCGAGCTACAACCCCTGCCCTGTTTTTTATTCTTTATTTTGAAATAGGGTCTCACTAAGTTACAGAAGGCCTCACTATGTAGCTGAGGCTGTCCCTTAACTGCGATCCTCTGGTCTCTGCCTCCCAAATGCTGGGATTAGAAGCATGCGCCACCACGCCCGGCTGTAGAATTTTTTGTATGTGGATTCTTTTTTTTTTAATATAATTCTAAGGAAGAAGTCCATTTCTGAGATAGAAAATGGTACGGTGTGTGTGTATGTGTGTTTATATGCATGCACTGTGTGATGTATTAGGTATTGAGGGGATTCTATCCCTGAGCTATACCTCCAGCCTAATTTTTTTTTTTTTTGAAAAATTGTTTTCCTAAATTGCTGAGGCTGGTCTTGGACCTGCAATCCTCTTGTCTTATTTCCCAAGTGCTGAGATTACAGGCATGTGCCACCATGCCTGGCTGAAAACTGTACTTCAGTCCTTATATGACCAATAGTGGCTACTATGTATTCATCATCCTATAACACACACACACACACACACACACACACACACACACACACCAACAGAACCTTCACTTAGATTATCTTTCTCATTACATAAAACTGAATTCAAAATTCCCTGTGTCTGCACTAGTTAAATGCCTTCAGACAATTCTTCCATCTATTGGAACTCAGTATTTTCTCATTTGTATAGTGGGACAATAACTCCTACATCTTAGAGCCACTGAAGAGCTGAAAGAAATAGCTTCTGGTCTCTTCTTGCATAGTGTCCACCTCAGTGTCTACTATGGCTCTTCTTCCTTGGTTCTAGGTAAAATTCTCAGCCAGCCTGCTCCTACTAGGCCATCTGATGGCCCAGAATGATGGTCAACTGGATCACAATAGAAAACCATTTGGAAGGCAAAGAATTTTGGCCATGGACTTTTGAAATGTTCCCAACTTATGAAGGTGGTCATAAGTTCATATTTTTGAAGTGTGCTGATGAATATTTCAAATGGTCATGCGTATTTTTGAAGTGTGCTGATGATGCTGTGAACTGTGAAAAGAGTGAGCTCAGAGAGTTAGGACCATCCTCTGCCTGGACATGTGGATATAATCTTTGGCAAAGTGCTTCGTGTAAGACATGGTCATTTAATCTTGCATTAACCTTGATCGCCTTGGCTTTTAGCCTCTCAAAGGTTGCTTATTTTGTGAATGTTGTAGTGAGACCAGACATAATGAAAAGCTCATTTTCACTCTTATTTTTTACTTAATGAAGCTATAAAAGAAGAAACTGGAACGTTTGTGTAGTCTGTGAAATCTTTCCCCAGTATGATCAAATATGTGTGCCCAGAGTCTATGCAACTATTGTCAACCTATTTAAAAAAATAAACACTGAAATTGAGTTGCAATATTTATAGATATGTAATTAATGAAAGGTAAAAAACTATGGTTGAATTTTATCTTTCTCAGTTTTGGTTCAGAAAGGAAATAAAGCCTGGCTATAAGGCAGCACCTTGTCTGTTCGTTAAAACATTTCAACCTGTTTTTCAGCGCACAGTTGCAGAACAGGAGAACAGGACCTAAAGGGACCTTGAGCATCTACCATGAGATAGACATCCCATGCAGGGAGTGGAACTTCAAGAACAGAATGGGGCTTTCTAAAGCACCTAGATTAGAAATGAGTTTGCAGGACAGACGTGAATGATCCACCAGCTCCACCTGGACGTGCCTGCAGGTGGAAACTATCACACCAAGATTCGCAGGTACCACCAATCAAATATTTTTTTCTCTTATCTCAGGCAGCTTAAATTCCCTTGCTACCATCTGATGGCGAGGCAGATTTGAGCATGCCTCCAGTCTCCTTGTCAGTCGGCTTTGTTATTTTTAGAAAATTTGTTTGTTTTAGTTTTGTACTGGGCATTGATTGAACTCAGTCTACCTCTGAGTACACCCCAACTCTATTTTTTATTTTGAAACAGGGTCCAAGTTGCGGAGTGGGTAAGTTGCTGAAGCTGGCCTTGAACTCGTGATCCTCCTGTCTCAGTTTCCCAAGTACTTGGATTACTAATGTGCACCACCATGCCTGGCTGCCAGTCAGCCTTCAAGAAAGGTTTTTTTGTTTGTTTGTTTTTGTTCTTGTTTTTGTTTTCGTTTTGCAGTACTGTGTATGGAACTCAGGGGCATTCTACCTCTGAGCTACACCACCACCAGCAGCCCTATTTTTTTCTTTTTTTTTTTATAATTTTGAAACAGTCTCACTAAGTTGCAAAGGGCCTCACTATGTAGCTGAGGCTGTCTGCAAATCGTAATGTTCCTGTCTCAGCCTCCCAAATGCTGGGATTACAAGCGTGCGCCACCATGCCTGACTTCAAGAAAGCTTTTTATAAAACCCCAGTGCCATAGTATAGGTTTCTATGTGTGTGGAACAGGGAGCCCCTGCTTAGTATCAGAAATGCAGCCTCTAAAATGTTAAGCAAATTTTGCAAACTTTATGACTAGATATTGGCAGAGTTTGGTCTAGGTTCTAGATCTGTTTACCTCATGTTCCCTAGTCCGCATGCTGCTCTACGTCTTCTTCCCATAGGCATTTAGCTTCATTTCAATCTGTTCGTTTTACTTGTTTGCTGTGCCCTGCTTCAGCCTTTCACAGCTCTGCAGAAGCTTTGGACTCAGTTATTCAGAGAAGCTCTGGATCCAAGAACAGGAACAAGAAATATCTTTGTATATTTTGTGAAGAGTTGCAGGTTCCTAGGCTTCCCAGCTTTAAGTTTATAACAACTGCCAAGTGAAGGTTGAAATTCATGAATTAGGCTTCCTAGTTTGTGCAAGGATATATATTGGATGAGATAAAGAAGACCTCTCAAGATTTACCTTTTCCTGCAAAACTATATATATATATATAACTATTCTTTGAAATACTCCCAGGCTAGGTTCCCAGCCTTATAGCTCAGCCTTGTCCCATATTCGCCTCAAGCTCCATATGCTTTCTCTTCACAGTGCCTGTGTTCATCTTTCAACCTCCACCTGAAGGCCCACCTCCCTTCTAGTTCGATTGGTTCAAACCCTGTTCAGCCAGATGAGACGCTTTTGGATTCCACCAGCTCTCCAGGAAGCCCACCCTGGCTCTCCAGGAAGAACTGGTGAGTTAACTCTTTGATTTCATAAAGCATTCAATGAAAGCTGAGGTCCACATCCTGGTGTTTTAGTTAGCCTTCTCCCCCAACTAGTTCTTGAAGTCCTTGTATGCATCTTCTTCTTTTATTATTTATATAAATGGCTAGCACAAAATCTAGAAGAGGACTTGACAGCTGATTTGCCAAAAAGTAACTAAATGAATGAACAAACAAATGAATGAAAAAGAAAGAAATTAAACTTGATGGGAGCTTCAAAACTTCTCAATTTTTTCAAAACACTTTTATTTTTTTTAAACTGCAATATTAATGTTATATAAAGTAGCTACAGATTGTGTCATATTTAGAGAAAGTCTTTATTACCTCTTTATATTTGGAAATATAGTTATTTTAGTGTGTACATGAAAATATTTTGATTATAATTTTTAACCTTATTAAAAACAAGTTAAAAACAACAGTTTAAATAAACTTGTAATAAGCCCCATGCTAACTGTAAGGAAAAATTTACATCTTACTTTTCTTATGCTTGGCATTATTCTTGAGCCACAAGCATTCGTTTATTTTTCAAACATGTTTTATAAGTACAGTATAAAACCAAGCTTTTCTAAGGATTATGAGCAGAGTTTTTATCAGCAGTTTTGAGAATCAGGCCCCAGGTGCTAATAAATGAAGACTGAGATTTAAAAAGGAAAATGTGGTTGGGACAGTTTAATGAAAGGCTTCTGGTTAAAACAGTTTAAAAAAAAAAAAAACAACTAATGATTTTAGTTAAAGCATTTAAAATAATTGTATACTCTTATATAAACTTTTGGATATTATTTATACTTCAGAAGAAAATGATTAAATGGCTTATAATACATAAAATAATCCTGAGAATAGCTAATGAGTGAAGTGCATCTGCGCGATTAGATGTTCTTTTTAACATTTGAGTGCAACCAACCATAAGGTATCTTGGTATTTGAAAAATAACCACTAAGCCAGGCATGGTGGTGCATGCTTGTAATCCCAGCATTTGGGAGGCTGAGACCGGAGGATCGTGGTTCGTGGACAGCCTCAGCTACTTAGTGAGGCCCTCAACAACTTAGACCCTGTTTCAAAATAAAGACTAAAAAAAATAGGCAGGGGGTGTAGCTTGGGGGTTGAATGTCCCTGGGTTCCATCACCAGACCAGCCAAAAAAAAAAAAGAAAAAAAAAAGAAAAAAAGAAAAAGAACCACTATTAAAGAGGCCAAATATTCCAAAATGTACATCTTCATTCATATAAATTGGCACTGCAAAGTCTATTCACAATTCCTGGGAGGAAATCTATTCACAATTCCTGAGAGGAAAATGAGAAGAAAAGTGACAAATGTTCTACAGAAAGTCCCAAATCTACACTGGTTCAATTTACAATTTTTGACTTTACAATGAGCAAAAACAATACAGATTAGCTAGAAAACATTATTTATTTATTTGTTTGTTTGTTTGTTTGTTTGTTTAGTGCTGGGGATTGAATTTAAGGGCATTCTACATCTGAGCTACAACCCAAGTCTTTTTTATTTTTAATGTTTGAAACAGATTCTCTCTTAAGTTGCTAAGGGTCTTGCTAAGTTGCTGAGTCTGACCACAAACTTCTGTTTTCCTGTCTTAGTTCCCAAGTAAAGGGAATAAAGGTGTGGGCCACCACAGCCAGCTCATTTTTCAAATTTGAATATGGATCTTGTCCTAGGCTAACTATTAATTGTGTTTGTACCAGGAAGTAAAAATACAAAATTTGAAGTACGACAGTCCCTATCCTCAGGTAACTTAGGATCATAAGTGAATTATTTGTTTGACATAAGAAATAATAGGTAAAATAATAGGTAAAGTAGATTCTTTAGTGCAACTAATAGGTGCAGCATGTGACATAATCATCAAACAGAGACATCAAGATTCACTGAAGAGCATGGGTGAGAAACTGGAAGAGAGAAAAAGCTCCTCCATCATGTCCTAACTCCCTAAACGTGGTCAAGTTCATCAAAGCCTAGAATAGTCCATTTTGCTCACCTATAAAACTGGGCTACTGATTCCTATTCTTACCTTGTATCAAACGTGATAGGAGATGTGAAAACATTTGGGGATTTTAAAGATTCTATGCAAATCGTAAAGCCCATTATTATTATGTATTCTCCTGCAACAATTACTCAGCATCATAATAGTTGGTAATAATCATTAAGGAGCATCGTTAGGAATATAGGCATGTCTGTAAGTTTATATGCATCTTTGTGTTTGTGTGCATAGTGCACCTGTACACTTGGGCACATTATTATACGCAGTTATTTTACTTTCCAAACAAACTCTGTTATTTCTCTTCTTGTAAACACTATTAAACAGCTGACTTACATTCTCCACTGCCTTTTTCACCAGTTCAGGACTCAGCTATTTGCATTGTAACTGGTATAAAAGGTGCAGGCTAGAATTGTTCTGGTTGAGTTTGAGTGGTCCTCTTTTAGAAACTGGGCCCTCAGGCCTCAGCAGCCTTTAATCAGCTGTAAGTGGAGTGAGGCTGTCAGCCCCTGCGTGTTCCCTGTCAGCTTTAGTACCATTTAGAGCATCCCTGATAGATGTACAGTACACATTTAACAGTTGACCTGTGAGAAAGGAAAACTCCACACCTCTCAAGCATTGGAAGAAACTTTCTTTAACCATCTTGTAAAAAAATCCATGGGCTACAAATTCCCATGTTGATATAGTAGGAGCCGGTGAAGTAGGACTATATACACTGGAAAATATAGTTATCTTGGTACATCTAAAAGTTTAAAAATTTTGAAAATAAATAAAAGGCAAAGAGTAAAAAAGAATAAGGCAGAATTCATGGCTGGGAATGCAGAGCCTTGAAGAATAAAACTTAAAATAACAAAGGAAGGTTCCATGATTTTCTTCTTGGGCTGAAAAAGAAAATTGTAGGCAATATTGTCCAGCCACTCTACAAGACAGATACCATTGTTTGAATAAAGAGAATTGTTATGATGATTAGAAATGCTGAGTTGCACTTGAGTTATCCCTTTATAACTTTGATCTATGTGAAACCAAGGGAAGTTGTAAAGGCAAAATGGTGGTTTGAAGTCTCGGTTCTCATCTATAAAATAAGGATAAGAATAATTTTGACAGTTCTTGAGAAGATATAAATGAATAATAATACTTGAGAATAAAAAATGGCTGTCCCCATTACAATTAAAATAAGAATTAAGAGCTGGACTTGGTAGTCATGCCTGTAATTTCAAAACTTGGGAGGCTGAGACAGGAGGAATTCAGGTGCTAGGCCAGCCTAAGCAATTTTGTTTTTCTTTTTTTGATGGTACTGGGGTTCCTGGAAACCCTTCTACCACCGGGCTACACTCCCAGACCTATTTTATACTTTTATTTTGAAAGAAGGTCTCTCTTTTTTTTTTTTGAAGATTTAAAGAAGTTTATTAAAAGATAGAAATACAGAGGATAGGTACAGCTCCATACCAGACTGGCATGGAGGGGTGACTCCCAATCAATACACCAAAGGGATCACATGTGGACCGGACTTTTTATACCCCATGACCTCCATCTTGTTTGCATAATTCTGACATACTGAACGTCCCTGTAAGGTAACTCCCCTTACCCTGTAAAGTACCTCCCCCAACAAGGTGTGGCAAGGTGTCTCCTTTCATGAAGGTCAACCCCTCCTACCATCTTAGCTAGCTTATCTAATCATGTAGATCTGTCTTTAGAGAAAGGCCTAGTTCTCCTTGGAAAGAAGGTCTCTTAAGCCAGCAAGGCTGGCTTTGAACCTGAGCAATTCTCCTGTCTCCGCCTTCCAAGCATGGGGATTACAACAAGCGTGGGCCACCACCTCAGGCTCAGCCTAAGCAATTTAACAAGACCATGTTTTTTTAAAAAAAAATAGGTCTGGAGGTATAGCTCAGAGGCAGAATGCCCCAGGATCCAATCTCTAGGAACACACACACACACACACACACACACACACACACACACACACCAATAAATAAATAAACAAATAAATAAATAAAAGAATTAATGATAATTTTATTTTTCATTCTTCTTACCAACTACTAAAGAAACATACATGAAGGCTAACTTTGAGGAGGTTGAGATCCCAGAGAAGAGTCCCTGAATTTCAGACGTTATGTGAGATGCTTGGGATACAATACAGAGATATTAAGCCATTGTTTATATGATAAACAATTAAGAAATCTTGAAGGTCAACCTAAGTACACATATATTGCTGTATTAGTTTATATTCCATTACTATTATAAGATGCCAAAGCTGGTACTTATAAAGACAAGAGGCTTAACTCACACTTTGGAGGATGATAGTCCAAGATTGTGAGACTCTATCAGTCAGGTCTTTGGTGAGGGCCCCCTGTACTGTATCCTATCATGGTAGATGGTCTCATTCTGGAACTTCAACTGAAGAGGACAGGGAGCCTCTGGTTAAAGGGAAACAATTAGGATTTTAGAACAACTATAATATTGCTTTCAAAGGCATTGTCTCCAATGACCTAAACACCTCTCACTAGGCCCCATCTCTTAAAAGTCCCACCACTTCTCAGCATCTAAACATCATCACACATGAGGACCAAGCTCCAGCACATGAACCTTTGGGGAAAACATTCAAACCATAGCAACTGCATATGTGAAAAGGCTCCGTCACGATTCATAACCATTTGCATGCCTTTGTTGGTGTTCCAGAAGACAGATATTGTCTTGTGCTCTACTACTTTATGGAATCTTTTGAAACTTTCTTATGCAGATAATCTTCTTAATGATCCAGGGCACCTCTCAGCTTCTCTACTGACTTCTACTTTCTCTTACCCATCAAAAGTAAAGAAGGCAGCCTTTTCAGAGGGTTAGATATGATATGATATGGAACAGAAAGCTTTAGCATCAAGATTTGGGTAGAATTAAAAAGAGATGAAAGCCATTGGTGTTGACAAGAACTGGGGGCTCGCAATGCCATAGGGACCTGCTTCTGAGTTCAGGGTACATCTGCTGATGTCTGCAAGAAATCCAAAGGAAGGGTTGTTATACATGCTTGCTCCTGGAAATGCTACTCTGGTTGAGAAAAGTTTTTGAAGCAGCAATTTGCAGGCCTTTTATATCTAGTTAGACCCTAGAGATTACATATTAATCATTATAGGACTAACTGAAGATCACTATTGAGTGAGACCATTGAATGTGCCCTCTGCTTTCGGATCCTCCTCTTATTTTTAATCTGAAGGTTGAAAGTCCTGTGACATTCTCCAAGGTCACAGAGATGGGAACAAAAGAGAAGAAAAACTCAATCTTGCAAGCTCATATCAAATTTGCTAAACCACAATATGGCATAATTCTAAAATATCATTTGCTTTTGGCAGTGTTGAAGCAGTTTAAGGATAATTTTTTATAACCATCACATTAAACATTTAAATTTCAGAATTTTTTCCAGCTGTGAAAATATCCTCAATATAATATTTGTTTGTTTCATTTAAACACCAAGCCTTATAAAATAATCACTTTTATTTCTGTGGTTTTTGCTTTTAAAGAACATTTGCATTACTGTTTCCATGTTTTTATGTTTGTTTAAAATGCCAAATTTTTGAAAGACTTTATGCAAATTTAACTTCTAATTTAAGTTTTTGAAAATCATGGTTTATGGCAAGAAACACTGGTGTCTAAGTACTGAAATAGAAAGAAATTATAATATTTTCCTATAAACATTTTAAAATTTCCATTTTCTACTGTGAATGTTAGGTTAGAGATCTTGAAAACATATAACTCATTGTTTTATTCAAAGAGAGTTGTACTATCAACAGTTAATAGTTGTGCTGTTAATAGTATAGCTCTCTTTGAATAAAACAATGACTTTTAAAATATAAATATCAGTGTTGGCATAATTTTATATGGATAGATAAGAAAAATACACTGTATAATTTTCCTAATATAGTGCTATGCTAAAATTAAAATATACCTGTTTAGGTGAGACAATCCCTAAAGATTTTATATAAAGAGAATCTTTAATTTAAGATGTCTCTCTATATGACTATTCATAATTACTGTTAAAGGAAAATTCACGTGTTTTATTACCTATGGTTTTGTAACTGATTCAAGCAGAATCATAGACACAGAAATACAGGTAGCATCACACTTTATAATGATAATGGCTCCAACTGTCCACTTGAGAACGATTTTTGGGGACTGGGAGGAGAAATGGAATACAGTGGTGGATAAGATCATGTTTTCTTTTAAGTGAACTTCATACTAAAACAAAATGTATGTACAAAAATGCATACAATGTTTGTGTGTGTGAGAGAGAGAGAGTGTGTGTGTGTGTGTGTTTTACTGGAGATTAAACCCAGGGACTTTCTACCTCTGAGTTACAAACTTAGCACTATTATATATTGTTTTTAATTTTTAAAAAGGATCTCACATAGTTGCTGAGGCTGGCCTTGAACCTGTGATCTTTCTGTCTTAGCCTCCCAAGTTCTGAGATTATAGACGTGTGCTACCATGCCTGGCTATACATATCTTAAGTGTTCACTTTAATAAAGAGAACTAACAGACAGTCTTGCATCTAGTTATTACCTCTAAGTCCCGGCACCACCCTCTTTCTGTACTCACTTTGTGATGATGGGTTGGGACCCTGAAATCTGCGTCTTTGCCAGGTGACTGTGAAATGTTTAGTGGGGAGGAGTTCCAAAGGCACATGAGCAGGTTAGTGCAGAAGTAAAGAATGTGCCCTTGTTTGTTTCTGGTTTTTACGAGTGGCAACTCAGAAATGGCCCCTCAGCTTGGAAACATTGGTTGGTTTTTGCTCTCTGCTTTTCTAAACTACCAGCATCTGCCTTATCATGTACCCTGAGAAATATCAGTAGCTCTCAGTTTGCAACTCTTCTCAAAAGCTCAAGTTTTAGATATCTGGGCATTGCTCTTCCAGTGAGCATTCAAGATTTAGTAGCCTAAACTGTCTGTTTTCTCAGCCAACCTTAGAGGGAACTGCACATACTTCCATCAGTCACTACAAGGCAGATCTTTGGTCCCATCTTACCATTTCATTTCTCTGATACTTGATTAATAATTATTTGTATACATTTCTCTCTGTTAAAATACTATTCTGAATTTTTTTTTGTGTGTGTGTGGTACTGGGGGTGGAACCCAGAGACTTTCTACCTCCAGGCTATACTCCCAGACCTTTTTTTATATTTTTTTATTTGGAAACAGGGTCTCACTAAGTTGCTGAGAGCCTCACTAAGTAGCTGAGTCTGGCTTCAAACCTGTGCGATCCTCCTGTCTCAGCCTCCCAAGCGCAGGGGTTACAAGCGTGCGCCACCACGCCTGGCTTCCTATTCTGAAATTTTAAGAGTCATGGAGAACATGAGCCTACCTGGATGAACGTTTCATTTCTCTAGGACCTTGTCCCTCTAAATCCTATCTGCTTTGGCAAATTATTTGTAGAGTTCATAGTTGTTCTTGATTATTGTTCTGTTACAGACCTTTTTCCTAAGGTCTAAAGCAGACTCTAAAGAACAAGACCTATTTCACCACTGATTTGAAATTTATTAATTATAATACATGCTATAATAATGCTAGGTATATAAGTATATGTGTCCCTGAAAAGTGATAGGTAATAGATAGCAGATACGTCTGTCCTGAAGTAGATCTATCTGGAACTACATTATTAGGTTCATTATTTACTGTGTGACCTTAGGTAAATAATCTAAGATTTTTATTTTTATTTGTGAAAGGGGGCTAGTGTTAATGACTATCTTACAGGATTGTTGCATATAATATCATCTGAAAACTACTTTGATAACTCTTTTTCTTATTTTGTTTGTGTTCTAGTACTGGGAATTGGTTTCAGAGACATTATACCTTTGAGCTACACCTCTAGCCCTATTTTCTCTAGTTTTTTAAACAAGTTCTATGTTGCTAATAATCTTTCCAAATTATGGAGGCTGGTCTGGAACCTCCAATCCTTCTGTTACAGCCTCTCAAGTACTGGGATTATAGGTGAGCACATAGCGCATAGATTTCCATACTTATGATTGATTGTTCTACCCTTTGTCACACATGGAAATGTGTCCTGGAGGACTTTGTCCCAAGACTGGTATTACTTGATATTTTTCTTTGACTAGGAAGACAAGAAAATTTTGAACAAAACAAGATTTAAAATGGCCTTGAAGGAGTAACTAAGGCAGATAAAGAGACCAGAGCAGCCAGCAGCCAGCATCTCTCTCTCTCTCTCTCTCTCTCTCTCTCTCTCTCTCTTTCTGTCATCTATCATCTCTCTCTCTCTACACACACACACACACACACACACACACACACACACACATATATATATATATATTTCAAGCTTTCTTGAGTGATAAAATATATAGGAAGTTGAAAGAAAATGTAAAAAGTTGCTAAGGAGTTTGTTAAAGTAACACAAAATTCTAATATGGTACGTAAATTTAACCTTTCATGAAAAGATATTCAATAATGGGTTTTCTTACTGTATCCAGAAATGCATTGCAATTTTTTTTAGAAATTTTCTGGAAAAATAATCCTTCAGAAAGGAATTGTTATTTTTATAAGATATTCACTAGAGAAATATTGGAATATTAGAAATTGGAAGTAAATTCAGTGTAAAACCATCAGACACTAGAAAAATAATAAATAAGAATTTAAATTTAACTCAAGGTTTCTATAATTGCACACAACATGCTAATATATATATATATTATGTGAACAGATCTAAATATAATGTTGTAACTATTCCTAATTATAATATAAAAAATTGTGGCTCAATTTGTCATGGAACAGCAGAATTTGTGAAACATAAAAATAAAATAATTGTTAGTGTGAAATCAGCATATTCTTATTTTGTTTCTGTTATTGTTATGCTTTCAGAATTTTATACCATTAATAGTTTGAACTTGAACTATTATAATCATAGGGAGAAGTGATGATAATGAGTAGATAATGGAATAAAAGCTAGTCCTAGTAAATATGTCCTTAGACTACACCAGCATCATTCTGACACTAACATGTTGGGTAGTACCCAGGTCTTTCAAGAAAAAGATATATTAGGCACTGCAGAAAATTAATTTTTATATATAAAATATTTATACTTAATTAAATATTGAATGAATAAAACAACTCCAAGACTGATTTACACGAGACAAAAATAATGTATGTCTTGAAGTTAAAATTCTGAAGAATTGACTAGTTAGCCCTTACATCTAGTTGTAAGCTTTTAAAATCTTTGTTAAAGCCGGGAGTGGTGCCATACTCTTGTAATCCCAGTGCTTGAGAGGCTGAGACAGGAGATTCGCACAGGTTCAAAGCCAGCCTCAGCTATTTAGTGAGGCTCTCAGCAACTTAGTGAGACTCTGTTTCTAAATAAAGTATAAAATAGGTCTGGAAGTATAGACTAGAAGTAGAAAAGCCCCTGGGCTTCACCCTCAGTACCACACACACAAAAAAAAACTTTTTAAAAATATTTGCATTGTCTTATCTAAAGATTTTACCTATTACAGAATTAGAAAATATATTCTGAATTTAAGTACTACCATAGAGAAGGCAATTCCAACTTTAAGCTCCTTTGTCTTTGAGAAATGTGGTGATTATGAGTTTCACACCAGGTCCCCATGAACACAATGAAGCGCTACTCACCATTCACATGGAAAACTCATGTTGTACCATGATTTTTCTTTGAAAACCAAGGTTTAGATAGATTTCTTCTGCATTATCCATTTGAAAAGAGGCCTACATCCAAAGCACAGAATTATCATACTCTAATTCCAGAGAAAACCCAGTTCATACATCTGAGTAAAATAACCTTGCAGAATTGAGGCAAAATAACCTAAAAGTCCAGAATCATTATGCTTAACTTCAGATCTTTAACATAATTTGCTTAATGAAAGCATGTTTGCCATTGTTTACTGAGAAGAAATTAAGGTATTTTAAAAGCAGAATTCTCTACTTGACAAATTACTTGGATCCTAGCTATAAATAAATAAAACAAGTGTTCAGAATCGTAAAGAATGAAAGGTTCCATAAGGACTGACAAATGTTTTAATAACACATGAATTTTTATGCCATTGGTGATATAACTGGAAATCAAAAAGTATATTAAATATGAACAACATATAGAAATATCATAGTTTATCATTTCATTTTTTACTTCTGCATATCCAAAAGAACATATGAAATTTGAGATTGAAAACATCTCATTTATTATTCAAACCTTATTTAAAACAACTCTGCATAAACCAAGAAAGAGAAATTTTCACTTCTTTCTCCTACAGTGATAGAGAGATGATAACTGGAGTCATTCATCATTTAAGTAGCTTTCCAGGAACAATGAGACCCAAAGACCAGAGCTGAGATATAAGCATTGCAACTTTTAAGGAAACACCCTGACAAGCTGAACTGTTTGATATTCTAATTTTCTCTTTATTTTGAAAAAAAATTTCTGAAAACCACCTTTTTAACTACCCAAATATCAGACTGATTTCTATCTAGAGCTGGGTGAAGAAACAAAGGCCACTGAGTAGCCTCATATGTTGAGAAAACTGGCTAGAATTAGTTGATTTGCTAGCTGTCCGAAAAAGAGGTTCAAATATCATGATAGCCTGAAAAATATTTTAAAGACTGGAAAGAAGCAGCACACGCTAAAAATAGGAGAAATAACATAAGGGAGAATGTCGGTAAGCAAGAGAGAAGAGAGGGAGGGAGAGGATAGAGAGAGAGAAAGAGAGAGAGTATATATCTCAGAAAAAAGGCATCAGTTAGAATGTATAGTCATAGAGCCTAAGCATCACTTTGGGCCCTTGCTGCCAATAAAACCATTGTGTCATGTTAAAAGTATGCTCCACAGTAGCACTGGGAAATCAAAATACCTTCCAGTCTAAGCCCACATCATCTATGATAGACAAGCAGTACCCTGTCTACAATGGTTGATATTCAGGATGGCATTGAAACAAAAACAATTTAAATTTTGATGAATTTACTTCAACAAAAGAAAAATGAGTCCTTGGAGCAGTTTACAGATATTTTCTTCAAAACACTTCAATAATGGTAGCTGGGCTTGGTGGCATATACTTGTAATCCCAGTACTTGGGAAGCTGAGACTTGCTGAGGCAGTTTTGAGAACAGCTTCAACAACATAGCAAGGCCACCAGCAACTTAGTGAAACCCTGTTTCCAAATAAAAAATAAAGTAGGACTGAGGGTATAGCTCAAAATTAGGATGCCCCTGGCTTCAATCCCCAGTATCATTAGAAATAAAAAAGTCAATAATGGCTTTCCATGAAAAGAAGTTAAACCTTAAATAATGCAGTAAAATCTTTTACTGAAAGAGGTCTCTATTCCCCTAGCCTGGGTCACTTCAAAATAGAATTCAGGCTTCTTGAATCTTTGACATCCTTACTCTTAGCCAAGTGTGTTGCACATAGAAAATACAATGGAAAATAACGAGGGAACAGACAAAGTAAACTTCATGAATGAGTTAATTATCCAATTAATAGCAGATACTACATTATTTCACTTGTTTAGTTAGTAAATTTTTTTCATATATTACTAATTTTACAATTGCTTGGGTTTTTAGAACCTTAGAAATTATTTTCTAAAGAAGATTTTTGTTATTATCATTTGTGACAACATGGTAGAAATTAAGAGTGATTATATGTCACAATCAAGAACAATGTAGATAAGGTTCAATATGCATTTTCCAAAAACTGCAGAGTTCTTCACATCATTAGTAGGTTTTATATTACTCTGAAAGAGGGATTAGAAACCATGTTTTTACATTAGTTAGACTTACCTCTTCTAAAGTTGTTATAAGTGTTACAGAGAAGGATCAATACCCATAAATACATTTGAAAAAATTATTTTTCACCTCTGATGATCAAAAATACTGAGATAGAAACAAATTATAAAAATAAACTAAGATAAAGTAATAATAATAACTAAGATTAATAATAATAAACTAAGATAAAATAATAATAAACTAATAAATAATATAATAATAATAAAATAATAATAATAAACTGAGATAAAAAGAAACTAAGGGTTCCTTCTCACAACGCTATGTTTATAAGGTTTTGCCAGTGGATTTGTACTTGTTAGAGGCTTAACTTGTCTTCCGCTTATTTAAAATAGACATTAGTTACAAATTTTTAGTTTGCCAACATAATCTATATTTTATAAATTTGTACAGTAATTTTCCCAAATATTATATTTTTTGACCACTGCTTATGATTTTTTTCATTTAAACTATTTTTTGGTGACAGAAACCCAGGCTTTGATATGTCTTTAGATATGTCTTTATATATTCCTAATCTCCAGAAATATACCACTTTAAATATAAGAATTATGAATCACTTTTATATTAGGCCAATAAGCTAAAACACATTTCACCAGACGTTTTACATATCAGACATTGGAGCCCCAGCTCAGAATTCAGATAATACATACATATATACTTCTGTCATTAAAACCATTTGGAATGGTTCCCATTTCCTTATATTTTCTCAAAGCTCAAGCTGCTAGGAGAACTGTAACTTTGGTTCAATTTCCATAAACCAATTAACTATGGGTGTTTATCTTTTCACAAGAAGGAGCCGAGGTAGAGAAGTAGAGGGCAGAGAGACCTACACAGAGAGAGGGTAGAAGCTGGGTTAACAGGCAGGCAGATTTGTAGGCATAGAATGATCCATTCTCACCCCTAATGAGCAGGATCGGGCAGCTTTAATTCATGTTTTGTGCCTTTTTTGTCTTTGGGACCACAAAGGGAATATAGGACCCTGTTAGGGGAGGGTTAGATTAGTCCTCTGTGGTCAAAGGAAACAATACTGACATGTTAGTTGATCAGAAAGATGTTTTCACACTGTTTCTCATAGATGGTCCCTGGAGATAGCTTTCTTTCTCTCTGTCTCTCTCTGTGTCTGTCTCTCTCTCTTTTTTTAATTACCAAGCATGACATTCATGGTTATTGCTTCTTTCCACCCTGTTGACTACAAAGGGGCCAGCTCTGGGGCCTCTTGTTGGTCAGGCCTGGGGGAGGAAGTGACAGAAGGCTGGCCTTATTTACCTTAGCGGCTTCCCGTGTAATCTGGTTAATCATGAGGCTAATGGGAGGACACCATGGATCCCCACACACTGTGCTCCACAATGAGCACTCATTCATATTTAATACAATAGAGTGTTTAAGTCATTCCACGCTTTGTGGAGAAGATTGGCTTTCTTTGTATGCCCTCTCCTGAGAAGCCATGGCCCCGCCTCCTCTTTCAGACAGGCATATGTTCCAGCCCCTGCCTGCTGCAGCTGGACAAGAGAAGAGCAGGCCTCTTTCTTTTTCTTTCTTTTTATTTTTCAGCCAATGAATTGATTAGTGCAGTGTGAAATGGGGGTTGAAACGCCTCCCCCAACCCCGGCCCGTGGACCCATAGATTAGCCTTTTGCCATTCTAATATTTCACGACAAGACATCTTAAGAGGAAGCAGGGCCTTGTGCTCCTCGAGCTAACCATTGTGAGGACCACAATTTGTTGAGTACAAAAGAAAAATAAATAAGTGAAAGCAGGTGAGTTGTTGACCTTGTTCTTTCAGTATCATTTCTGTTTGACTCTCTTTAAGCAGGCCTGTTAGAGAAAAGAATAAAAGAGGTGCTTGGGTGGTGAGAAGTAATCTTCCTCAGAGGGAGTTTTCAAACAACCAAAAGGAAAGAGAATCTCATCAAACACTCTCGCTTGGCCCTTATATTTGATTTTAGAGAGAAAAAAAAATGAGGTCTCATTAGTTACAAAGGGATAGATAATGGATACACAAGGGTCTCTCACACCCCAATGGATAAACTGACATTATTGAGAATAATAGAAATTAATGACTTTTGATTTCTGAAGTATAGATGACAAGGTTCTTAATTCTTTAATTCTTTTCAAAGTTGGTTCCAATGTGAACACAGTGGAAATACTTTCTCTGTCATCCTCCACCTCAGCCTATTTCTGGTAGAGTTATTAGCCAGTAACCTCAGTGAGAAGCTGTCAGAAAACTAAAGCATCATTTCTGTGCATAGAATAGGATAATTGTATCTCAATTTGGATAATAAAGATGGACTTTCAAAAGGAAAGTGTGAATTTTAACATCTTTTTCCCCAAATGTTTTGTGATTACCATAGTCTTCTCTTCTACAGCAAAGTTTTTAAAAGTAGAGCTATGATGAACTGTGTCCTAGCTTATAGGTATAGCATTGCTTTGTCTGAACCTGTGTGAAAATGGCTTGCATTTCTTCTACAAGGACTTAGAGACAGCAAGTAATGTCATATACAGCATACAGCTGTTTTCATAATTCTTTCAAAACCTTGTTATGTGAAACTTTGTTAAGTGATGGAAAAGAAAACATTTATCCTATAAAATTTTTATTTAAGTAATGTGAGAATTTTTATTTAAGAAATATCTAGAAAGCAAATGAGAGAAGTCAAAATGAAGAAAGTGTGCTTCTAAATGCAATTTATCAAAGAGACATGAAAAAAACTTGAGAAAAGGACTGACCAAAAAGATTTTTGATAAATGTCAAAAGAGGAAAACATGGGAAGAGGGCGGAAAGTCTATTTAAAAAAAAAGCTTCTCTAATTTCTTAAATTAACTTCACTCTAAAATAAGAAACTGAAGTGACCCAAAACCTTAATTAAAGTTTACTCTGGTGAACCCCAGACCCCCTGCCTCCTAGCTGAGTGGCTTCATCTCCTTCCCCTCCACTTCATTAGAGCCTTAACAATCCATTATCCATTTCCTAATCCTAGGAGTCGGGTTATTAGAGCACTTGAAGGGTCGCTGTCATTGTGATGGAGGTGTGAATTGATCACTAAGATGACAACTGGTGACAAGTGCTGTTTATTAGAATGCTACTTTGCCTCTTAATTACTACTGATTAGCCTGCCCTAAGAGGGCGAAACAGAAGAATTAACTGCTTTTGTTCTGGCCATCTACTACATTACCTTATTGCTCTTACTTCTGTTTTACTCTAATATTCTCTCTCTCTCTCTCTCTCTCTCTCTCTCTCTCTCTCTCTCTCTCTCTCTCTCTCTCTCTCTCTCTCTCTCTCTCATCAAAGAAGAAAAAGAAAAATCATGGCCTAACAGAATAAGATAGCTGGCCTCACATCCAAGTTCAAGGAGGAAAGCTGGCCTGTTATCCTCAGGATATCCATGGACTCTTAAAATAGCATCACTTTTGATGATAAAATATTTACACAATATTTGTAGAGATCAAAATGGTCAGTGAAAGCTCTTACATCTGAATAAAATTTTTGCCTGGCATTGGGGGAACACTCTTGTAATCTCAGAATTTGGGAGGCTAAGACAGGAAGATTGTGGTGCCCGGACAGCATCATTTATTTAGTGAGGCCCTTTGCAACTCAGAGAGACCCTTTTTCAAAATAAAGAATAAAAAAATAGGGCTAGGGGTGTAGCTTGGAGATAGAATGACCCTGAGTTTCCACCCCCAGTGCTGCAAAAATAAATAAATAAAAAATAAATAAAAATTTTTAAATATTTTGTTAACTCTAATTCCCTAATACAATTTGTTTATTTAACACAGAGTTTCACTATGTTCCTCAAGACCCTATGCTCCTCAGACCATTCTTGAACTCCAGGGCACAAGTGATCCTCCTGCTTCAGCTCCCTCAGTAGCTGGGAATACAGGGGCATGCCAGTGTGCCCAGCTTACAAAAACGTTTATGGCATAATAAAATGTTAAAGCTAGAAGATGCATTGAAATCAGACTACTCTCTCATAGAGAAAGAGCCTACACACACACACACACACACACACACACACACACACACACACAGATACTGATGCCAGATTGCCTTGTTTAAATTCTGGAATGAACACTTATTATGTGACAATTGTCTAAGCCTGTAAGATGGAAATATTTGTAACAATTTACCCATCTTGTTGATGAGAAAGATAAAAGAAATAATATATCTCAAATATTGAGTGCCTAAGAACCCTTCAGCTAAGATCACACTCAATTTATAGAAGAAAAATCTTTTAAGGTCAGTAATAAAACAGGATATCCTCTCTCATCAGTATTTAACACTGAACTAAAGGTTGTACTCAAGACAATTAGTAAAGAAAAAGGAGAAGTATCTATATTAGAAAGGTAGATGTAAAATCAGCCTTATTTTGCAATAATTAATAGATATATCCAGTAAAGTTGTAGAAAATAACATCAATATCTAAAAATGAATTTCATCTCTGTATGCTGGCAGCAAATATGTCAAATATTAGATTAGGAAAGCAATTCCATTTACAATAGCTTCAAAAGAATAAAATCATGGGATTCTCCTTAACTACAGAAGTACAAGACTTTTTATTTATTTATTTTTTATTTTACATTAAGGTTTCTCCTTCTTTATTGGTTCATTGAAATCATACATCTTAATGAGGTACAAGATGGTAGAGACATCCATGCACACATCACTCATTTAGCCCATCCTCAATGGCCACCCCATTCCCTCCCTGCTCTCTTCTTCTCATGTTTGTATTACTGACTGACTTTGATATGTTTATGAATGTGCATCATGTATAGGAGGGAACTTCCTTCTCCCCCCCTCTATCCCTGTCAATTAGGTCACTTTATTTGCTCAACTATGGTTTTTCCTTCTTTGTCTAGAGTTCCTCCTATGACCCTTTTTCTCACTAACTTCTACATATTTGCAATAGCATCAGAATTTTTACTTTTTTGTGCATGGGTTAGTTTGGTATTTTGGGGGCGTAAATACCAAAAGTGGTATTGCTGGATCATATGGTAGGTTTATTCCCATTCTTCTGGGGATCCTCCGTACTGTTTTCCAAAGTGGTTGCACTAATTTGCAATCCCACCAGCAATGTTTTAGAGTTTCTACTTCTCCACATCCTTGCCAGCATTTGTTGGTATTTGTGTTTTGAATGATTACCATTCTATTGGAGTTAGATAAATCTCAAGGTACTTTTGATTTGCATCTCTCTGATTGCTAATGATGCTGAACATTTTTCGTACATTTTTTGGCCATTTGAATTTCTTCTTTCATGAAGTTTCTATTTTGTTCACCTGCCCATTTTTGATTGGGTTATTTGTTTTCTTAGTGGTGAGTTTCTTGAGTTCTCTGTATATTCTACATATTATAGTCCTTTATTGGAGGAACAGTGGGCAAAAATTTTCTCTTATTTTGGAGGTTCCTTGTTGAGGTTCTTGACATTTTCCTTTGCTATACAGAAGCTCTTCAGTTTCGTGCAATCACATATACTCCTCCTTTTAATTTCTTGTGCCTTTGGGGTCTTATTGAGAAAGTTTTTACCTGTATCTATATGTTGAAGTATTGGAACTATGCCTTTTTCAAGGAGCTGCAAGATCTCTGGTCTGATTTCCAAGTCTTTGGTCCATCATGCTACAACATTGGATGAGACTTTAAAACATCTTGCTAACTTAAAGAAGACAAAATTTGCAAGAAGAGGAAACTAATCAAGAACTACCAGTTTTTTCACCAATCTTATCCAGAAGTATTCTGAAAAAACCTACAGAAATCCTCCCATTTTCTTAGTCAACAAACATTTGTTCAAGGTGAACTGGCTTTCAAGAAACTTTAGCCAAGTGATACTTTGATAAGGTAATATAATTTTACTTTTTATTTGATATATAACCACTAGTGCTTTTTTATTTTTGAAGTAGAATGAATGAATTCTATGAATAAATGTAGGATTGTGTTAAGAAAGCTATCTTGGTAAGTGATGATGTATAAAAGGCAATCTCAAGAACCTGGATATCTGATACTAAAATTTTACAAAAGGAGAATTGTATTGCATTATAAAGACAACCCACATGAAATTACCAGAAATCTAAACAGAAAGAAAGTTAAAGGAAGATGGGAGGAGGAGAGAAAGTAATAGTGGCAACCAGCAAGTCAGTGAAATTTTATGCCTCACATTATATAACTCCCCCCATACAAAACCATTGCAAAGTATCATAAACTCACAAATGATTGATGTGACTTCTGACAAGGAAGATAAAAAAGAAATTGTCTTTTTTTTTTTGTGTGTGTGTGTGTGTGTGTGTGTGTGTGATGCTGGGGATTGAACCCAGGGCATTTTATCTTCTAGCTACACCCCCAGTCCCCCAGAACTATTTTTTTAACTATTTTTTCTATATTTTGAAATAGGATCTCACTAGGCTGCTGAGAATCTTGCTAAGTTGCTGAGGTTTGTCTTGGACCTGTGATCCTCCTGTCTTATTTTCACAACTACTAGGATTATAGATGTTCACCACTATGCCTGGCTAGGAATTGTCATTCTTTTTTGAAAATTTTTTATTGGTACATTGTAGTCATACATCTTAATAGAATACAAGATGGTAGAGGCATGCACACATCACATGCCATTACCCAATTCCCACCCCATTCCCTCCCCCTTCCCTCCTTCTCATGTTTGGCTTAGTGCTTGGTTTTGATATGTTTGTGAATGTACATTATGTACATTAGAGAATTTACCTCTTTCCTCCTCCTGTTCCCCTTAGTTATGTCACCTTATTTGCTCATCTATAGTTTCTCCTTCTTCGTCTAGAGTTCCTCCTATGACCCGTTTTTTCCTTAGCTTCACATATTAGGGAGAGCATCTGATTTCTTATTTTTTGTGACTGACTAATCTTACTTAGCACAATATTCTCCATTTCCATCCATTTCAATTTGATGCATACCTACTAATCTACTGCTTGTGACAGTCATGTATGACAGAGTACAAGAAAAAAATTAGAGTAAACATTACCTACTAATCTGATTTCTCCTTCTCCTTCTCCTTCTCCTTCTCCTTCTCCTTCTCCTTCTCCTTCTCCTTCTCCTTCTCCTTCTCCTTCTCCTTAGCCTTCTCCTTCTTCTTCTTCTTTTTCGGTGGTACCGGGGATCCTGAAAACCCTTCTACCTTCGGTCTACACTCACAGACCCATTTTATATTTTTATTTGGAAACAGGGTCTCTTAAGCCAGTGAGGCTGGCTTGGAACCTGCGCGATCTTCCTGTCTCCACCCACCAAGTGTGGGGATTACAAGCGTGCGCCACCACGCCCGGCTGATCTTTATATTTTAAGCCAATATCTTTAACCTTAGATTATACCTAATGCTTTGTAAAAAAATTTACTTAGCATAAATTTGGTCACTTATGCCTGAGATTTGAAAAACTAAATAAAACTTGTCTTTATGTTCTCAAAACTGAAATTTAGTTTCTAGACTGTGATATATTCACAAAAGTATGTGTCACCTTGTGAAATCTGAATGTTCATTCACTCTTCCACATTCTGAACAATGGATGTCTTTGAAATCAAAACATTTTTAAATGTTCATCTTCAAATATTTTCAAATAATTTATAGAAATTATTATGCAAAAAGTACTTTCTGATTGTTAATGCTTCCCAAATAATACTTTATTTTTATTAGGATATTATGTTTGTATTTTACCCCCTTTATTGATCTTCTTTTGACTCATGGAATGGGAAAAATGATCCTGAATTGAGAAATAGGAGGCTTACACTTCATCAGAACTCTCAAAATAACTTGAATGCAGCACAATCCTTATGGATCTTAGTTATTATAATTAAGATGAGAAACCATATTAATCAGTAATTCCCGCACCTGGTGGCACATTAGATTTTTCAGAAGAGCTATAAGACACTAATAGGTAGATAGATGATAGGTAGATACACTAGACACAAACATAGAAAAATATATATCTATATGTTATATCATTAGAAGTGCTTTGTGATTAATAATGGGGTTACAGTCTAATAAACCCTCTGTAAATTGAAAATATTTTAAGTAAAAATGTATGTAATGCAATTAACCTCCTAAGCATTATAGTTTAACAACACAATCTGTCCTCTGTGGAGAGATGATTTCTCCTCATGAAATCTGAACTGACACTCACTAGAGGTTCATTTGGGGTTCCAGCTCCCTGCAGTTGCCCAGCACTGCAAGAGAAAATCATACTACACATCACTGGCCTGGTATAGATAAAAATTCAAAATTTGAAGATTTATACTAAACTCGAGCTATTTTCACATCATTAAAAACTTAAAATATCATTTTTGAGACTATCATGAGTTAAATACTATGTGTAGCTACTTTCAGATATATGCAAATGATGGTCATAGAAATATAGGCATGAATATATAGATATCTTTTACATGATTTAGAGCCCATGGATCTGAATTTATTTTTTTCCATATTTTATTTTATTTATAAGTGGCACATATTGAAAATGGTGTACATTTAGATTGTGCTTCGTGCCCTCTTCCTCCCCATTTCCCTTCCCTCTTCCCAATAAAGAGTGTCCAGGTTAACCATGTTATATTTATACTATTACACATATTCGTATGTAGCTCCTCCATTGAACAACCTCAGCTTTCTTCCTCTCCTTATCTTTCCATTCAAGCTTTGCTGAGATTTCCCCTCCATCATCTGGAGTCCCTCTGGTATTACCACTACTCCCTAGCTTAAACATATTAGAGAAAACATATGTCCCTTCTCTTTCTGTGCTTGACTAATCTCACTTAACATAATGTTCTCCAGTTCCTTCCATTTTCTTGCAATTGCTATTATTTTATCCTTCTTTATAGCTGGATAGAATTCCATTGTGTGTATTTCCCATAATTTTTCAATCCATTCATCTGTTGATGGAGATCTAGGTTGGTTCCATATTTTGGCTATTACAAACTGTGCTGCTGTGAACATGGGTATGCATATGTTAACATAGTTCTCTGATTTAACCCCTTTGGAAAGATACCCAGGAGTGGTAAAGCCTGATCAAATGGTGGATCTATTCCCAGTTTTCTAAGGAATCTTCACACTGATCTCCTTGGTGGATGAACTACTTCGCACTCCCACAAACAGTGTAAGAGTTCCTCTTTCCCCACATCCTCGCCAGCAACTGTTGTTGTTTGATTTCTTTATGCTTGCCACTCTGATTGGAGTTAGATGGAATCTCAGCATAGTTTTGATTTGCATCTCCCTGATGGCTAGTGATGTTGAACATCTTTTCATATATCTATTGGTCCTTTGTATCTCTTCTTTTGTGAAGTGTCTATTTAGTTCATTTGCCCATTTCTTGATTGGGTTGTTTGTTTTGCTAGTGTAGAGTCTTTTGAGTTCTTTGTATATTCTGGATATTAGCTCCCAATCAGAATAGTGGCTGGTAAAGATCTTCTCCCATTCTGTAGGCTTCCTTTTTAGGTTCTTGATGGTTTCCTTTGATGAGAAGAAACTTTTTAGTTTGATGAGATCCCACTTATTAATTCTTGCTTTAATTTCCTGCGCTTTGGAAGTCTTGTTGAGAAAGTTACTCTCTGTGCCTGTATGTTGGAGTGTAGATCCTATGCCTTTCTCTAGTAACTTCACAGTCTCTTGTTTAATTACTAAGTCTTTGATCCATCTCTAATTGATTCCTGTGCATGGTGAGAAGTAAGGATTCAGATCCAACTTTCTACAAATGGATAGCCAGTTCTCCCAGCACCATTTGTTGAAAAGGCTATCTTTTCTCCAGTGTATGAGTTTGGCCCCTTTGTGAAAGATCAATTGACTATAGATGTGTGGGTTTGTTTCTGTGTCTTCAATTCTGTTCCACTGGTCAGTCTGCCTATTATTGTACCAACACTATGCTGTTTTTACTACTATTGCTCTATAGTATAATTTGAAGTCCAGGATTGTGATGCCTCCTGCCTGGTTCTTGTTGCTGAGAATTGTTTTGACTATTCTGGGTCTTTTCTTTCTCCATACAAAAATCATAACTGATTTTTCCAGGTCCGTGAGAAATGTTGTTGGTATTTTAATTGGAATTGCATTGAATCTATATATCACTTTTGGCAGAATGGCCATTTTGATAATATTTATTCTGCCTATTCATGAGCAAGGGAGATCTTCCCATCTTCCAAGGTCTTCTTCAATTTCTTTCTTTAATGTTTTGTAGTTTTCTCTGTAGAGGTCTTTTACATCTTCGGTTAGGTTTATTCTTAGGTATTTTATTGGTTTAGGGGTAATAGTAAATGGAATAG
This sequence comes from Muscardinus avellanarius, assembly GCF_963383645.1. Taxonomy (NCBI): domain Eukaryota; kingdom Metazoa; phylum Chordata; class Mammalia; order Rodentia; family Gliridae; genus Muscardinus; species Muscardinus avellanarius. The sequence goes on from NC_137800.1 coordinate 67,665,681, forward strand.
TTTTCTTCATTCCTTTTGTTGTGGATTCATTGTTGGCATAAAGAAAAGCAACTGATTTCATTAGGTTGATTTTGTATCCTGCAACTTTGCTGAATTGGTTAATCAGCTCCAGAAGTCTTTTGTTTGAGTTCATTGGATCTTCTAGATAACGAATCATATCATCTGCAAGTAAGGATAGTTTTAGCTCCTCTCTTCCTATTTGAATTCCTTTTATTTTCTTCTCTTGTCTTATTGCTGTGACAAGAGTCTCAAGGACTATATTGAAAAGGAGTAGTAATAATGTGCATCCTTGTTTTGTTCCTGATTTTAAAGGGAATTCTTGTAGTTTTTCTCCATTCAATATGATGTTGGCTTTGGGTTTACTGTATATAGCCTTAATGATGTTGACATATGTTTCTTTTATTCCAATTTTCTGCAGTGTTTTTAACATAAATGGGTGTTGAATTTTGTCAAATGTCTTTTCAGCATCTATTGATATGATCATGTGGTTTTTGTTCTTAGTTCTATTTATGTGGTGAATAACATGTATCGATTTGTGTATGTTGAACCAGCATTGCTTTTCTGGGATGAAACCAACTTGGTCATGGTGTACAATTCTCTTGATACAGTTTTGAATGCATATAGCTAGTATTTTGTTTAGAATTTTTGCACCTATGTTCATTAAGGATATTGGTCTGTAATTTTCCTTTCTTGAAGTTCTTTATTTAGTTTGGGGATTAATGTGATACTGGCCTCATAAAAGGAATTAGGGAGAATTACATCTCTTTCAATTTCCTGGAACAAGTTGTGAAGTATTGATATTAGTTCTTCACTGAAAGTTGTGTAGAATTCAGCTGGAAACTCAACAGGGCCTGGGCTTTTCTTTGATGGCAGAATTTTGATTGTTGTTTCTATTTCTTTGTTTGCTATTGGTTAGTTTAGGCCTGCTATGTCCTCTTGGTTCCATTTAGGTAGGTTATATGTGCTTAGAAATCTATCAATTTCTTCCATGTTTTCCAGTCTATTAGAGTAAAAATTCTCAAAATAGTTTCTGTTAATCCTTTGAATTTCTCCTCTGTCTGTGGTGACATCTCCTTTTTCATTTCTGATTTTAATAATTTGAGTTGATTCTCTCTTTCTTTTGATTAGGTTGGCCAGGGTTTTGTCAATCCTATTAATCTTCTCAAAGAACCAGCTTTTTGTTTTATTGATTCTTTGAATTGTGTTTTTGTTCCCTATTTTATTTCTGCTCTGATTTTAATAATTGCCTGCCTTCTACTGGCTTTGGTATTAGACTGTTGCAGTCTTTCTAGGTTTCTTAGTGTTTCATTAGGTTGTTTGCTTGGTGACTTTCTGTTCTTCTTATGTGGGCACTAAATGCTATGAACATTCCTCTCAAAACTGCCTTCAAAGTGTCCCATAGACTTTGGTAAGTTGTTTCTATATTTTCATTTAATTCCAGAAATATTTTATTTCTCCCCTAATTTCCGATCTTACTCACTCATCATTCAATAGTGTATCATTCAATCTCCATGTATTTAAATAGTTTATTTTGGGTTTCCTGTTGATGATTTCTACTTTCATTCCATTATGGTCTGAAAAAATACAGGGAATTGTATTACATCTTTTGAATTTGCTGATGCTTGCTTTATGTCCCAGAATGTGATCTATTTTGGAGAAGGTGCCATGGGCTGCTGAGGAGAATGTGTATTCTGTTGTTCCTGGTTGAAATATTCTGTATATGTCTATTAAGTCCATTTGTTTATAGTTTTCATTAGTTCTGAAGAGTCTTTACTCATCTTTTGCCTTGAAGGTCTAACAAGTGGTGTGAGAGGTGTATTGAAGTCTCCCACTATCATTGTATTTGGGTCTATTTGAGATCTGATGTCCAAGAGGGTTTGTTTTACCAATGTGGCTGCACCCACATTCCGGGCATTAAACATTTACTGTCATATCTTTTTGGTGGATTGTTCCTTTTAATAAAAGGAGGTACATTTCTTTGTCTCTTCTGATGTGTTTTAGCTTAAAGTCCATTTTGTTGGATATCAGTGTTGCTACTCCTGCCCGTTTTTGGTCCCCATTGACATGATATATCTTTTCCCATCCTTTCACTTTAAGTCTGTGAATGTCTTTTGCTGTAAGGTGAGTTTCTTGCAAACAGCATATATTTGGATTATATTTTTTAATCCACATTGCCAGTCTGTGTCTTTTGATTGGAGAGTTAAGTCCTTTGATATTTAGTGTTATTATTGAAATATGTTTTTTCCTGTAATTTTGTGTTCTATCTTCTGTTGGATATAGTAATATTTCTTCTTACTTAGATGCCCTGATGACCAACTTCATCTCTTCTCTGGTTCTGGAGTCTGCTTCTTTTTTCTTCTTTATGGCTTATTTCTTTAAGTATTTTATCTAGTGTTAGCTTAGAATTCATGAATTTTTTTAAAGTTCTGCTTATCTTGAAACACTTTTGTTTCTCCATCAATTTTGAATAATATTTTTTGCTGCATATAGCAGTTTTGGTTGGAAGTTGTTTTTCTTCCAGGGTCTGGATCACATTATACCAGTCTCTCCTGGCATTCATGACTTGGGATGTATAGTCTGGAGTGATTCTCATTGTTTTGCCTCTATATGTCACCCATCCTTTTGTTCTCACTGCTTTTAAGATTCTTTCCTTGACGTCTATGTTGATCATTTTGATTATTATATGATGTTGGGACATTCTTCTTTGGTCTTGTCTTAGTTGTGTTCTGTATGTCTCCTGAATGTGAAGATCCAAGTCTCTTTCTATGTTTGGAAAATTCTCTAAAATTATTTCTTTGAAGATATTATAAATACCCTTGGTCTGTACTTCTATCCCTTCTTCAATGCCTTTTATCCATAAGTTAGGAAGCTTCATATTGTCCCATAGTTGCTGGGTGTTTAGGTTTTGTTGCTGTACTGACTTCTATATGCTCTTGACTGTGTTTTTAGTTTTGAATGAACTGTCTTCTCACAGTGATATTCTACTTTCCATTTCATCTAATCTTCCAGAATTTCTTTCTATTGTTGTCTTCATTTCATTTATTGACCTTTTATTTCAGACCTCTTTCTGATTTTCTTAGTATTTCTATTTCCTCTTTCATTTTCTGTAGACTTGTTTTAAAGCCTTTTATCATATTGAGATCAAGATTCTGAACTCTCCTTCTTGCATTTCTTGTAGGTCAGTATTCGTGATTTCTGTTGTCTCTTAATTCTTCCTAGTTCTTGTATTTTCAATGTTCTCAGTCCTGTTTTTCTGATTTCTACTATCGTTTGTGAGTATTATGTCTAATCCAGTCTTAGTATTAGGAATTTAGAGGTAGTAGGTCAGCAGTGCTTTTTCCAATCCTGAGGGTTGGGTGATGGGGGAGGAGCTGGAGTGATGGTACAGGAGTCAGGTTAGAGGATATGTTTAGGTTGAGTAATAATTTAAGTATGATAAGGTAATATCTTGTTGAGAATGAGAGAGAATTAAATAGTAGGACTCTTATAGTTAGTAGAGTATTTAAGTATGGAGATATGAAATACTTTTAATATTAAACAAGAAGATATAGTACAGGAAAAAGTTTTGAGGGAAGAGAGTAGATAGGTTAGAGTGGGAAATTTTGTAAGAGGGGTCAGGGAAGGACCAAACAAGCACAAAGAAAGTATCAACACAAGATACAAAAGCTAACTATTATATAATCAAAGAAAAAAAAAACACCCAAACGAGAAAAAAGAAAAAGGGAGTAAGAAAGAGGAAAAAAGGACAAGAATAAAATAAAATAAAAAGAACTAATGACTGTGTGAGACCAGAAAACAAAGCAAACTATCAAATATATAAAAAGAAAAGCCAAATAACAGTAAAAGAAAGAAGTGGAAAAAAGAAAACAACAACAACAACAAAAAAAAAAACCAGTCCTACTAATTTACGAATATGGGGTCTGATCCATTTAATATTTGATGTCTGATTGCTGTAGTAGCTTTCGGAGTATAATCCAATGTCTCTTAATTTGCTCTGTACTCTATTGTCAACTTCTTAAGCCATCTCTGGGTGTTTGGACATTGTTCTTTCCTTTGACAGCTTTGGGTTTAGGTGTCCGGGTATAAGTTCTGTATAAGTCCCAGGTTCTGTGTATTTCCAGCCTGTAGTCATTGCCTCTGCACTCTCCACCCTAGACTCAGGCCTGTGCTTCCCTACCTCAGGGGTGGAGGATGTCCAAAGTAGTCTTGGAACTTCCCCCTGAGGCCCTGTGCAGGTACTGTGCCTTGAGGACTTTTCCTGTGTCTCTGGAAATTCTAACTGGGCTAGCCCATGGGGTCCCAAGATGCACCCTGGGCAAAGGGTTACTGTAGGGTCCCGGTTCACACACAATTACCACCAGAGTGCTGCCAGGTTCCGGGGTATGGGCTGGGTGCTCTACACTAGCACCAAATCTCAGGCTGTTGGGTGAGCGCAGACAGCCAGAGGTGGATCAGGGGTGCGGGGTGGGCACAGACGGGTCCAGGGACACAGGCATAGCACAGGGTCTAGCACTGGCCTCTGGCTCAGGCAGGGCACACGAGGGTAGTGCTAGGTCCCAGGGTGTGGGGGCAGACATATGTGGCTACTGCTGGACCTGGTGCATGGGCTGGGGGCCCAAGGATAGCTCCTGGTCTCGGGGTGTGGGTGCACGTGGGGTGCACACAGCTATTGACAGCCAGGGTGTGCAGTGCCTGCAAGGTTAGTGCCCAGAGTCGGGCAGGGTGCATGGGCTAGGAACACAAGGTGAGCGCCTAGTCTAGGGGTGTGGGTAACACAGAAAACTAGTGCAGGACCTGGGGTACAGGCAGGGCTCATGAGGATAGTGCTGGGTCTTGGAGTGGGGGACAGGCACCTAGGACTAGTGCTAGATCTGGGGCACATGCTAAGACCCATAGCTTCTCTGGATGCACTCAGATACCTGACTTCTTGGATCCAGGTGTCTGGAGGACTCACTGTGCCACTGTGGTCCCGTCTTTGGTGAGCACACAGGCTTCTGGCTCGGGCACCACTTGCTGCTTAAGATGTTGGAGCTCTATGGCCATTTTCAAACTCTTGGGTTATTTTGCCACAGTGGTATCAGTCAGGTCCAGGGATTACGTTTGGGCTAGCAACCTTTACTGGCGCCGGCGGGTGGCCCAGTTGTGTCTGCAGCAGATCTGAAGCCTGAACTTTTCTTTCTTTTTTTTTTTTTTTTTTTTTTTTTGCAGTCCAGGGATCTGAATTTCGAAGAGCCCCTGCTGCTGGGAATGGTGGCCCACGCTTGTAATCCCTGTGCTTGGGAGGCAGAGACAGGAGGATCTCAGTTTCGAAGCCAGCATCGCTGGTTTAAGAGACCCTGCTTCCAAATAAAAAAGTATAAAAATAGGTCTGGGAGTGGAGCCCAGAGGTAGAAGGGTTTCCAGGAACCCCAGTACCACCAAAATAATAATAATAATAATAATAATAATAATAAGAAGAAGAAGAAGAAGAAGAAGAAGAAGAAGAAGAAGAAGAAGAAGAAGAAAATAAAAGAGCCCCCACACCCCAGTTACTTATGTTCAGCCACTCCTCAGAAAACCTGGACTTGATTTCTTAGAATCCTGTAGTACTTAATATTCTGTTGTGTTTTATAGACTTTATCCAACAATGTTTTTAGATTGCACTCCAGGATGACTTGGCTTTTCATTGATTTCTTATCCTTCTACCAATCCATTTTTCCCAGATCCTCACCCATAGTTAAAAGATATAAAATGAATCACTAGGTGATCCACACATTCCAAATGTCACTCTTTTTTGATGCGGAGGACCTTATCTAAGCTTTTCTCCTACATTTAAGTTGCAGAAGCAACTCTTGAGGTTCTCCTACTTGCACAATTAACTGACTGCAGCTGCCCAGAGTGCCAGTGTTGGGCTTCTGTCCTAGTATTGAACAGAATACAAGCACAACTCTACTTTTGCCTTACTAAGATTTGCTTGCCGATCAGATTACAAATTTTGCTTCAAGGCCTTTGAAGCCTGCCAAACTCTTCTGAATGTACTTTCTCTCATGCATCAGCACCTGTTCCAGCTCAGGTGACTGGAAAGCCAGTGGATGGTGGTTTTTATTCAGAAGATATGTAAACAGTCTATATTCTTTATTATATATGCCACCAATGAAGGGGGGTACATAATAGTGAAAATTCAAAGGTAACCCCAAAGCTTTCTGTTAATCAAGCATTGCAACCTACCTGCCCACCAAACCAGTATATGATGGATTCATTTGTAGTTTTTGCAGTAGAGTTTGGTCAGCAAGAACATCAAGGACAGTTAATTCTGCCTTCAAAAAATTAGACATATCTGGGACTCTAACAATGATGGTCAGTAGTTTTCCATAGGGTCTGCTAATATACCTAGAATCAGAATTGCCAAATCCAGTTGTATACCTCAACATGTTGAGCAAGTTGTAAAATGCATTTCTATTACAATGAATGTGCACAGTGCCTATCATTATAACTAATGTAAAGGTTATCGTTCAACATTAACAGTAATAATAAATTTAAAAATTGTGAGTTTTTATGCAGGAATTTGCCACTTGAATACAGAGTTGTCCCTCTGTAGCCATTCCTGAATCCCCTCAGATACCAAAATCCAGGGATGCTCAGATTCCTCATATATAATGTTACAATACTTGTATGTAATCTATACAATTTTCCCATATACTTTAAACAATGTCTAGATTACTAATAATACCTGATAAAATGTAAGTCCTATTAAAGTGTTGCCATACTATCTTGTTTAAGGAATAATGAAGAGAAAAATAGTCTGTACATGTTCTGTAAAAATGAGGATAATAACTGAAATGGTTTTCTTAAAAATTTTTAACACAGAGTTCATTGAATCCTTAGACATAACACTCACAAAAATAGAGAACCAACTGTGTTAAAAAAAAAGGCAAGAAAAAAACATACAATGACTCTTCCCAAACAAAAACAAGGTGTTTATTTAATATAGATCCATTCAAAATCACCAGGAAATTTTTATACTACCATAATGATTGAACTTTAATAATTTCTTAGCCCATATAGTATACTTTTAAATATATTTCTTCAAATGCTACCAAAATTCCTAATATTAAAAAATGTGCCACAACACTAGAAGAATGTGGTAGAAGATATAATACTTCTTGTGGTAGAAGATACAATAATGTATTCTTGTATTTATTTATTACTAGGATGTATATTACAATAAATGTATAAAAAGAAAAGAAAAACATACATTTAGAACCACATTAAACCAATTTTTATAATGTACTAATAACTCTATGTACCCTTAAACTGGCCAGTAAGGAGTCTTGATCAACCTGGCCTTTATGCCAAAATGCACACCAGTTACCATGAGTGTCTTTCTCTATGCCCTGAGTATATGACTGTCCTTTCACTGATAAGGCCCCCGAGATTACTGGGATTACTCACTACAATGGAGTCATCCATAATATCTGCAGGAAATCAGATCTTTACTCACATTATAAGTTTTGATGCAGATTCAGCAAATCCTTTGGGTTCATTATCATATTTTTGTTGTTATCAGATGCTATTTCACTTCATGGTGGCAACTCCACTGGTTCTACTTTTACTATTCACGGGTGTGTACTTCTGCAGATTTCTCACTTCTGCAGATTTCCCAGGAGTGATGTATCAAAATCTGCATCCTCTTAATAATTTCTTTGGTAATATTTCTTTATTCTCATCAGACCACACTATGTCCCCTGGTCACCACAACCTACATTAAAAATGAAGGGAAAATCACTCACATATTTTTTGAAGCTTCAGAAACAGAACATGTATTTTCCCATATGTAGACTTGAAATATCTGCTCTATAACTGATGACTTCATTACTTAATTTAACAAACATGATGACTGTCTGTTTTCTATGAATGAGAGGCCCTGATGAACAAACAAGACCTTCTCTCTTACAAAAGCATGGAGCCCAATGGATGAACCCAACAGTATTGTGTCAAATCATCTTCTCAGAGTCTTCAGATTTGGATGACTATGAATTTCTACTGGGCTCTGAGTAATTCATTCATCATATGCTCTCCTGAGCAAATTTTCTTTTCTCAAACCATTCAAAGGTACTTGGCTGAAGAGCATTCTCCTAGTGAAAAACTGAAGTGCAAAATAATTCTGTTTTCTACGTCTAGGACCTATAACAACTCTATCGTACCCACAGAGCTGAGATCCACATATCTACCAACAAGAAAGTAAGAACAGAAATCAAAGAAGTGCTGCTGATTTTTATATCAAATGCACATTCTATACACTACTACATACTTGCTAAAAAGAAAACTCTTTTACTTACAAAAGAAAAGCTCTTATGCTGAGTAACTTGAAATTTCCAGAAAAATAAGATTTCAGAATATGTATTCATTTTTTTATATTTTTCTATACTCTTTAAATATTTTCCTCACTGTCTTTCCTACTTTTTATTAAAATGAGGATTCAATTACTATCCCATAACCAATTCCACCGTATGGAATACTTGAGGAATCAAACTTACATTTTTTCAAAATTGATAATCTTTACTTCAATGAAATTTTCATATGCCCGTGTTCAGAGAACTTTTCTTTCAGTGTGTGTGCGCGCACACACACACACACACACACACACACACACACCACGCACACACCACACACACACACCTCTTAGGTCAAGAAAAATTTTTATCAGTAGAGACATTAAAACAAGCAAGCAAGCAAATAAACACTCCATTTAAGAATCTCTCACTACAGAAAGAACTTCCCAGGGGTGGCTGTTTTAATGGCTCTTATCCATTGAGTTTTAAACCTTTAGCCATTTTCCATGCTCTCTGTGGCCACCTCATACATCTTTTCAGCTGGGCAGAATAGACCAGAGCTCATGTTCCATTGGGGGACTGAATGATTGAGAGTATGGGTTGAGGATTATCTCACAGGTCTTTATGCATCCAAAAGGATATTCTACTTTCACAACAGGCCCAAGCACTTCCACTGTTAACTTGAATAAGGAAAATACAACAAAAATAGAATGTACTTGGCTATTTTGGCATATGATCTTGATGTACCTGGTTCATTTGTTGTTTTTCTTTGTTTATTCAGCTCTCACAAGTGTCTCTTTTCTGATCCTCATGAGTTGGAAGTAGGGAGTTTTGTTCTATTGTGGATATGAGGACTAGTGTCTTACACGCTCTTTGGACTCCACAGTAAACTCCAGGGTGAGGTTACAGTGTGAAAAGCAAACTTGGCTTTATCTTGACAAATACAAGTGCCATTATAGAGAACAATGAACATAGTTATATATAAAGGAAACAGGATAGAATAGAGGAGAGGGCTACTTGAAAAAGCATTCTCTTTCAGTTCTAGATGTTCTTGACTTAGATTGGCCACTCTCATGGTGCCTTTAAACCATTCTCCAACTCTACTCCATAGTGGTAAAAGCTCCACAAAACCTTGGACACATTCTGCTCCCTGATGGACGCTTCTCTCAGAATCATGCAAATTGAATACCAGATAGTCCCCAAACCAGGACTTCTCTCTTAAAGGACAGTAGTTTTGATGCGTAAAGCTTAGACGGTTCTGGTGAGATTGATGGTTCAGCTCAGAATTCTGACATTTGGATTAAAGCAGTATAGAAATGAATCTTGTATTTGACATTTAAAAGGGAGGCTTTTCTACTGACTGTAGTTTCCTAAATCATACCAAAAGAAACTGCCATGATAAAATAGCTTGAGAAATCACTTTCCATCCGTTTCTCTGCTTTACCACATTAAGACCAATGAATTGAGACTCAGAGTCATTACATACTTGGTGCTGTGGCAACAGAGAAATGAGTAAAGCAATTCACAAATACTAACGATTGTTCCCTCTATCTAGATAGAATAACAAAATTTGATTCACCGACCACATCCACCGGGATCTTTAAGAAAACATAACATTTGAGATGTTTCTTTTCTCACTAAATCAGTGCGCTCCTGGAGCTCTTTTTGAGAAACAGAGAAAGTAGGAGATAGGTATGAACTGTCACTACCCAAATATCAGAAAGGGAGAGAGACAGAGAGAAATAAAGACAGAGAGAAAAAGATAGGGAGAAAACTTTTTGTAATCTAATAGGAAGTTTTATGTAAATAAATCCTGCTGAAATTTAGCATCATAACATCTTTTTAATTATATTGGTAAATAATTTCCACAAACTCAGGAGCAGTTGATACCTAACTTGTTTACTGAACCTAGTGAAATGATTCTCAAAATTTTAGAATGGAAAAAAAAATAAAATCATTATATAGATATGTGAAAGCAAAATATATGCATTTGTTTTGTTTTGTTTTGTTTTGTTTTTGGTGGTACTGGGGTTCCTGGAAGCCCTTCTACCTCTGGGCTACACTCCCAGACCTATTTTTACATTTTATTTGGAAACAGGGTCTCCTAAGCCAGCACGCGTGGCTGGCTTCGAACCTGCGTGATCCTCCTGTCTCTGCCTCCCAAGCGCGGGGATTACAAGCGTGCGCCACCACGCCCGGATAATATATGCATTTTTAATGTCATGCATTTGAGTTTCTAAAATACTGTATAGCTTAGAGAGTATCTTTAAAGTCCCATCTTCTATGTCTCACTAGGTTATACATGCTTTACTTCATTTCACTTCTTTGAAGTCATAGCTACAATTAAGTCATTAGCAAAATTGTCAATACAGTATTCTTTACCAAAGAATAAGAAAATCCATAAATGTTCTAGAATATATATATATATGTATATGTATATGTATATATATATATATATATATTAAAGAATCTAAAATAAATTATCACATTTTCCAAGTCTAAAAATATTGATTTAAAATCATCCTTGATATTTCAAATCTATCTGAAAAGATTGACTGCATGTTTAACATAACTCTAAAGCAAGAAGATAAAAATGAATTGGTAAAATATACTTACCTAGTGGTTTGCCTTTAGGCTCCCCTATATTTTATGAATTGACACCACTCTGCTATCTCCTTCAATATATGTGGTTGCTCCCCATTCCAGATTATTTTCTCTGTTCCCTCATGTTATACCTAAATTATTCATTCACTTCATATATAGAAAAATAAGCTATTATCTTTTTATTTTATTGGTACATTGTAGTCATATATCTTAATGGGGTACAAGATGGTGGAGGCATATATGCACACATCACTCATTTAGCCCTTCCCCAATTTCTACCCCATTCCTTCTCCCTACCCTCTTTCTCATGTTTGGCTCAGAGACTGACTTTGATATGTCTGCAAATGTACATCCTCTACATTAGGGAGTTTTCCTCTTCCCCCTTCTCATCCCTCTTAGGTAGGTCACCTTATTTGCTCATCTCTCCTTTCTCCTTCTTCATCTAGAGTTCCTCCTATGACCCATTTTCTCCCTAGCTTCCACATATTAGGGAGAACATCCAATTTCTTACTTTTTGTGACTGACTAATCTCATTTAGTATAATGTTCTCCAGTTTCATCTATTTCCCTGTAAATGATGTAATTTTGTTTATAGCTGAGTAAAATTCTATTGTGTACATATCCCATAGCTGTTATCTTAAAATGCTTTTCTCGCTCTAAATAAAATTTGTATCGCTTTCTTAAGATAGGCATCTCTTCTCTATGAAAAAGGTAATTCTTTTATTAAAACATGTAGTTATCAGTTCATATTTGTCATTATTTTAGGTACTTGATATTTGGAGGGAAAAAAGTTACACTATTTCTTTTCTCCAGATCCTACAAGCCTCAGAAAAAGTCAGACAAAACCATCCCAAGAGAGAACAATGGGCACTAGAAGAGAAGTGGGCACAGTGTGCCTTGGGGCACAGAGCTAGAGTTGTGAACTTTGCCAGAAAACTTGGAAAAGACCACTGAAACAAATCAGACATGAAGTCATTCTGAAAGGTGAACTGGAAGTGGGTTATTAGGGATGGTGTTTTGAGTAAGAGAGTTTCATGTAAAAATATAAAAAAGGACAAAATTTCAGAACTACAGCATCGTATGGCATATCTTAGACACTAAAAGTAGATTTGTGTCCCTACAAGGAGAAAAAAATTGAAAGGGAGTGATATAACTCAATGCTGAATATGTAGACAGAGCTCAGCTCAGCTCATGAGCAAAAGAATTTAAAGGTTCCTGGAAAATAAAGGAAAAAAAGGGCATCCATTTAGGATTCAAAAAATACAACTAGAAATTAGATTTTTAAAACAAATATCCTAGCAGTGGGGATAATGGGTTGGAAGAAGATGGGGACTAAACAGAAAGAACAATGAAGAAGTTGTATCTTAATCTAGCCGTCATGGTAATGATGAAAAAGGAATGTATCAGAAGCATTGAACCCACATAAGATTTAATTATTTGGATACCTTATATTTATGAATTTATCCATCTTAGTGGATTGTTAAATGAGATGACAAAAAAAGGTTGTTGGTGGCTCATGAGGAGGGATAGAGATGGGTTTGAGCTCTTTCATGTTTAATCTGAGATATTGAGAATTTTCACATAGAAATGTCCAGAAGCTCAATTTATGGATTTGGGGCTCAGGAAAAAAAGATTGAGAGATTTAGAATTGAGCAGTACTATTTTAAGTTAGAGAAAAAAAACCATAAGATTTTCTGGGTAAATGTGTAGCTAAAAGAAAAGAAAGCTGATTTCAGAATTCTGTGCAACATGTATTTTTAAAATAATGATAAAAGTTTATGTATGAATGGCTAGAAATAGAGGGAAAACTAGCAGAAAACTCAGTGAACAAAAGCAAGGGACACAAATATATCCCAGTATTCCTTGTTTCTATTAAGTTCCAGAGCATAGTTGTATCTATTAAAGATGCATTGAATAACATATATGTGATGTGGATAGAATTAAAACAGAAATTAAAATAATTAAATAAATGCCTAAATACATGTAAAAAGCAAACAAAATTCACTTTCTATAAGAAGCAAAATACTTTCCCAGTGATCACTGATTCCTATTATAAAGGATCTTACATTCTATGGAACTATAACCCTATATTCTAATAAAGTAAGCTTCTTTGCTTTTATTTCATCACAGGAAGCTCTTTATGCAAGCATCTTTCTCTCTCTCTCTCTCTCTCTCTCTCTTTTTTTTTTTTTTTTTTTTTTTTTGCTGGTCTGGGGATGGAACCCAGGGGCATTTGACCTCTGAGCTACACCCCTGCCCTGTTTTTAATTCTTTTTTTGTTATTTATTTATTTATTTATTTATTTATTTATTTATTTATTGGTACTGAGGGTGGAACCTAGAGGCTTTCTACCTCTGAGCTATACTCCTAGACCTATCTTATATTTTATTTGGAAACAGGGTCTCACTACGTTACTGAGAGCCTCACTAAGTAGCTGAGGCTGGCTTCAAACCTGTGCGATCCTCCTGTCTCAGCCTCCCAAGCGCTGGGATTACAAGCGTGCGCCACCACACCCGGCTTAATTCTTTCTTTTTGAAACAGGGTCTCACTGAGTTGCGAAGGCCTTCACTAAGTAGCTGAGGCTGTCCACAGACCATGACCCTCCGGTCTCAACCTCCCAAATGCTGGGATTACAAGTGTGTGCCACCACGTCTGACTCAAGCATCTCTTTCATTTCTTCACAATAGAAGAGATATTGTTATTTAAACATGCTTCCACCTTTGGAAAAAAATATTTGGGGACTTTGTTGAAATTTTGAAAAAGAAAGTAACAAAGGAGACTTTTTTATATCCACATTCTATTTAATCTCAAATTAATTTTATCTTTATTCTTCACTTTTGTCCTTTAATTATTGAAGTGACACAATATAGCAAAGAAAATCAAGATCCCCCAAATTTTATAATTGAATATTTTCCCTTAAGCCTTCCTTATACCGTTCAGGAGCAAAGTAAATGTAACAACCATTAAACCATTGTTATCCATAGAACTTGAATGAAGATTCCACATTTCCTCATCAGCCTCAGTGGCACTGACAATTGCAACCTCAATGAGACCAGTAAATGCATAAAACCCTCCTCTTAGTAAAATCAGTCACAAATTTATACTCATGTCAATAAACATGAACAAAAATTAGAATAAGAAAAATACAAAGAGGAATTTGTTTTTATTCTTTTTAAACTAGGATAATCAGTGGCATGAAATTACAAAATTGATGAAAACCTGTGACATGTTAAAATACTCTGAGGAGATAAAAGATCTCTGCTTTAGAAATTCAGTGGATCTAATGTTATTTTATATTTAATAAATATTTTAATTATCAATAGTGGGTTTTTATGTTTGCTTACTCTTTAACAATCAAATAAGGATAAAACTGTTAGTATCTTAAGAATTTTTTCCCATAGCTCAAAGGTACTTATTTTATTGACCCAAGAAAGTATCAACAGACTGCTTTAACAGTTAAAGTTCCCTGAGATCATTAACTTCCATCTTGACCATCATTACAAATGGATCTTTGTTTAAGTGATTAAAGACACACAGAATCTGGCACTTCCTTGGGGGTACACCTCTTTAAAATTACAGCACCTAGTGACTACGTTGATAATGATAGGCTGAGCTCATAGAACAGAGAATATTTCTACACATATATTCTCTAGTTCAAATACCATTTACTTCCTGTAAAACATTCTGTTTATTATCACCTTTTGACAAATAGGATCATTTAGAAAATATCTTAACTGTCGCCAATATTTCCACTCTGGTAAAGAAAAAGAAAGACACATAATGCACATTGCATAAATAGAGTTTAGGCAGATATTCATGCCACGGCTACTAGTTAAAAACAAGGTAGAGAAAAGGGAACTTTCCTCTAAAACTACCTGTGAAATAGGCCAAGGGACTCTGACTTGATTATTGAATAGAAAAGTAACCTCAGCAACTATGTTATCTGCTCTGGAAACCCTGTTAATGAGTATTCTGTGTACAGAGGGAAAGCAGAACACTTAAGAAATATAACAAAACAAAAAAAAATCTGGGCATGGTGGCACACGCTTGTAATCCCAGAATTTAGGAGGCTGAGACAGGATGATCGCAGTTTTCAGACAGCTTCAGCTACTTAGTGAGGCCCTTTGCCACTCAATGAGAACTTGTTTAAAAAGAATAAAGAATAAAAAATAGGACTGGGGGTATAGCTTGGAGGTAGAATGCCCTAGGTTCCATCACTGGTACCACAAAAGAAAAAAAAAAAAAAACAACAACATTTAAACCAGATGGTGGCACATGCCTGTTATTCCGGTATTTGGAAGGATGAGACAGAAGGATCATAGGTTTGAGGCCAGCCTCAGAAACTTAGCGAGACCCTGAGTAACTTGGTGAGAAACGTGTTACAAAATGAAAAATAAAAATAAAATAGGGCAAGGGGTGTAACTCAGAGGTAAAACACACCTGGGTCCAATATCTGGTAAAACACACACACACACACACACAAACACACACACACACACACACACCACACACACACACACACAAACACACACACACACACACACACACCACACACACACACACACAAACACACATACACACAAACCCACACACACAAACCCACCCACACATACAGTGTATTTAGAACATAAAGAACAATATAACTAAAGAACAATATAACTTTATCCATAGTGCCTTCTCCTTTCCATCCTTACCTCATTCATAGCTCTCAACCTGCACACAGATTTTTTTCACCTGAAGTTTTACCTGACTTTTAAAAATTTTCTTTTATGGCACATTGTTGTCATACATCTTAATGGGGTACAAGATGGTAAAGGCATACCTGCACACATCACTCATTTAGCCCTTCCCCCATTCCTTTCCCATCCTCTTCCCTTCCCTCCTCATGTTTGGCTTAGAGGAATGGAAGAAGAGAAAATTTACAGAACTTTCCTATGCTACTACCTAGACTATGTATTTAACAGATATTATCACTACTATAATCCAAAACGACTGCCCACATGATTTTGAGAAAAGGTTTATTTGTGCTCGGATTTTTGGAAATTGTGGGTTCACTACATGTGAGGCCAAGGTCTGATACTCAGGAAAAAAAAAAAAAAAACATACAAATCTCCTCTCCTGCATTGTGAAGGCTGGAAGCCCCAGGAGCAAGGGGAGGAAGAAGGATATAGAATCCCAAGGCCACACCCCCAAGGGCCCTTTTCTCAAGCAGTCTGAGTCTAAACCATGATGGCCATTGACTCGGTATTGCAGGGCAGGGTCTCTGGAAGCAGACACAGAGAGTTTGGAGAGTGAGATGTTTATTAGGAATTAACATCTGTAGATAAAACAGGAGGCAGCAGGACAGCAACCAGGGAAAACAGAACAGTGGAGGCAGCACAATGTTAAGTCTTCCATCTAGACAGGGAGCTCAATGGTGAGAACTGACTGTCTAGATTCCCCATATTGGGCCCAAGTGGCTGGGCCCATCTTCTCTCACTGAACTGATTCAAGGTGTATCAGGCAGAGCAGGACCTCAGAAAAACAAAACAAAACAAAAAAAACCAAAAAAAAAAAAAAACAGCTCTTTGGAGCTAAAGCAAATCACGAAAAAATTTGGAAGCCACCTGCTTAGCAGATTTTGAAGGTGGTCAGTATATCCTCCTTATGTCCACCATACTCATCTATTTTTTTTATTTTTTAAGTAATCACTGTTCATTTATTCATTTATATACCTATTTTTATATACTTATTGGTATAAGTATACATCAAAGTGAAATTTAAAGTGATACAGACATGCATGCACACAGCACTGAGTGTGCTTCCATCTTGATTGCTAGTGATGGTAATCAGAGTCAGGCTGGCTGAAATTCTACTACAGGTCCAGGTGGGGCCAAATCCACATGTTTTGTTGACAGTGGTAGGAACCTATACACTTTAATAATTTCTTTGTTGGCTTTATTTTTGGACAGGAACTTCTATCATGTTGGTCAAAGTGGCTACCAGTGGCCAGCAACTAATAGAGAACATGGATATTCTAGTTTCCAAAAGTTCCCTATTTTTTAACATAAACTGCTATTGGATTTTGTATACCAATGCTCTGAACAGAGAAAAAATATCAAAATATCATATTACTTTGATTTTTTAAATAAGTTTTTTTTTTCTTTTTTTAATGGTACTGGGGATGGAACCCAGGGACATTCTACTTTCAATCTATACCCTCAGCCCTATTTTTTTTTATTCTTTACTTTGAAACAGGGTCTCACTGAGTTGCAAAGGGCCTCACTAAGTAGCTGAGGCTGTCCATGAACCACAATCCTCCTGTCTCATTCTCCCAAATACTGGGATTACAAGGGTGTGCCACCATGGTGGCTTCAAATAAATTTTCTATTCGACTCTATCCTGATATTTCCAGAAAATTTCCTAGGACTGACAATGGTTCAGCACATGTCCTCCCTAAGAATTGGGAGAAATGTGCTGAAAGCTGTGAAGAGATATCCCCATTGACAAATTGAGATGTATTACCAAAAGAACGAAGGGAACTGGGACAGGCAAAAACTACTCTATTTTCCTTGACAGCTTCATTGATCTAAAGGTGACCACCTAAGCCAGCTAGGTCAATCAGCTTCTACTTCCTGAAATTAGAAACTAAGCAGAGATATTGGGGAGTGTTAAAACTGAACTCTGGCCAGGCATGGTGGCACACGCTTTTAATCCCCGTGCTTGGGAGGTGGAGACAGGAGGATCACGCAGGTTTTAAGCCAGCCGCGCTGGCTTAGGAGATCCTGTTTCCAAATAAACATACAAAAATAGGTCTGGGAGTGTAGCTCATAGGTAGAAGGGGTTCCAGGAACCCCAGTACCACCAAAGGGAAAAAAAAAACTATCTGAAGAAAATCTCTCAAAAGAAGCATATTACTTTGATTGTTTTCAAATCAATTTTCTCTCCAGACTTTATACTTTGGAATCTTGGTCAAATTATGGAAAATAAGAATAATATTGGTACCCAGAAAAAGAAATAGTTTTAAACTTGAAGAAATTAATATATGTATATTATTTAACACAAATTCCAACATTATTGTGAGAGATTAATAATATACATTTTAATAGTACTATAGGAACTCTATTAATCAAACAGTAACTATGGTTCAAGTAGTATTTTGATATTATGAACGTTATAAAAAAAGATCAAACATAAATTCTGTTTTTAAGGAAATCCCAGTCTAATGAAAGGGATAAATAATACATGCTAATTTTATACACTGTATTTTTAGTCAGTTTCCACAAACAGATTTTTAAATATTCTATTCACTATGGCTGTAACTTTATTATATTTACTTTATAGTTACTAAAGCATATTAAGTATAAAATTATATCTTTGTAGTATATATACTTATTCTATAAAGTATAGAAACACTATATCAATATTATAGCTGCAATTTTGCACTGCACATTAATAAATAAAATGGGTATACAAAATGCATATGTATATATGTGTATTTATAATAGGTCAGGATATAAAGGGGAACATTTTTAAACCATTTGAATAGATTATAAAATTTTCTTATTTTTTAATCATAAACTGCTTTTGGATTTTGTATGCCACATCTCTGAACAGAGGAAAAAAATCAAAATATGGTCATCACAACAAGAAGTTATATTCCTGCTACAAGTACTTTTAGCCACCAGCTAATATTGGTTCTACACTTAATTCCTTCAAAGTGTCAACATTTTAATTCATAAAATTAACTGAAAAACATTCTCAATCTTAAAATAAAATATCTATGTTTAACCCACTTTGGGCCATACCCCTGGCTGTCTTTAATACAGTTATTTGTTTTCCTTTATAATAAGTGGAGAGCTAATTGTCAAGATTGGACAAGGATAAAAGTTAATTGAAATTTCTCTGGGGCAAAGATTATATTTTATTCATTGTGTATACTTAACATTGCCTTGTATATAATAGGTCTTCACATATTCATAGAATAAATAAACTAAAGAGCATTAATCTTTTCTTCTAAGTGAAGCAACAGGTGTCTGTCTAGGTTGTTAGGCATGCCAGATGTGATGCCTGAACTAGTACTTTTCTATAAACTCTTTGCTAGTAGTTTTCAGTGTCAAAAGGTAAATCAACTACGTCTCAGAAACATGATTGTATTCAGTTAAGATTTTTTTAGAAATATTTTCTCAGTGTAGAAAGCAATAGGTGATTTACAACTTTAGCTCACCACAGAGCAAAGGGATGGTTTACTGACCTGCTATCTTAAGGATATTAAGTGTAACTGTCAATGAACTATATTAAATATATTAAGTATATTTGGAACATTTTAAGTATATACATATTAAGTATAGTGTCTATGTAATAAATAATTAAAAACTTGACATTATTAGTAAATCTTGGTGTAGAGTCTGGGTGGCAAGGTCAGTAGCTGGAGTTTTTTGAAAAAAAATATTTTTCCTTGTTGCCTTTGCTTTTAAAGGTTATCTATTTTGCTGGTTGATTCATAAAACTTTTTGATTAATTGTTATGAATTGCTTTTACTAAATTTGTTTTATCTACCATCAGTACTCAATAAATAGTCTGAAAGGAAATATTGCAAATTCTTATCAAAATAAGTCTATGTTTTTTCAGTATTATATATACATCAGAGCAGTGACCAGGAAAATAGCTGAAAACTGTATGTAGTATTTTTTTTTAAAAAAGGTTTCCATTATGCCAAATGAGATCAGCCAGGCACAGAAAGAGAAGGGACATATATTTTCTCTAATATGCCCAAACAGGGACTATTAAAAATACCAGAGGGGCTCCAGATAATGGAGGGGAAACCTCTGCAAAGCTAGAATGGAAGGATAGGAGAGGAAGAAGGCTGAGGTTGATTATTGGAGGAGCTACATTCGAATATGTGTAAAATTATGAATGTAGCATGGTCAACCTGGACACTCATTGTTGGGAGAGGGGGAAAGGAGAAGTGGGGCAGGGGGGAGAAGGCACCAAGAACTGTTTGATTGTATGCCATTTTCAATATGATCCACATAAAAATTTAAAAAATAAAAATAAAATAAAAAAACAAAAACCAGAATACCAATTATTTTATATTAACAATAGAATAATTGATATTATAAATTATGTCTCAAAAACATTTTCTAAGAAGAAGTTATTGGCATTGAAAAAAAAGTTTTCCAGGGTTCTAGCCAAATTGAGTGGAATGCCTAATAAAACTTGTATGTTTAAAGGAGATCAGCAGGAGCAAGGGAAATCTATTTCTTTGTAACCTTCAGATTAGGCAGGTATCATTTTGCATATACCAAGCATTTGAAGAAATTTTAGCCAGGATGATATTTAAAATATATTTAATAAGCCTGGCGTGGTGGCACATGCTTGTAATCCCAGCATTCGGGAGGTGGAGTCCAAAGGATCATTGTTTGCAGATAGCCTCAGCTCCTTGGTGAAGCCCTTTGCAACTCAGTGAGACCCTGTTTCAGAAATAAAAAACATAAAAACTAGAGCTGGCGGTGTAGCTTGGAGGTCAGTGCCCCTGGGTTCCATCCCTGGTACTGCAAATATATAATATATAATATATGTATAATATATATACATATATATAACAAATATATATAAAATATACAAATATATATTACATATAATATATTATATATATAAATATAATAAACAGGATAGCAAGGTTACCAGCCAATTAGAATAGTTATTGATTATAGCTAGGAAAACATGTCTGAGATGAATTTCTAAGTCAGCTCTCATTTCTGGGTCATGAACAGGCATAAAGGCACTCATTCATAAGGCCTGCATATTGGAATCAGTCATGGCATTTTTTGTTTGTTTTTCAGAATGAATGATACTTGGCCACATTCTTAGAGATTCTGATGAATTGATCTTGGAGAGTGGCGTAGGCATGGAGATGTTGACAGCTCATCATATGATTCTAGTACTCTAACATACTTACTAATCACTTACTAATCACTGACCTAGCATTCAGAAAATAAGACCGAGAATCAAAAAGTATACCCCCTCACACAAATTCTCTTTTGCATGCAAAACCATTTTTAAATTAATAACTTGAAAATGGCTTACTTTATTATAAATGGCTTACTTGATTATTACTTGTTTTAGAATTTCCATGAAAATGGATTTTTACTAGAGGCTCATAGTCTCTTCATATAACTATAGTTTCTTATTCTCTTCTTAATACTATGGCTTTCTGTGCTTTTACTATCAAAATCTTCTCCTGACTCTGCATCTTTCACATCCTAGCTATGTCAAGTATTTGTCACTTATTTTTGTTTTTTACTAGAGGTTATATACATTGCTTTATGGTTAATACTTTTTTCACAAACTAGTGCAAAGAGGTTTAATAGCTTTAAAGTACTGCCATTATTTATGAAGCCATTTTTCTTTCTTTCTTAAAGATTTCTTGTCAATGCAAAACCCTTTAATTCTTAACACCCACCCCCCACCACCCCCCGCCGGGAGAAGTTACATATAGAAATTTCTCTTTAAGAAGCTCCTATAGAAACTCCAAATCGGTACCTGAAGTGAGGGTTGCACTGGAGTGGATTATATTTCATGCTTTGTCTTGGGCAGATACAAAAATCAAAGGTATGGGCCAATTTTTGAATTAACATGAAAATTCTTTTTTTATGTGCATACAAAAACATGCCTTTGAAACATCTTGCCAAAGGCATTTTTGTCTTCTGGTTGTTATATAAAAACATGGTTGTCCCAGAGGGGTGAAAAAAAAACCCAACTGCATTCCACCTTAATCAGATTCACAATCATGTCCTAATGTAATTCATTCTAATCCATTTCAGAGGAAGACAACCATTTATGATTCTCAGGGATGTGTGGGAATAAACGTGGCTATGCAGAAATCCCCTGGGTGTTCTATATACTATATTTACCAGTTCATAAAAAAGCTAATTACATTTCTGAAAAGAAGCCTTTATAGATGCAATGTATATTCTAATGTGAAACCCTACCCTGTAACCCTGTGTAATGATTCTATTTGTTTCTTGTATGCAGGCTATATTTTGGATTATAGTAACTTGTTTTAGAATAGAGTCCACACACTACTATATTGGCTTGATCACATATGTCAGTATTTGAAAGACGGTGCTATTTTTAGTTGTTTTATTGGAAAAAATAGATAACACTTGGCAGAGTAATAAATTACCCTGTAAGTGTTAGAAAACGATAGATCCAAGATTTTTTCCCAATGCCTTAGAAAGATAAATATATTAAGTAGCATCTTAAAAGATTAATAAAATTTTTAAAAATCACACAGAGCCACTATAGTTTTGTCTCTGGGAAACATGAAGCTATTACAGGGAATGCTTCCAAATGTAATGAATCTACAAGTTTATTTTGCAATGAAGTTCTTTTTCATGGATTTTATTTTTCATTACAAGCATGTTTTTACAAAAGCAATGTTTTCTATAAACAGAACTGGTAATAGATGACACACTACTAAAGCAAGCCAGAAATGTAAATAATCAAAGGATTTCTATTTACTTTTCTGCAACAATCATGAAATCATAGTGACCTAACATCTTATTCACTTATTTATTTATTTTTCAGGTGAGGTCTTTCTTTTCCTTTATCTACAGTGTGCGTTAATTGCCACATGTTACTGAATATAGCTCCCCTTCGGTTTCCTCAGCCATGGAATCTTGTCTTTTCATTTAGTTCATGATGTCATGATGTGGTTTCACAGGCCAAGCTACACTGCTTGCAGATGTTCGCTGTTGTGAGGGGTAGTGATCATTGAAGACACCTAGATTTCAGATCTTCCTTCAGATATATGATAAATTCTGAGATGACTGTGATTGAACTGAAAACAAGGTACCCTTTCTATCTTCCTTCCTTCCTTCTTTCTTTCTTCTTTCTTTCTTTCTTTCTTTCTTTCTTTCTTTCTTTCTTTCTTTCTTTCTTTCTTTCTTTCTTTCATCTTCTACTGGAGATTGAACCAGGGGCATTCTACCTCTAAGCTATACTTACAGTCTTCTTTATGTTTTATTTTGAAAGAGTCTCACTAAGTTTCTGAGGCTGGCCTCAAGTGATCCTCTTGTCTCAGCTTCCTACCATCCCTGGCTACAAAGTAATACTTACATTTAAATAACAAAACTACTATATTCCATGAATAGAGATATGCTTACTTAATATTTTTCTCTGTGTTTGTGTGTGTGTGTGTGTGTGTGTGTGTGTGTGTGTTATTGAGGATTAAACACAGAGCCATTCTACTCCAGAGTCACACTCCCAGCCCTATTTTTACTTTTTGTTTTGACTCAAGATCTGCTGTGTTGATGAGCACCTCAGTAAATTGTTGAGGCTAGTCTAGGATTTGCGATCCTTCTGTCTCCACCTCTCAAGTATTAGGACTATAAGACTGCACTACCATGCCTGGCTCCTATTTAACATTTTCATGTTTGATCATACCTCTATTCAACATTAGAGCTTAAATATCAAGGCCCTAACCCTCTAAATGCTTAGTGAATGATTATCTTCTATTTGGACTCCTCACACCCTGCTTATGCCATCAAAGAAATACTTTAGCTCTTCCTCTAATATCCTTCTCGCCATCTCTTTCCTTCCTCTCCAGAGTCCTTAGTGACTTCTTAGGAGAAAATTATGCCTGTAACTCAGGGACCTAAAGTAATCACCAGGCTTGGCATAAAAGATGCTGGAATATAAACTGAAGTGCCAGGCAACAAAGATTCAGTACAGATATTATGAAAAGAGAGTGCATAATAGCAATTACTCAGTTGGTTTGGTTTCTGCCAGCCTACAGGATGCAACAAAGAGGCCAAAGCATAAACACCACCTCCTATTACTCAGAATGACTCACTGACATTTGGTGTTCAGGACCCAGTGGAAGACTTTTCACAAAGATCTGTTCTGTTGTAACAAAGCTTCCAGAAAAGAAAAACAAAGCTCATAGACGTTTTGGCTCTTATTCATGACATAATCAACTACTCCCTGTGTCTCCCTTTCAAGTCTGAGGTTTCTATGAGAAGCTATGTTTGGAGAAGCGTAATCATAAAACGGCATGTAACGTTGTGAAGTGCTATTCCAGTGATCAGGTACTGAGTTGATTCTGAGTCTGTTGTGATTGACGGTGAGTCTGAGACTAACATTGCTGAATGGGATGCTAGGATTCATACCGTCACAGTCTCTAAACCAAGCCCCCACCGGCCACCTTTTGATGCTTCATTGTTATTACAGGGGCCAAATGAAATAGCACAGAATCATCAATAGAGCTCAAGTAATTGTTCTAAGTGAACGCTGTAATAAGAGCAGAGTTTTCACACCATAATGTAGCATGAAGTATTAACAAGACATGGCAGAGGTAAGAAGAGGCACATGAGAAATTCTTTGGAAACATTTTATTTTCCCAGAAACATCCCTATTTGCCTTAAACAGTCCTGGGTTATACATTTTCTGGGATAATTTTAATTTTACTCTAATATTGGATTCGTTTGAACAATAATATAGCCTCCCCATGTCCCATGATTCCTAGGGGATATTTCAAGCCACAGTAAACTATATTTTACCCTATATATAACCACCTACAGTGAAAGTTAATTTATAAGTCAAACATAGTAAAAGAGTAATAAAGTCTGACATGATGGTATTTATCTGGAATTCTAGTACTTCGAAGGCCGAGACAGGAGGATCACAAGTTTGAGGCCATCCTCAGCAACTTACCAAGGCCTTCATAAACTTAGCAAGACCTTTCTCAAAACTAAAAACAACAGTAATTATAGGGATTGGGGTATAGCTCAGAGATAAGATAAAATGTCCCTTAGTTCAATCCCCAGTACAAAGAAAAGATTAACATCAATTAATACTAGTAAATTAGGATTACTTTATCAAAATGCTATAATAAAATTTACATGAATTTGGTCTCTCCCTCCCCTCCTCTCTCAATATATTTATTGTACTGTACCTCTTCTTCATGTTGGCCTTGGGAAAGTGACACTGGACTAGGGATTTTGACTACTATATTCAGGCTTGCTTTAGTCCACTGGACAGGAATCAAAAGTATTAGAAGGCAGATTTATTTTGAGCATCCCAATTTCTCCAGTGTTCCACATGTGTTACATAAAGTATGTCTATTAACTGTTCTATTTGAATAAAGAATCCAACATGTTCTATTGAACAATGCCAAAATCCAGTAATGAATGTGCTTCATTACATAAAGGACCATTCCTAAGGTGCAGTAATTTGGATTTAGAATGTGCTCTTAACCCTCATGGAAACAAGGTAAAAATATTGGGAGTGGGGCTTGGTTGCTAAAAAGGGGCACCTGGGGTGTGGCTTTGATGATTATATATGGTCCGCTCCTCTCCTTGATCTCTCTTTGCTTTTGGCCTTTTTGATATGAGAGTAGAGTTTTCACACTCTCTTATTTCCATCACTATGTCCTGAACTTTGTAGACCTCGCCTAACACGGACTGAAATTCTAAATATCTAAAACATCTAAACAAATAAATCTTTCTTCCTTTAAGTTGTGTGGTCAGATTGTTTGGATCAAGGCGGTGAGAATGTTGACCAAAACGGAAGTTGGAACCAGGAGTTGGGTCATTGTTATTTCTAAGCCTGACAGTGTGCATTGTGAGTTTTTAAAACTCCTTTGTGAGAGAAAGTTGGAAGGGCCAGAGTGTAGCTAGAAAGGTAGAGACTGTTATTAGGAGATTTCAGAGGCCAAAGAGGATTCCACAGGAAAATGGGGTATAGGCCACATATGGCTGAGAACTTATCAGCATTTTGTTCATGTGCTGAAACCTTGTGTGAGATCAAATTTTAAAATGATGTACTTATTAAGCTGCTGGAGGAAATCTCAAATCAGCAAAGTATCCAAACTGAATTGTAGATAGTGATGTCTGCATTGAGAAAATTGTACAGCAAATTTTGGGAGCAGTAAGCAAAGTAGTCAGACTATAGATATGCAGTTTGGCCAGAAAGACATGTATAAAATTGGGGCCCAGAGAGATGATGTTGCTGAAGAAAGTAAGATGGTGAAAGGAAGGAGGAAGCAGAAGCTATGATGGAGGTGTGCCCAGTGGAAGTACTGGATTGGATTAAATTTGGGGATTAAATAGGAGGCGACTACCTTTCCTGCTGATGTCTATATTTATGTTCACATAATGCTGGCTCTGCTGGACAAAAGTGGTCACAGAGGCTTCCCCCTAGATTTCAAAGGAAATCTTGGGAAGCCAGGCAAAAAGTGGCATGGTTAGAGTCCCTGAAAAATAGACCCAAAAAGTGCAATTTGTGAAACTGTGAGTATAAAGCCAAGGTTGCAAGGAATACCTCTAATATTTACAGATGCCAGAAACATGGAACCACTGAGAGTAAAGGCTATAAGATGTAAGCCATAAAGACAGGCTAAAAGAGCCAGTATGCTGCTCATTGCAATCAACCAGGCCATAGGGGCGGGGCTACTGAGCTCCTTGGAGATTGCATCTCACCACCACATACTCAAGATTCTAGAAGTGGAGCTACGAGATGGAATGCTTGTCTTGCTGAATTTCAATCATATTTTGGTCTTACTCTGTCCTTTAATGGCTATATCTCTCCCTTTTGCAATGCAGAAGTTTATTTGTCTCTTTGTACATTGGATAAATATAACTTGCCTTTTGCTTCCACAGGCCCTTACAGCCAAAATTTTATATTGATTCCCAGAGGAAACTTTGGACTTTTATTGATTCTGAAACTGTTAAGACTATGGAAACTCTTAGAGCATTTTGCACTGTAAGGTGACTGTAAGGTGTAGAGGTTTAGACGTGGAGTGTAATGGTTTGGATTTGAAATGTCCCCTTACCACTCAAGGAAATAAAGTAATAATGTTGGAAGAAGGACTTTGTTACTAAGGAGGGATCCCTGAAAGTGTGGGCTTGGGGATTATATAAGGTCCTCTTCCTCTGCTGTTCCTCTCTTGCTTCCAGTCTCCTTGATGTGAGAGCAGAGCATTTGTGCTCCCCAACATTATGCCCTGAGCTCTGCACACCCAGTCTGACATGAACTGAAACCCTAAGTCTCCAAAAAGTATAAGTGAATAGATTTTTTTTTCCTTTAAGTTGTGTTGTCAGCTATTTTGTACCATGGTAGGGAGATTGCTCACTGAAACCTAAGAAAAAAAAATTTATGTGACTATTTTAGTCTTAATTTTTAGTTCTTGCCTAGATTTCTCAAGTAGGATCTAAAGTGGCTGAAAAAAGATTCATAAATATGAAATGTGTGGAATTTAAAAAAAAAACAATCCTAACCTGTCAATGTGCCAAACTGTTTCACTTGCTCTAAACCCTCATGTTTGCATGGTTGTATGAAGATAACCAATATTATCTGATAAACTGTCCCACATCCCAATTGGCACCGTAAGGTACCAAATAATGAAATCCATTGCGTGCCAAACATATCAAATTTCTGTTTAATTTAAGGCATTCATAGCCTTTAATATTTTTTTCTGAATACTAGCAGCTTTAGTTCAGGAACAAAGTTGTGGTGTCATTTAACATAATGAGCTAAAAGACAATTGTTTCTAATTTTCATTTCAATATGCGTGTGTGTGTGTGTGTGTGTGTGTGTGTGTGTGTGTGTGTAACAGGTATATGCATGCAGTTTTCTCAAGATGGTTTCCTTGGGCAAAGAATTTAAAGTCTAGCGTATTCATGGCTGATAACTGTGACCATGATATGCCATCTTCTCACTACCCATTGTGAGAGCAAAGCCCATTGTGAAATAATATACATTGACTGTTTATCTGGATAAAGTATCCATTTCAAATCAGGTTAGGGGTGCATTTTTCAGGAAGCTATAGGGATTAGGAACTAGAAGCCCTAAATAATTAATATAATCAGCATTGCTGCTCATAGCACCAGCCAGTAAACCATGTGCCGCAATCTTGTAAACAATTTTTTCTTTTTTTTTTCTTTTGTTTTTTGCAGGTCTGGGGATGGAACCCAGAGGCATTTTACCTCTTAGCTGCACCCCCTGCTCTATTTTTTATTCTTTATTTTGAAAAAGGTTCTCACTTAGTTGCGGAGGGCCTCATTAAGTAGCTGAGGCTGCTTGCAACCCGCGATCCCCAGGTCTCAGCCTCCCGAATGCTGGGATTACAAGTGTGTGCCACCACGCCCTGCGTAAACATTTTTTTCTAACAATTCAGTTTGGACACCACAAGCCTGGATTATTACAATAACTGTCTTCGATCTAGTTTCATTGGTTTAATCACTCCTAAAAAGCCAACTGCATTTGTATTTTGTCTTCTCTGTTTTAAGGTTATTTATAATTAAATGATATAAACATGCTATTCTAATAAACCATACAATTTAATTGCATTTTTTTAAATTGGCAATTGTGTTGTAATCTATTAGCACTTTTTCCTTTCACTTAAGGCATATAACCACCAGATACATGAAATAGCTCAGTTTGATTTGACTTAGTTCTTTAGGTCCTAACCCACAAGGGAAGTAACTGAGACACAAAAAATTTGTTTTTTCAATTAATTTGATTTTAAAACTTGCAGGAAGCTGTCACAATGATTTCAAAACTGTTTTCTCTAAAACAGTATGTTCAAACTTTGATGCAACTGGGCCAATTAGGTGCATTGTAAAAATAAGTACAGAAATAAAAAATGAGGTCAGCTATGTGGTCCAAGGGTGACAATAAAATGGGCGTGCATATTTTTAATACACAGTGATCATCATGAGAGTCCTATAAAAATGACCTAAGCATTCATTTCGTTTGCTATGTATGGATATGGATGAAGTTGGCTTCACTTTATAGTTTCAAGCGAGAGGAACGATCCAGTACTATCTCCAAAGTATTTTGAATGTACATTTGGCCATTTGAGTAAATAGGGGCACTCAATTGGGCAACAGAAAAAATTACTCAGTTCTAGAAAGGCAGTGTTTTCATCTACAGCCATACCGACCTGAACGCGCCCTATCTCCTCTGATCTCGGTCGGAAAGGCATTGTTTGATGAAGTCAAGTAAAATAATTGACTTCATGATCCCTCAAATCTCTAAGTCAAAGTTAAAGTATTTTTCAAATAACTTTATAACTAGATTATAGGTCCAAGTAAATACATTAATTTTGATTATCAAGCCCTGTAATTTAGCTTTTTAATGCAGATGCTTACATTTCTAATGAGGTTATGTTCTAGCATGAGTTAAAAATATCTAAACTAAAATACATTTTGCCAGGCGTGTATTCCCAGCTTGTAATCCCAGCATTGAGGATGCTGAGACAGGAGGATCGCAGGTTCGCAGACAGCCTCAGCTACATAGTGAGGCCCTCTGCAACTCAGTAACACCCTGTTTCAAAATAAAGAATAAAAAATATGGCTTGGGGTGTAGCTCAGAGGTAGAGTGCCCCTGGGCTTCATCTCCAGTACTCCAAAAAAAAAAAAATACATGTAATACAACTAACCTATAAAATGTCATGTCTTTGCAATACTGTAGAGTGTTGGTTGTTTCCTTCATGATCACGGGGCTGTCTGAATGCAGGTTCACCATTTCTATGCAGCAACTTGAGAGAGGATTGGTCTACATGTGCCAACCTAGGCCAGGAAACGATGCAAATGAAAAATTTTAGCTCAGGCATGATGGTGCACATTTGTAATCCCAGTACTTGGGAGGCTGAGACAAGGTGACTGTCGGTTCAAGGACAGCTTCAGCAAATAGTGAGACTCTTATCAATCTGGTGAGATCCTGTGTCAAAATAAAAATAAAATAGGGCTATTGAAGGTAGAATGCCTCTGGGTTCAATCCCTGGTCTCTCACACACACACACACAAACACACACACACACACACACACACACACACGTGTGCACAAGCGTGCACAAAATTCAAGAACAATTTCTACTCAATGGATATGCCTTTCACAATATTGTGAAGTAAAAAAATCCTAAAGCCTAATTATTATGCCTTAGGAGTGATATGTACTAATTTCCAGTTTCCATTTTATTTGAAAATAATGATCATCCTATTTTATAATTTATGGTGTATGAGGCCAGCATACGTTTATCCATACAGTGTAACTATTTATATCATTTTCATAATTTACAAGTGATTTATATATCATTAAACATTCCTTTAGCACCTACCGTAGGCTAGCCTTTTTTTGATGACCAGGAAAACAAAGCCTTCCACGTTGACCTTTTAATCAAGCCAGGAAGATATAGAGCTAAGCAAATATTAATGATAAAAGTAGTAAGGATATTGATCATGGAATTCAAGGTCACATCACCTTGAAAGAACAAGAGAACATCTCACCTAGACTGGGGTGGGAGTGTGGAATGGGAGATAATAGTTACTGGGATCTATTAAGGGAAACAATAATGTTAGTCAGGGAATCTTAAATAGAACAGACAGACCTTACATGCTATTTTGCAATTAATTGATCTTCCTAGATATGAGGCTTCCTCTTCCTAGCCTTTTCTACATTTCAACAGAAACATAAATGTAGTCAAAATCTGGAATCCTAGGCTATATTCTACTGTGGTATAGACATACTGGCCTACACTTCTGATACCATTAGTAACTGAATTAGTCAATAGTGTTTAAAAGCTAGGGTTCCACTAATAATACACAGTTTTAGCTTCCTTGAAAAACTGGAAGTTCCCAAGATAGTGGACTTGACTTCCTGAGTAGCAGTTCACCCTCCTCCCGCAGGGGGCGCTCTCCAGCACTCCACACAATCCTTGCTATTCTTTGCTGATTCTCAGTCTGTATGTCAACTAACATTTTACATTTCATCCCATCAACTTCACTCATCCAAGTCACTTGTCCATTGATGAGCATGTCAGCTTGTCACCTGGGCTCAACACGTAAGTAAAAGGAACTCCAGCCATTTCACTGTCTTTGGGGTGTCTGATTCTTCTCCATCATGGTGTGTGTGTGTGTGTGTGTGTGTGTGTGTGTGTGTGTGTGGCAATACCCCTAGATGTTTATTTCTTATTACTCATATATAGTAAACATCACCTTGGTTTCTTTCAGCAACTGTTTTTTTTCTTGTTCATACCTTGCCCACATCTTTACATGTTATTTTGTTATTGTTCTCAACTGAACTGCACATAATATGCTTAAACAAGACACATGCTCACATATACAAAGTGTCATTTTTTAAAAAGGAACAGGATATGCATGAACTATAAAGAAAATACGATTTAAAAAAAGAATTTAAAACATATTCAAGCGTCACATAGTTGAACTTTGTGTATCATCCTTTAAGCCTGTCTAGGCAAGCATAGTTGTTGAGGAATTTTTTTTAGGCAGCTAGCAGAAACTCTCACACTGGGTTGTTGAAATGAATGCTATGAAGGACATTGCAAAATGAACAATTTAGTAAAAGCATCTGGACAACACCTAGG
This sequence comes from Muscardinus avellanarius, assembly GCF_963383645.1. Lineage (NCBI taxonomy): Eukaryota > Metazoa > Chordata > Mammalia > Rodentia > Gliridae > Muscardinus > Muscardinus avellanarius. The sequence goes on from NC_137800.1 coordinate 67,696,967, forward strand.
GGCACGTGCATACACAACTGAGAAAATAATAATACAGCAGTCTTAATGAACCCATTCACCATGCAATTCACTCTTTAGTGTCTTTGGGGGCACCTTTAAAATGTGTATCGAACATTTAAAATTAAATTGAGGATCATGGTGTGTGAGATGAAGAGCATTACAAGTTTGCATTTTTTCTTGATTGTTTAATAAAAGAGGAATAAGTGAGTGCTATCCAGGGGAGAAAGACACTTGGTCCTGGCTAGGAACTCTGAATGCTAGGTCAGGCTAAAATTATCATGGAAGATATTTCACTTGATTCTGGTATGAGATATTATGAGCCACAAGGAAATAGTGAATGATCTGCAAAAAGGAGTGAATTGGGATGGGGAGCAGGATGGATTGTATGGTCCAGGGGAGGGTGGTTTTATCTGTGGCTAACTCAGTTGGGGGGGGGGATGACAATGGGAAGAGGGTATGTCTGTAATCCTTGTCTGGATAAAGATGATTAGCAACCAATGTCTATTTCTCTTTTTTAATTTTTTTACTGGTGCATTGTAGTCACACAACTTAATGAAGTACAAGATGGTAGAGTCATACATGCCCACATCCCTCATTTAGCCCTTCCCCATTTCCCACTCCCAGTATCTATTTCTAATTGGTTTGTATGTTCTACCCTCCCTGTACTACAGAGCTGGAAATTTTAAATCTCCATTTTCTAGACTCTGCTACAACTAGAGTTCTAGATAAGAATTACATCTCTGTAATCAGTTGTGCCTTCAGATGATCTGTGCCTTAGTCTGCTTCCTGTTGCCACTACCTTAGTCTAGCCTTACATTCCGGATCTCCTGTGTCAGCACCTTCACTCATTCACATATATGCTCTCCCTGTCCCTTCTAAATTATTACTTAGAACATGAGATTAATTTGGCCAATACTCTACTTCCTCCCATGTAGGCACATTCCTATCCCACTACACTATCACATTTAAGCACAAGTGAGAGTGGACATTGTAACCCAAGAGTTTTGAATACCTTAGTTATCACCAGGTAAGACCCTTGCTGCCTATCTGTCAGCAGGATATGGTTTCAAAAGCCATCACAAAGTCCTGCTTACTAGGAGACTAACTGCTTTATTTTAGGTCCTACCAGTAACAGATGCTAGGACAGGATTTGGGTCCATGTAATTTGGGAGGGGGGGTGTGGGGAAGGTGCACAGACAGCATGGTGTTGTGGAAATGAGAGGAAGGGACTGGGAATAAAGGGTATCACTACCATGGAGGAACTAAGCACAGTCTCACCAAAATGTCGCAGAAGCAGAACATATTCCGGATTCCTCGCACTGAAAAGGAAACTGGTGTATTGATCCACCAACACTCATCTCTGCTTTGCTGGGAGCCACTCCAGAGATATTCAGTCCTCGACATTTGTGGTTGTTTCTACAGCCAGTGAGTGCTCTTGGGCATAAGAGAGCAGGAAACCACTGGCCTTCAAGAAAACAGTCTGCAAGTTCTTTTGGTATTAAGTGGTAGAGATGTGGATGAGTGTCTGGTACAGTGAGAAAGCTCCTCAAGAGAGAAAAAATACTATCCCTATCAACTCATATGTATTAGCACTCTGAGGCGCAGCACAGTATTTGACAGTGTAATTGTCGCTTATGTGAGTGTAAAGACGTGACATAATTCCAGGAGTCCCTGTAGTAATTCTTTGGGGTAAAAAGTGATATCAAATGCCATCTGAATAACTTTCAGGATGTGAGAATGAATGAATTTTTGGAAAGTATAGGATCCCTGAGAAATGAGTGAGCTTATAAGAGACAAGGAGTAGGTAAGATTTTATGAATGAAAGTAGGGAAAACAAAATGATACAATATGTTTAAATTCCTACACTCTCGTGCTCACTTCAATAAGATTCATGTGTATTTATGTGTGTGGACATGTCAAGTATATAAAATTGTGTTTGTGTGTGTGTGTGTGTGTGTGTGTGTGTGTGTGTGTGTGTGTATGAAGTTCACCTCTGTTATAAACTTATTTAGACATGTACATATTTTTACCTTTAACAATAATTAACTTTGTATGCTTATTAGACTCAACACATGTTGTTAAGATTCAAAGGCAAGATGTGATTTTCTCAGATTTCTCTGAGATGGCAGGTGGATGGATGCATAATGAGATAGATCTATATGGACAATATGAGCTACAGAGTTATGTGTCATTAAAATACCAAAATATAGCCGGGTGTGGTGGTGCACGCTTGTAATCCCAGCATTTGGGAGGCTGAGACAGGAGGATCGTGGTTCATGGACAGCCTCAGCTATTACTTAGTGAGACCCGATTTCAAAATAATGAACAAAACATAGGGTTGGGGATGTAGCTCAGGGGTAGAATGTCCCTGGGTTACAACCAGTACTGTAAAAAATAAATAAAGTAAAATAGCAAAACATTGTATGGCAGTTCAAATGAAGAGCATGTGGGATTTTAGAGGATTCCATAAGTGTTGTGTAGATTTCATTTAATCTGATTCTTAACAATTCGAACTTGGGCATGTGGAGATGAGCGGGGTGGGGGAGAAAATACAGATGAAGCAGTCCATGTTCAGGAAATAGTTTCTGCAAAGAGTTCAAAGAATATCCCAAGTAAAATAATAATAGTAAGATGCTTTGTATTTCAAAATTTCTGATCCTAGGCATTATTGTTCAGAATTGTAACTGAAATAGGTACTGCGATCCAAGGCCGGCCACTGGTATTTCTTTGAGTCTAAGATGAAATAAAAGATAATGTGTATAATTGTACATAATTACAGTAAAATGTTAGTGCCAGTGAAATGGTCACGAGGGGTATTAAAATAACAGACGTCTAAGGGATGCCTGTTGGCTCCTTTTTCCTGATGCGCCTCGTTAACTGATGTGGTGAAATCCAGGAGCCAATGTGGTCCGGAACTAGTTGTCATTCTCTCATTGGTGGGTTTTCCTTTTGACCTTTGGGGTCCAGGCTGTTACCAGTCTTCATTTGCACACCCCATTCTCCTCTCTCCCTGGCTTAGCACTCAGAATTTCCACAGCAGATTAATGACAGCTAATAATATCTGATATATCTGGACATTGCCACATAATGAGTTGCGGTCCCACTGGGTCCCAGAAGTGTCACCACTAACAAATTTGCCAGACCTGCACATAATTAGCATGTAAAGGGAGTGATCCTGCAGTAAATCTGTAGGGGAAGATGGATAACCCAGGAGAGAAAATAGAAGGGGCAGGGGGAAAATCCCTTTTTATCATGCTTTACTAAATATATGTTGCTTGCACGAGTATTTTCTTGATAACAAACTGTGGACAGGTTACCTTAACAGTAACATTATTCCTTCCATGGCTGATAGGCAAAATTTCATTATGTCACTGCTAATGTTTCAATATTTCTGCAAAATGTCACCATATGTAAATTAGGAGAGGTTAGGGTTTCCCTTGCAGTTTTCTTTAAAGATGCATGACCCTCTCTTCACAGCGGCCTGGTGCTCACTGCTCCACTTGAATTTAGTGAAGAAACCCATGGAAACCTCGCCCTAGCCCTGCCAGAGCTAAATGAGATGGCGTAGGTACTCACAGACAGTGCCCTGAAAATGACAAATGAAATTTATAACAGGAGGCAAAAATTAAAAGAGAAAAGGAATCCAGAAACCACAGAGTTCCCAATATAATTACCAACCGGGAGACATATTTCTCACATGATACTGAGCATTTAAACCCACATGGCAATTTTAGGATTTGTCTCACACATTCAGAACAAAATGGAAATGTTTCTGATTACATTCAGTAGGGCATGCGGGCTCTGCCCTTGATTCTTCAAACCCAGCCCGCAAGTCCACAGCAGAATAAGGCAGGGTACATGAAAGGAAACAAAAAATAGCAACAGTAGAAACAAAGCTGTTGGGAAGCACTTCTGAAATTTGGGTCAAACCTTTCTCTGAAAAATAATATTATTTTGATACTGAGCTGGGGGGTTGAAGGTAAAAATATAAAGATGTTTCCATAGCCAAGCCACAAAAAGAGAATCCATGCACAGGGTGTTGGTAAAACATCATCTTGGAGGCTCAGTCCCTCACTTTCACCTTTGGTCAGAGTTATATGGCATGTTAGCTCCTTACTAACTTTACACATCACAATTCTTCCAGTAGCCATAGTGATGGGGTGATGGGAGTCATTCCTCAAAGCTGTGGTCTTGAAAGATAGTCCCAGATGCTCAGGACAATATAGCAGGCAATCACACTTGCAACCTGATAATTATCCTACAAGGTGATCAATAAGACCCTGAAGGCAGAGGCTCATCTTCACCCCTCACCTCTCTGTGCTTGGGTTTCTGCCCCTCAGTGCTGCTGCCATCCAACTTTGGTAACCCACAAAGCAGTCACTTTTCTGTATTTTTGGTTTTCATATTTTATAAGACCAATGGGCAAGTCCATGTGCACACTTGGCTTCAACTATCCCTACACCTGCTAATTCCTCAATGCACACTCTCAATTCGGATTGTCCTCCTGGATTCAAGACCATCTTAACAAATAGACTACCGAACATCTATTACTGAATGGCCCAAAGACCTCCCAATCTTAATATGTATAAAATTGGGGTTCTGAGTGATTCAACAAAGTCTCAAACCCAAACTGGTCCTCCTATCTGGAAAAAAAGTGATGATATGGCAACTCATCCATCCTTTAAAGCTGTTCAAAGTGTCATCCTCTCCTTGCCCTCCTGTTCAGACAGGGATGCAGTTTTCTTAAGTGTCTTTTATATCCATCACCTTTTCTTTATGCATTTACTTCATTATTATTCAGTTCTCTCTTAAATTACAGAACACATGCCAACAGTTCCCCAACTCAAGCTTCATCCTTTATCCAGTCTTCTGCCTCCAGAATGATCTTCATGAAACACAATGCAACCTTCAATAGCTTCTTCTAGAGAAAACAATCAAGCGCAAAGTTCTTCGAATAGCAGGCACAGTTTCCTATCTACTTTCTGTCTGCCTTGCCTATTTTTCTTTTTATCTATTTTTTCATTTTGTTGTTAGACATGTAAACTCTCTGGCTGTGCCTCCATTCTATGGCTTCTGAATCTGCACCTTAAGAAGATCCTCAGGTGACTTGAACTCACATGTAAAGTTGGATAAGTATTGATCTAGAACGCTAGTTCTCAAACTTGTCTACGCCTTGAAATCCCCTGGAAATCTTTTAGAAATTAGGATGCTTCTGTCTATGCACAGAGATTCTTATTTAAAGTTTCCTTAGACAGAACACCCAAAACATAATTAGTCAGAAAAAGAAAATAGAATTGATAGACTGGGCTTCATCAAAATGAAAAACTAGGTCTTTTGATGAAAAACTAGGTCTTTTGATGACACTATTAAGAGAATAAAGACAAGCCACCGATTGTGAGAAAATATTTGTCGATAATATACTTGATATATAGAACTTGAATCCAGAGTATGTAAAAAAGGTTTGGAAATTTTAAAAAGACAATGTAATTTTTAAAAGATGAGAAAATGGTATGAGCAGATGTTTCAACAGAACTGGTGTGTGAATAGCCAACTTCTACATTAAGGAAAGGTCAACATCATTAATCATTTAAGAAGTGCTAGTTAAAACTGTAGTTTAAGCAATTAGATATCAGGCAAGTGTGGTGGTGCATGCCTGTAATCCCAGAACTTGAGAGGGTGAAACAGGAGGATCACAGGTTCAAAGTCAGCCTCAGCAACTCAGCAAGGTCCTCAGCAACGTAATTAGACACTGTTTCAAATCATAAAGTAAAAACAAAAAGAGCTGGGGTATAACTCAGAGATAGAATCCCCTCAGCTCAGAGATAGAATGTCCCTCAGTTCAATTCCCAGTAACTAACACACACACACACACACACACACACACACACACACACATACACACACACACACACACTCACACGATATCATTACACCACCACTACTAGAATAGTTGAAAATAATAAAGACAGACTTCATCAATTGTTGACCAGGATGCAAAAGAACTGGAACTCTGATATGTTTCTAGTGATAATGTCAAAGTCTACTATCACTGTGCCACCCCATAAACATATAACTATTAAGATACCCACCCACACTGTTATACTTCCAGGCATTTGCTCAAGAATAAAGGAAACATATGTACACACAAAGACTGATACATGAAATATAGTGATAGTATTATTTATAGTAGCCCCAAACTAGGGGAAAAACCTCAATCAGATGAAAGAATAAAGAGGTTGTATTTATATATGGAACACGACCTAGCAATAAAAAAATGAATGATCGGTGCACTCAAGAACATAGAAAGATTTCATAACAGTTACTCTGAATGAAATAAACCAAACAAAAAACATATACCATATAAAAATAGGTGAAATCTAGAGAGTAAAGACTAAGCTATTATACTATAAAGCAGGTAGTAGCTTCTTAGTGATGGGGGAGGAGGAGGTCTGGGAAAGCCTACAGAAGACCCAATCATACTTGTGGAGGTAATAAATATGCTCACTAGCTCTACCATGAGGATACATTCTCCTGCGTACTTAGATGTCCAAACTTATTAAGTTATGCTCTTCAAATATGCACAGTGTATTATATTTCAACCATTTCTCAATAAGGATGCCAAAAGAAATCACAATGCCTAGGCATACTCTAGACCAATTAAATCCACTTTATCCTACTGCATTATAGTTCCTTGAATTTCCATGTGCTTCTCATGAGAAGATTTTCTGTATGTACAAAGATTCAGGTTAGTAGTCTCTTTCTAACTGAAGTGTTTTTAGGTCCTTCTTGAGTTGTTTGTATGGTCATATTCTTCATAGCTGGGCATATTTTTTATTAGCTGCACCACTTCATTAAAACCTTTATGCAGCTGCTTCTATATTACATGATGAGATGTTATGGGAAGGAACTTGGTATGATCAATGTAAAAATGTTAGAAATTTTTGGTGGACAGATGAAGAGGGGTCGTATCGGACTAAGCCAATCTGTGAGTGCATGAAAGGGCAATAGCAAGGACATAGATTTGATGAGTAGATTCAGGATACTAGAAGGTTCCCATAAGCATTGGTGGCCATTAAGAAGAAATGTTCTACTGTTTTTTTAAGAAGTCTTCTTAACTCAAATCACAAGGAAATTAAGTGACAGAGATTACTTACAAAATAATAGCTTCCTTCCTTTCTTCCTGTTCTCTGTAAGTATGTAAGTACTAGCATAGGCAGGTTCTATAACAAAGAGTCCCCAATAAACCTTAAGGCTTGCTCCTCCTGATCATGATGCTGCATATTCTCAATTTTCTCTAAGCCATAGGCATCTTTCTAGGCACAAACCAAAGTCTACCTTCTCCATGAAGCCTTTCTTTCTCTTGTAGTCCAGAATTGATTCTTTTGTTTCCCTTTTTTATTTTTATTTTGTTTGGTTTTATTGGTGCATTGTAATTATACATCATACTGAGGTACAGAGAGATAGAAATATAAATGCACACAACTCATGGAGCATTTCCCTCTTGTGTTCTGCCCCTCGGAATTGATTCTTTAAAGTGATGATGAATGTGTAATTAGATAATTTAAAAAATTCAAAAAAAAAAGATAAGCAGTAATGCAGAAGAATAAGCGATTCATTTACCAGGAAAATTGAAAGCAATTGGAGATTGTAATTGTAGTTTGAATTTGAATCTGTTTA